>NC_134690.1:18909399-19275649 GCF_050947455.1 Rhinoderma darwinii
TATGTGCTCTTATCTGTCATACAGACAGGAGGGGGCCAGGTAAGAGCACTATGTGACAGTAGTACTGAATAATCTGAGATAACTCCTATCATATCCCCTCACTGTAACCGCGGCCAAGTGGAGTTTAATAACCACCACTATCCTCTCCAAAATAGACAATTCACCGCCCTGGTGTCAATAATAACGCAGTGTGTGCAGAAGGTGGAGAGAAATCTACTCAATATTATAATAACTCATGACTAGTCATCATTATAAACTAATATAATGCAGAACACCTTATTATTATTATTATTATTATTATTATTATATATTACCTTTACATTATTCTTACTTTAATACCATTATAATACTACTCCAAATATGTTTTATTCTTCTTTATAATTGTACTATTATTATTTCATATAATTATTTATTGTTATTAATATTACTATTCTTATCAGCACCATTAGTGGATAATATATTATCATGTAATATTATGTGAGGATCTATTATTATATTATCATTAGTGGATATTGTTGTTGATACTACTATACATACGTATTATATTATCATTAGTAGATATTATTGTTATTGTTGTTTTATATATATATATATAAATGTGTGCGTATATAGATTATATTGCTGACAGCTAAAATAGTACAATTAATAAATAGTAAATTCATAGTCATAATTATTACTACTTCTTTTATGAATAATAATAATAATAAATAAATATACAATTAATAAATAAACCACCAAAATAGTCAAACTAATAATATTAATAGTTAAAAAAACAAAAATAATAATATTAATAAAAATATCTTACAATAGACTCCTCTCAGACTCCCTATTTATTTTTTTCGCCTGTTAAAATTGTTCAACAAATACAATGAATTATCCTGACAAAGATGTAAATAATAAAATTACAATATATGTCGTAAAGAACTGTCCTTGTATTATGTTAATTTTCATTTTTAATTTCCAAATTTTCATATATATATATATATATATATATATATATATATATATATATATATATATATATATATATATATGTTATACATTCTATATAGTAATAACGATGAAGACAACGCCTGGAATGAGGGCAGGGATATTGTACTGAACTCCGACTGGGGTTTAGGGAAAGAAGTAACTTTTTTTTGGGCTTCTGTTTCTTCTCATTATAAAGACATCATCAATCTGCTCTATCACCGCTGTCTCCAATCGTCCCATTCATTTATGTCATTCCTCAATTGTCTAATTGGCTCTAATAAATCTACAGTCCCCCCCTAGGGAGTATGTATATATATATATATATATATATACATAGATTATCTTGACAAATTGGACTATGATTATTATTATTATTATTATTATTATTATTACTATTATTGTTAAAAATCGTTATTCTATTCATTGTATTGTTTATTATTTCTCTTTTTATTTATTTTAATTTTGTACATTTTTACTTTTTTTAACATTATTAAAACAAATATTATTGCTGTTTTTATTATAATTATATTACTGTTATATTATTGCTATTATTATTGAGTATTATTATCACGCAAATATTATTGCATTGAAATACTGTTATTATTTGTTATTATTATTTAATATTACCATTACATTATTCTTATATTAATACCATTATGATTCTATTCCAAATATTATTTATTCTTCTTTATAATTTTTCTTATCTTATTTAATATAATTTACCATTATTAATATTATTAATATTACTTTTTTTTTTATGTGGGTATTATTCATATTATTTAGCTTTGTTATTATTATGATTCTTTTTTTTAATGTGAGTATTATTACTATTATTTTATCTATTATTATTACTATTATTTTATTTATTATTATTATTATTACTATTATTTTATTTATTATTATTACTATTATTTTATTTATTATTATTATTTAATATGGGTATTATTATTACTATTATTATTAACTGTTATTATTGGTTACTTAGCGTTGTTTTTATTATTTAATATTTTTATTAAGTATTATTATAGTTGTTGATTTGCATGAATATTATTATACCACTACACCTATGAATTATATGCTGTATTATACATAGTAAAACTTTCATACATAACTACACATATATCAGCAGGATCACTGTCATATAATTATAATTTAACCCATTTTTGTGTGGCATTTCTGCTGCTGATATCATTTAGGACACCACAATAGACAAGCTGGGACTTTGTAGACTCTTGTTTTATTGTGCCCTGACTGTATTTTCTCCCTAATTAATTTGAATGTATTTGGCTTCTGATGTGATTTGTTGTGAGTCTTGTGTTTTCACGTGAGGGGGGGTGCATTAACAAAACAAAGGTCTGGGGGGGAGGTGGTGGGACAGGTAGACTCCCAACAATAGTGTCTGTCACCTGCAGAGACCCCTGTCTAACCTCATTATAACTTCATGTGATGGTGTCCCCCCGGCTCATTCTTTTCTCTTGTCTGACTTGTAGGTGTGAGGTATAAATACCCTACAAGGGGAGGGGTATCCTCACTGTAAACTTGGACACAGAAGATAGAGGATGAAGGGGATGGCGCTGCAAGGATGTGACCTTCTGCATTGGTGATTGGACTTATCTTTGAGGCCCTCCGTGGAGCTGTAGATCTGGGCCAGAAGAGATCAGGGGGATCGAGGCTCACACATCTTGGATCGGGGGGGATCGAGGCTCACACATCTTGGATCGGGGGGATCCAGGCTCACATATCTTTGAGAACATCTTTAGGAATTTGGAACTATCTTGAAGGATGTATCAAAGTCTGGCAATGGCTGCTAACCATGGACCCCCATCATATGAAGGGGCTGGGGGCTTCATGCACAGTGCGGCTACTACCTCTCCTGTCTATGTCCCCACCACCAGGGTGTCCTCCATGATCCCCAGCCTTCCTTACCTCCAGTCCAGTGGCCACACTCAGCAAGGCAGCCCGGTATCGGGGCATAACATGTGGGCACAGGCGGGTGCAGAAAACTCAGTCTACAACCATAACACCCCTCACCAGCCTGTGTCACCCCGCTTTGCCTTCTCTTCCAGCCCCCCTATCAGTGCAGCCTCCTCTAGAGAGGTCTCCTACAGTAGCCCCCTGGCCATCACCACCAATGGAAGAGACCAATACGGCCGGGGTCTCGGTGCCACCTACTCCAGCCCTTACCCAGCCTATGTCACCCAAGACATGGGCGCTGCCTGGACTACTTCTCCATTCGACAGCTCCATGTTGCACAACCTGCAGAACAGGGGGGGACCTGGAACCCCAAGACACCCCAACATAGGTAAGATCCTACTCTAGAGATTTATATATATATTACACATGTTCAATACACCAGAGACTCAACGTAAAATATTTATATTATAAAGCAACATGTATATAGATGTAACTAAGAGTATCTATTTGTCGCATCTGTGTCTATCTATATTTTTATCTATCTATCTCTCATATCGATCGATCTCATATCTATGTATCTATATATCTATCTCATATCTATCTATCTATCGCAATTGCATTGACTACGGATTATTACCCAATGAAACTGTAGAGGAAAGATATATATAACACATCATGTAATGTCGGGATAATCCACAAATAATTGTGTGTGTGTGTGTGTGTGTGTGTGTGTGTGTGTGTGTGTGTGTGTGTGTGTGTGTGTGTGTGTGTGTGTGTGTGTGTGTGTGTGTGTATTTATTATTATTTATAAATGTATCTATACTTTTATGGTGTTTCTGTTATATAATATATTTATTGGCTGTTATTCATGTTTGTATATATTTTCTTGGTGATTCCAGTCCTTGTCTCGTTAGTATTTAGCTATTAATATACGGAATAATTGTAATATTTGTTGTATTATTATTGACATTCATTAATATTATTACAGTTGAATTCCTGGGATATTAAAATGAATTAGGGGCATACAATAGTTATTAGATGAGACGCGATTTTCTTCCGGTCGTTTTGCATTGAATATATAGGAATGTGTATGGAAATAGTTCTAGAAATCTCAGGACCGGGACTGTGCACTTGTCATCTGCAGTTCTGTGGATGTGTGAGTTTATACAAGGATACAAGTGAAAGTTTAAACCCCCATGTAAATTATCTAATACAAGAACCCCATATATATATGTACACATGAAGAACGTGGCTGTATTATTAGGAGTACTGCCCAGGAGATAGATATATCTCAAGAAAGATAGAGACCTTACATCAGAGCACGCTGGGAGTTATAGTTTTCCATTTGCTAGAGGACAGCGGGTTGAAAACCACTGCCCTAGATAATAGTGTGATGCAGCAAATATTCTTCCATATCTTTCTATCATATGATCAGGGGATTGTTATTATATAGCCTTGACAAAGATCCCATAGAGACAGATCGAAACGTTGCCTGCCTGGGGTGAATAAACACACCACTTTTTTTCACCAATTTCCTTGGAGTGCTGCCTCTTCATTTTTTTGGATTTCATTAACAAGGGTTCCTAGCCCCAACCTAGGAGGCCTGCACCCACTGCTGTTGCTGTGCTGCTTTACTCTTTTTCTTATATTATATATATACAGGACATGATGGGAGTTGCAGTTTTTTTATCTATCTATCTCGTTATCTATCTCATATCTATCTATCTATCTATCTATCTATCTATCTATCTATCTATCTATCTATCTATCTATCTCATATCTATCTATCTATCTATCTATCTATCTATCTATCTATCTATCTATCTATCTATCTATCTATCTATCTATCTATCTATCTATCTATCTATCTATCTATCTATCTATCTATCTATCTATCTATCTATCTATCTAGGGGTACTGATCAGGAGATTGTCATTTAATATATATAGGGCATGCTGGGAGTTGTAGTTTTCTAACTATTGATTATCTATCTAATATTTATCTGTCTGTCTATCTATCTATCTATCTCTCTATCTCTCTATCTCTCATATCTATCTATCTATCTATCTATCTATCTATCTATCTATCTATCTATCTATCTATCTATCTATCTATCTATCTATCTCATATCTATCTATCTCATATCTATCTATCTATCTATCTATCTATCTATCTATCTATCTATCTATCTATCTATCTATCTCATATCTATCTATCTCATATCTATCTATCTCATATCTATCTATCTATCTATCTATCTATCTATCATCTTCTATCGTACAGTATGGTATAATATAAACTTGGTGTTTGTCATATTGCTAACCGCAATTATTATATAGACAGACTGATATATTACTATACAATAGTACATAAATGGAAGAATAAAAATATAATGAGCAACAAGCAGGTCTGATAATTATCTTTCTGTTCAGTGGGCTAAATTTCCATTAGTTGGTACCAATTGTATTAGTATTCTGCAGATAAATATTATTCATGGTAATCTGTGGCGATTTTACAGGCATGGTCCAGTTTAGAAAACCGAATTTCAAATACTCCATTATGGCATTCTGAGTTAATAGAGGGGTCTCTTATTCAGGACCCTCATCTATTAGCGAGAGCGGCTACAAAGAACAACTCTATAGGGTGGATTCACACGCGGCAGGTTTTGTTGCAGAAAGTTCTGCGACTAAAAATTTGTTCCATTCATCTGAATGTAATTTACAGAAATGCCGGCACCTGCTGCAGAAAGCATCACATTCAGAAGAACAGACCTGATTATCAGGCACAGAAATGTCTGCAGCAAAATCTGCCGCGTGTGAATCCAATCTTAGGGCACATTCACACGTGACAGAATTTTTGTGGAATTCCGCTGTGGACAGTCCGCAGTGGAATTCTGCAGCGTATGTTTTTTTCATTTCTTTCTATACATTTTTAGGAAACTTAGTTCAGACGTTGCAGAAAATTACTTTGCGGAAATCAGGCTGCGGTGCAGAATTTTCCCTCCGCAGCAGCTCATGACGTTGCGGAGAAGAAGCGGAATATCACTGCGGATTTCAGCCTTTGCAATGCAAAAACTGAAATCTGTGGCAAGTCCGCTGTGATATTTGCAACGTCTGAATTACCTGTCAAATATGTAAATGTTGCTGCAAATTCGCAAAAAATCTGCAGCAACATTTTCAGCGGAAAAATTTTGCCACGTCTGAACATGGCCTTAGGGCTCAAGCACCTAGCAGAGCCCTCGGCGCTGAGCCTGTATGACTCCTCTAGTCCGGAGCTCTACAGACCCCATGCAGTGCACTACAGGCCCCATCAGACTCAATGTGTACGGAGATATTCCCCCTAGAAGCAATGCTTCCTTATACCGCCATACATACGGTATTCAATAGAGCATGCCACCATTTTTTTTCTGTTGGATTCCTATTAAATTTTAGAGAAAAGACCTCCGTATGTGGGATTCGCCCTTAGGCACGTCTATGGAAGCCCTATTACATCTCCGTAAGAATCAAACCCGTAATACAGTCGTGTTCATGAGCCTATAGTCTGTGCATTACGCGGACAGACCATTGATTTCAATGAAAACTGAATAATTCTTCGATTGGAGGCGCTGGAGGGGAAGTGAGCACTTGTAGCCAAGTCCCCCCTCCCCCTGGAAATTACACTCTTATTATTAGTGGACCCTTCTGGCAAAAAAGGGATTGTCAAGGGTAAAATATGCTTCATGCCTGTAGTTATTTTCGCTTATAACCTAGGGTTTAAATGCCGTATTGGGTCATGTTGAGCTGATACAGTAATTATATTGATTAGGACCCCCCACCCTTTGAGAATGAGAGTCCCACCATCTTCCCTTTGTCATTAGCTTGGTTCAAAGGGGCCCCCCACAATGTGAGAAGGGATTTTCCAGGCAGAGAAGAACACAAACCCTAATGTCACTAATATAATTCATTCTCTTGTCTGTCATCATTTATTTTTTTTAATAGATCTGTAATTAATGCAAAATGTTCATTATAAAAAAAAAAGTACAGTATCGTTGTAGCCCCTGCCGTTGTATTGTATGATTATATTCAGTAGTCATTAGGGTCAGTTTTTTAGAAATAGAAGATAATCTCTAGAACAATGTGAGAATCTGAGAGTTGCAAGAGCGCCACCTATTTGCCATTATTTGTAACTGCAACATGTTCTAGTATAAAAAACAATAATAATAGTAAGTATTTTACTACATTCACAGCTACGACATATTCCACAATGCTTTAAAATCAGGGTACACGTTTTGGTTAAAGCTGGCTATGAGTTTAGAGAGGTTTCAAAAAGTATAACCCATAGTTGCCTCTTGTATCAAGAACTTGTCACTTTACTAAACTATTAATGACTAATTTATAGTTACGATTCCAGCATTTAAAGTAAAACGGACAACAATTTCAGAATGCGAGTCAATGTAAATATTCAGGTATCATAGACACGTCACCAGTATGTACAGTGGGGCCGCCATGTGCCACGGAACAATTCTCCATTGGATGCCGTATGTACGCAGCTAGTCTCCCCTAGAAAGATTGCACGCAGGATCGATTTTCCATGGGGATATTATTCACATAACAGGAAAATATATAAATGTGTATTTTGCATTAGAATGAGAATAATAATAATAAAAATAATAATAATAATAATAATAAAAATAATAATAAAAAAATAATAATAATAATAATAAAAATAAATAATAATAATAACAAAAAAAATCAAATAATACATGAAGGGGCTATTTTATTTCACAAAGACAACCCTGTTTTTAATGAAGTCGGCAGGTCGTAGTTCCGTTTTTTTTGGTTAGCCCAGTGATCAGATTTGATTGCCGTGGCAGCCATGACGAGAATACAAGTAGCATTACGTGGCGACCATTCGAATGAATGTAACGCGTGACTGCTCCGGGTCCTCCAGAACGGGAGCTGCTTTATTCTGGTACATAGAGAAGGGTTGCGAGCCAATAGAGCATATGGACAGGGGTTGTTGTCCTAAGATAACCCCTTTAAAATTTGAATTTAAGTTACTGAATACATCAGGTGTACGAGGCTCCCTCTGTTCCTGTTTTCTATGCACCGTTTCCTTTTTTCATAGAAAATTATTAACTCGCAGCATTTATTTTCCCATCATTTACACCCAAATTGCCGCAAAATGAACAGGATAAGTTGGAAGATGTCCCCATTAATGTGTTATCTTCCGTTAAGCTCTGAAAGGGAGGATAAGGGTGGATTTATAGCCGTATTAATTATCAAAAACATTTTCTAGGGTTTTATGGCCTTATCAGTTGTCAGAATTTTTTTTCTAGGATTTTATGGCCTTTTCAATTGTCAAAATTTTTGAAAATATTTTTCTGGCCTTATCAATTGTAAGAATTTTTAAAAAAAATCTAGGACTTTATGGCCTTATCAATTGTCAGAATTTAATATTTTTTCTGGGGTTTTATGGCCTTATCAATTGTCCAAAAAATGTAAAATATTTTTCTAAGATTTTATGGCCTTATCAATTGTCAGAATTTTATCTTTTTTTTCTGGGGTTTTATGGCCGTATCAATTGTCAGAATTTTTGAAAATATTTTTCTAGGACTTTATGGCCTTATCAATTGTCAGAATTTAATATTTTTTTCAGGGGTTTCATGGCCTTATCAATTGTCCAAAAAATTGAAAATATTTTTCTAGGATTTTATCAATTGTCAGAATTTTATCTTTTTTTCCTGGGGTTTTATGGCCTTATCAATTGTCAAAATTCTTGAAAATATTTTTCTGTCCTTATCAATTGTCAGAATTTTTGAAAATATTTTTCTAGGGTTTTTTGCCTTATCAATTGTCAGAATTTTATCTTTTTTTCTAGGATTTTATGGCCTTATCCATTGCTAGACTTTTTGAAAATATTTTCCTAGGATTTTATGGCCTTATCAATTGTCAGAATTGTATAATTTTTTTCTAGGATTTTATGGCCTTATCAATTGTCAGCATGTTTTGCACTTACATGATGTATCTCACATCTCTATCTAAGGGGCCAGACTTTACAGACATCTTCACTGAATGAGATCCAGTATTGTGCAAATCAAGTTGTTTTTTTATTCCCGTGTGCAAAAATAAGTGTAAACAAAGAGCAAAGTAAAGAAAAAACAAACAAACAAGGATAACGAAGGGCGTGTAGCCCAGACAACACTTTCTCTAGGCTACAGATATCAGGAGGTGCCACCCCTTAATAATCATATAGCTAACATTGCAGATTATTGTTCTTGTGTTTTTTGTGTTGTTTTTTTTTATACCAATGTTTGTATGTTTTTGAAATTGTATATTTTTTCTTTACAATTATTACTTTTTTATTTTATTTAACAATCCATATTAGGATTTTTTCACATTTAGGCGCTGTATCTAGATCATTTTACCACATAAAGGAGATTGTGACCTTACAATTTTTACTTAGAATTATTTCTCCATACTATACGATTACAATTTCATTGCAATATCGAGGAAGCGACACATGTAAACACGCGTCATTCAATTTATGTGTGTGCAATGGGGAGAGGGGAAGAAACTGTTTCCAGGAGCCTGGATTATCTATTGTGGGACCAAAGTATCGGGCGATCCAACAAATCCGATCCTGACGTCTACAGTTGGAGGAGCGGCGGGACACCACCATACATATTAGATGGTCAACCTTTCCGCCGAAATTGACGGGTTCGCCCGACTTTATCTAAGGCTATGTTCACATTACATGCGTCATATCCCACTGTATAGGCATGCAGTGCGATATGTCGCCCATAGTCTTTAACGCGGTATACGTTTATGTTATTGTATACAGTTGTATGGAATAGCATTGTCTTCTATGCTGCTCCATACCTTTTTTTTTTTTTTTGCATTTTACCTATGTATACCGGCCCAATGGAGGCCAAAGGGGCACTCTTTTGGCCTCAATCGGGTTAGTGGAGCCCTATGGATACGCTTAGCATGTACGTCGGGAGCTTTTCCCAATGCCCAACGTACACACTAAGCACCCATCACTGACGTGATGTGAACAGGACCTAAAGGGGGTTTTACACTGGGTGATTATCGTGCAGACGAGTCTTCATATAACGAACTTTGCCGATCGTCCCCATCTATAGCTCCGTGAGACAGGAGCAAACGAGCGCCGATCAATGATGTCTCGTTGATTTGCGTTTGCTTCACCGGCCGGTGTTAAAGGGCCTTTATTTGTATTGGCATCTTAAAACTTTTTACTTTCCTAGGCCATATGCATTCAGGTCCATGTTACCCATGTGAACAAGAGTAGTTAAGCTAATTACAGCTTTTGAATCATTGTTTTATGCTGGCAACTTGGGGATTAATGGGGTGTGAAAGTGGCTGGGTTGTCCCACTTTTAAAGGAGAAGAGACAATATAAACTTGTTGTAACAACAAATCTACTGTAGTCGCTATCAACGTCTTTCTTCTAATGTAAAAAGAGGCCGTCTCGGCTCATTTGGATAATTGTTGTGTATTGTTGCAATCCACAAACAATGCCAGTTAAATCTAATTATGGTAAAATGGGGCCATTTGCAAGAGAATAGCCACTTTGCGGTGGATCGTGTTAGTGTCTGGTAAATCAACATCTGACTTTTAATGAGGGCGTCTTAAAGAACTTTGCGCTCTGGTTGAAGTGATCTTCAAAGGGGCGTCAATAAGGGGCATACAATGCAATAACCGAACAGACGAAAAACCGGAAATTCAGCAAAGTTTTGCTACATGCAGGAAAAGCAACTTTGGTCTGTCCCGAAAATTTTTGGGATTTCCAAAAAGGTAGCATAAGATCTGTGGAAATGTTCTACAGAAGACATGCTAGGGTTCATCTGGGTTTTGATGACTACTTTTTTGGGAACCTGTTTTGGAAACTCCACTTCGGACATTGGCCAGTAAGGTCAACAAATAAGCTATGATTGATTTTTTGGTAACAAAAAAAAATAAAAATTACGATCATATTTTGGCCGTTTTTAAGGCACATTGGGGAAATTTATAAATACTGTCCTAAAGTTAGACAAGAAAAACCTAGACCAGACGGGCAAGAACTGCGCCAAATTTATCACAAAGTCTTGCTAGAAATTGTTAGACACTTTTCTTTTTCGTACGCAATTTCTTTCTGTGGGACAGAGACATGTTGCATGTGGACGCCGGACAGGTGCACAAAATGCACAACTTGTTTGTATTTTTTCATTAGTTGTTCAACATCAAAAACATTCAACTCAGATTGCTCCGCTACTTTTTGTATAAATAATAGGGTCTAGTTTTCATAAATATACTACAGAAACGGTCAAAAGGCTCCAAAACCATCTTTAGGCTATGTTCACACGGGGTATTTTGCCGAGTTTTTTGACGCGGAAACCGCGTCGCAAAACTCGGCAGAAACGGCCCGAGAACGCCTCCCATTGATTTCAATGGGAGGCGTCGGCGTCTTTTTCCCGCGAGCAGTAAAACTGCCTCGCGGGAAAAAGAAGCGACATGCCCTATCTTCGGGCGCTTCCGCCTCCGACCTCCCTTTGACTTCAATGGGAGGCAGGAGAAAGCGTATTTCCCGCTGTTTTATGCCCGCGGCGCTCAATGGCCGCGGGCGAAAAATGGCGCGATAATTGCCGCGAAAATCGGCGTGCAGGGAGAGGAATATCTGCCTCAAAGTTCCAAACGGAATTTTGAGGCAGATATTCCTCCCCCAAAATACTCCGTGTGAACATAGCCTAAGCCATCTAATGGATTTAACTTTTTGGTTTCTATGTAGCATCCTGCCACTTTTTGTTCAGTAATATTTACAATTTTAACTCCTGGCAACAATATTAATAGGGTTTCTCAAGAGGGTCTTCTCAAAGGTTGTTCCCATGATTTCCGTGATTGTCCCCATCCATCTTTTTTTTGTTATCGGTCTTCCTAATTATCCAATCAACTCATTAAGACAAAATTATCCTCGCTAATTTAATAGGCGCCGTCACACTGATGATAATAATAGTGAAAATTGTGTCCCAAAAAGTTTATTGTTTTAAAGGGAATGCGTCGCTAGAAATTGTAATTTTTTTTTTTAGTTTAATAGTTAGTGTATACATGATTAGACATTGTTCTCATTTTTTTAATGTTTTCACAAGTCAGGCAATATTATAAATTAGATTCTAATTTATAATATTTCCCAGTGCTGGTCACTAGAGGGAGCATTTCCCAAAATTGCAGCATTGGCATGTGGTAAAGCAACCACATTGCTTTATGCTGCAAAATTTGAGAAAACTCACTCGCTCTAGTGAGCTCTCAGAATCCCCCCTCCTTTATCCTGGCTAGTGCCAGGAGAAAGGAGAGGGTTGAATGTTCAAACCTCCTACACTGTGTGCCGCCATTTTTTGAGCTAACACACAGTGTAGTAGGTTTACATACAGTGGTTATAACACAAAACATACACAAACATGACTTACCTGCTCCTGTCGCCGCCTCTCCCTCCGGTCCGTCTGCTCCCTCCGCTTGCTTCTGAACACATGCCCGGAAGCCGCGACCGGAAGTAGTCATCTTACTGTCCGGCCGCGGCTTCCGGTCCACAGGAAAATGGCGCCGGATGTCGCTCGGCTGAAGACCTTCCATTTGGACTGCGTGGGAGCGGCGCATGCAGACCGCGTACGCTATAATGAATGAAACGGCTCCCGTTCGCATTCTCTATGGGGATGTGTGTGCCGTATTCCATCTCTGTATGTGTTGTTAATCGACACATACAGAGATGAAAAAAAAATGGCAGCCCCCATAGAGAAGTAAAAGAATGAAAAACGTAAAAAGTAAAACACAAAAACACAAATAAATAAAATGTATTTAAATATCAAACTAAAACCAATATTATATAAAAAAAAAAAAAACATTTGTGACACATTGCCTTTAAAAGTCATGAGTTTTTTTTCTAAATATGCAAATGAGGTTATAATGGACCAGTGGGAAGTAACAGCAGTGATTCTCCGGAGGTGGAGCCTCCTCACAGCCTCTGACGCTGTCCAATCAGAATGAAGCTGCTTCACACAGTGTGAGAGACTGAGGCTGGAGGGAAGGGGGGATCACTTCAAATAGTCATATCTCCGGCTGAGGACCACCTAGGTTTACAGTGAAAAGTTTAGCAAAGGAGTGAAAAATTGGCCAGAGTGGGAGTAGGAAAAAAAGGAGTACAAGCATTGGGACCCTTCCTGCCTGGTGGAAACCAATGCCAAGAGGAAAGTCTTTTTTGCATTTTTGGGGGCCACCTCTCCTTTTTTTATGTCATTGTTTCCCAATACAAGACTAGGACCTTTCCTAATGTAATAGATCTAATTGTGATGAGTCGATCTTATCATTTACACCTAGTACTAAAGGGATAGTGATATTGGTTATTAGTTATAAAACACTCATGTGAAGGGATGTTGAATGCTACAAACCTCCTGATTCCCACAGCCGCCGCTCATGGTAATACCTGCTCATGAATGTATACACCCACCAATACAATCGAGGACTGTGCAACCGTATTGTATATAGTTTATCAATGCCCAAGCCATAAACCAATGATAATAACAGGAAATTACCGCGCTCAGTTTCCGTGTTGACTCTAACGAAATTAACACTTTCACAATTCAGTAGCAAAGTGCACAAATCTATCAACTGCGAAAAAACGTATCACTCACGCGTCTTTTGTTCCCATGGAAACAGAAAGACGTAAAGGAGCGAGATTAAAACGTAAACTTTTGGTTATATATAATTTCAATGAGTGGATCTAGTAATAAAATAATAATTAAAAAAATTACGACATGGATTTCTTAATCATTGTATATTGAAAAGTTTTGCAGCTTTTTAATATATTTTATGTTTCATTTTCAAGATCTCCGCATGCTTTCAATGAATGAACATTCTTGTTTACATTTAGGGTCTGAAAAACCAAATACTGAGGATTAGCTACAATTGTATCCAATGAGCTGAACACATGAGTGCTCTGTTGTTACAATGTTTTAGTGCAGGTAAAATGTATCGGCTTGGAGAGCAGAGGATTGTCTGGACTAGACTCCAGGAAAGGTGTATATATACATTAAATGTGAACATGAATATCCCATTCATCGACAGCAAGCAGGGATCTTGAAAAGAGTAGGGAATTGAAACATAAAGTATATTACAAATTTGCAGAACTTTTTGTTATACAACAAATAAGCTTCATTTACTAAAAGGGGTTGTCCAATTAGGGAATATGGACGTCTTAGGGCGGGTTCACACATAGCGGAATTTCACTTAAATTCCGCTGCGGACACTCCGCAGCGTTAATCCGCAGCGGAGCCGTTTCTCCATTGACTTTCACTTTAATTTAGCAGTGTTCGTTTACACGATGCGTACAATTCCGCTGCGGAGCATAGGCTGCGGAGCGGAATTTGGTGTCCGCAGCATGCTCTGTCTGTTGCGGAGCAGTGGCGGACTGGTTGCGGACTCATGGCGGAATTTCTCCATTGACTTCAATGGAGAGTCAAAATTCCGCAATGAAGTCCGCAGATCTTATGTGTGCTGCGGAGCGTATTGTTTTTACTACCATGACATTTCTTCATTCTGGCTGGACCTATGTATTTCTAGGTCTACAGCCAGACTGAGGAAGTCAATGGGGCTCCCGTAATGACGGGAGCGTTGCTAGGAGACGTCTGTAAATAGTCACTGTCCAGGGTGCTGAAAGAGTTACGCGATCGGCAGTAACTGTTTCTGCACCCGGGACAGTGACTACCGATCCCAATATACATGTATCTGTAAAAAAAAATATAAGTTCATACTTACCGAGAACTCCCTGCGTCTATCTCCAGTCCGGCCTCCCAGGATGACGTTTCAGTGTAAGTGACGGCTGCAGCCAATCACAGGCCAAGCACAGGCTGCAGCGGTCACATGGACTGGAGCGTCATCCAGGGAGGTCGGGCCGGATGCCGAAAGAGGGACGCGTCACCAAGACAACGGGCGGTAAGTATGAATTTCTTTGACTTTCACTAGGGAAAGTGCTGTCCCTTCTCTCTATCCTGCACTGAATAGGGAGAAGAGAAGCACTTTTCCTGCAGTCCGCAGCGGCCAGTCCGCATCAATTTTCTGCACATTTTGTGCAGATCCGCTGCAGAATCTGCAACGCAGATTCTGTGCGGCATTGATGCGGACAGTTGCGGAGGAATTCCGCCATGTGTGGTCATGCCCTTAGAGTTGGGTACTCCGCTTGGAACCCCCTTCTAAGAGCGGGGAGCACTGATGAACCTTGCCCATTTGTGTATTACATGGTAACCTCATGGAGATTTAATAGGATGCAAAGAAATGTGAACTTCCAGCTTTTATTAGCAGTGAGTGCCACTCAGGTCATTTGTCACGGCATCATTTTACGGACCCATTCACTTTAGCGGGTGAATCTTTCCGATCCGTGGAAAGATAAATGCAACACACACGACCAGATTTCCATGCACTGTCTGTTGCGGAGAATAAGCGGAATTTCACTGCGGATTTCAGCCTTTGCAATGCAAAAACTGAAATCTGTGGCGTCCGCTGTCTTTTCTGCAACGTCTGAATTACCTGTCAAATATGCAAATGTTGGTGCAGATTCGTTGCGTAATTGCCCCAAATCTGCACCAACATTTGCAGCGGAAAAATTCCGCCACGTGTGAACGTGCCCTAAGAGTTACGTCAAACCAGATCTCAACATTGCACCGTCAGACCATTATCTGGCTCCAGCACTGACCACTGTCGGTCCGCATGTGCTCCCCCGTCTCCCATTCACTCATTTCTTTTATCAATTGGCCGCGATTTCCTGCGCCGTACATCTATAGCCGCAATAATGTCGAATTGAATGTTTCTAGGCAGGGAAGAGGTTATCTGCACACTTTGTCCGATCAATAGAGCACAGCAGTATTTATTCCTGTGTATTTATTAGCCTGCAGCCCTGTCACATTCAACCGGAGCAGATCGATAGAAACTCGTTGTGGGTTAATTATAATCGCTAAATAAACGCACAAGTCTCAAAGTTCAGCCGCGCTCTGCAACGTTTCAGAAAACTTCAGAGGGCAAAGCCAGGGAAGTTTCATTGATCTGTCCAGGACAGGTGGGAGTTTGAACCTGTCTACAGAGTCATTGTACCCTTTTAAATGATGTCCTTATCTGAAGCTCTGCCTATCTAATAATGTATGCCATTTAAGATAAAAAGTTCAACCAATTGATACTGAAAGGACTGGAGCTAATATTATCTAATACCTTCAGAAATCCCACGTCAACTTCATGTAAGGAGAATTTATGCTGTTCGAAGTAACTTTAGTTGGCTCGATAATTGGAAAAAAAAGTGCTTAAAATAAATACATGTAATGTATAGATATATGGATATGAGATAGAGAGATATGAGATGATGGATGGATAGATAGATAGATAGATAGATAGATAGATAGATAGATAGATAGATAGATAGATAGATAGATAGATAGATAGATAGATAGATAGATATGAGATAGATAGATAGATATGAGATAGATAGATAGATACATATGAGAGAGATAGATAGATAGATAGATAGATAGATAGATAGATAGATAGATAGATAGATAGATAGATAGATAGATAGATAGATAGATAGATAGATAGATAGATAGATAGATATGAGATAGATGATAGATAGATGATAGATAGATATGAAATAGATGATAGATAGATAGATAGATAGATATGAAATAGATGATAGATAGATAGATAGATAGATAGATAGATAGATAGATAGATAGATAGATAGATAGATAGATAGATAGATAGATAGATAGATAGATAGATAGATAGATAGATAGATAGATAGATAGATAGATAGATATGAGGTAGATAGATAGATAGATATGAGATAGATAGATAGATAGATAGATATGAGATAGATAGATAGATAGATAGATAGATAGATAGATAGATAGATAGATAGATAGATAGATAGATAGATAGATAGATAGATAGATATGAGATAGATAGATATGAGATAGATAGATGCATTTGATCACAATTCCATGTGATATCTATTCATTATTATGGTGTTTCATTTTCTACAATTTAAAAGATTTGATCATTGACCATCGTGTGTATTGTCCCATATGGGAAATTCTCAACCGGTTAATGTTCAATAAATGTTATTGACCTAATGTGTATGGGCAGCTTTTTTTTCGGTATCTTGAGTATTTTGGGTATCACCACTGTAGACGCACTGAAACATCACAGGACACCCCTCACTGCATGTGGCTCTTGTCTATGGCTCTTTGAAGAAAGGGGGCACCAATAATTAGGTTTGGCCAGTGTTATGACGGAATATTTATTATGTTTTAAGAAGTTACCGGCTTATTATTATAACAATTATTATTAATATTATTATTATTATTAATATTAATATTAATAATAATAATAATAATAATAATAATATTGTCCTTTATTTGTAGGGTTTTATATCTGGTAAACATATAAAAGGAGTTTTTTAAATAATTTCAAGGTTTTTCCAGTGGGACACGGTTGCGTCATGTCAATCAGACACGTAATAATTCACAGCTGAGGTATCAATGATAGGATTTCCATAACTCCCATTCAATACAATGACTGTCTATGTCCAACCACCTCTCCTGAACCCGGGCACCTCCTCATGTCTGTCACTGATCTGACTATTGTTACATGTCTGATCGACCTACTTGCTCTAAAACTCAAAAATCTGGAGAAAAAAAACATTCCACAAACTACCGTGTCTTTATTACAGGTTTATAACAGGTTGGACACGGGTGGAGTTGGTCAGTGGATGGTCAGTGGGTGGTGGAATGCACTTCAATGTGTGTGGGCACCTTATGTCTGTATACACTCTGATAAGACAAACCATTATCTTACAGCCGGGGCACTAAGCGACCATGATTGACGATGATGTCACGATCACTTAAAAAGACCAGAAAACATAAATTCATGTTGCTTTACATAAAAGGGTCTGTAACATCATGACATATGTGCAAGTAAACATTTTAGGAACGTGTCGGAATTTTAAGATACCAGCGGAGGCATTCGAAGGTCGAATTTCTTCTACCCATTGGAATTTAGCCACATATTGCAGGAAGGTCCTAGGTTTCTATAGTAAAGTAGAAGGCAGAACATGAGCAGCTTGTAGTAGACATGATTGCCGACTGAGGATTCATGACGGGGCCGGGGGGGCACTTATATAAGACACCAAATAGGATACCTATTGACTAAAGCTGGCCATACATTCAGGATTTCAGATGTCCTTTCTATAAATGACTTGGCAATCACGATTGGTCTGTGAAGATTGTCGATATGAATGGATGAAGTTAAGACGATCGATCGATCTCTGCCATGATCTGGACTTCTATTGATGGGATGCAGGTCTGTCATTTGGCATGTACTGCACCTCACAACTACACAAAAAGTCACCAACATTCAGCAGAAAATGGTCTTAAGGTGGCCAGACACATTAGATGTTCTACATTCGAAGCCACCGATTTTGCCGAGACTGGCCGACTATCAGTGTAAGGGGGTGTCCCACCTCTTGGCAGATGTTGAGGGAAAGAAGGATCGTGCATGATCGGGAATTTCAACATGCCCGATCCTTTGTTCTCAAGGGAGATAAGCCGCAAACAGAGATGTCTGTGTGGTAGGGAGACAGACAGGTGAGCCCTAATCTACCCGCCACTCAGTCCCTGCCTACTTGCACGACCCGTCCTAGGCGACGGCGTACAATTGGGCGACGGTCCCTATGCTCACTATGTGCACGACAGACAAACAGACAAGGGTACACAGAAGCTAAGGGAAAGGGGGCAGTTGCCCACGGCAACACCATGAGCAACAAGAGTAGTGAACGAGCCGAGTCAAACCAGGAGTGTACGAGGTACCAAACGCAGAGCAGGAGCGTAGTCAGTAAAGCCAGGGTCAAAATGAAGCTGAGGACAATAGTAATAGCTGGAACAGCAGAGCCAGGAAACAAGAGAGAATCACAGGCAAAGACAAGAAGCAAATGAAGGTATACATAGACCGAGGGCGGGAGCTAGAACCGTCTGGCCAGGCTGTGATAGGTTCTCCCACTCCTCAGCCTACCAGCCTGAGTGGTAGCAGATCGAGTCACTCTAACAGACCTAGGAACAGATGCAGACTGATTAACCACGGGCGTCGACACAGAAGCTATGTCAGGCAGATCCTTTACAGTCTGGCAGCGGCTTATTTAGTTCTCCCCATTGAGAACCCACACACTATTGGCTAAGCATTCGTATTTGGGAGTCGGGAGGAATAGCTGCCGGCCGAATGAGCATTCAGCCGACAACTATCTAAGATATATGGCCACCTTAAAATGGTCTTTTCTCTCCATCCAAAATCTCTATGGTAATGCCAGCTCATGGCCAACATGCCGTGAGATACCATCCACTGAAAGTAGTCCATGCAGTCCAAGCTTTACATTTAAATATTCTCTTAACGCTCACACCTGCTCTATATGTCCCGTTTAACTTGAGCCAATATGGCCACTGTTGCCCTTCGGAATATGCACACCCGTATTATGAGGCTGTTGAATGGTACCAGATAACAAGGACACTGGGAAGTCTGAAGGGGATTTTACACTGGCCGATTATCGTGCACACGATCGTTAATATAAAGCTCGTTGCCGATAATTGCCCTGTGTAAACGGGAAGGATCAGCAGATGAACGAGGAAACGCTCGATCATCTGCTGGTCATATCGTTTTAAAAAAGGTATAATATTATAATGTCGGCAGCACATCTTGGTGTGTAAACAGGGGGACGCGCTGCCGACATGATAGTAATGTATGGGGGGCGAGCGATCGGTGTAACAACTGCTCGTCTCCATCCATAGCTCCGTGTGACAGGAGCAAACGAGCGCCGATCAACAATGTCTCATTGATCGGCAATCGCTGCACCGCCCAATTATCGACCCGTGTAAAAGAGAGTTAAAGGGAATGTGTTGCCAGCAAAACATGTTTTTTTTTTTTAGTTAAACAATTAGTGTATAGGTGATTAAACATTGTTCTAATTTTTTTAATTTTTTTCACGAGTCAGGAAATATTATAAATTGGATTCAATTTATAATATTTCCCAGCACTGGTCACTAGATGGAGCAATTCCCAAAATTGCAGCATTGCATGTGGTAAAGCAACCACATTGCTGTATGCTGCAAAATTGGGAAAAAATCCCTCGCTCTAGTGAGCTCTGAGAATCCCCCCCTCCTTTATCCTGGCTAGTGCCGGGAGAAACAAGGGGATTGAACGGTCTAACCTCCTACACTGTGTGTCGCCATTTTTTGAGCTAACACACAGTGTAGAAGGTTTACATACACTAGTAAACACACAGTAAAACACGAACATACATAGAAATCACTTACCTGCTCCAGTCGCCGCCGCTCCCTCCGGTCCGTCCACTCCGTCTGCTGCCGCTGCTCCATGTGCACAAGTCCGGAAGCCGCGACCGGAAGTAGTAATCTTACTGCCCGGCCGCGACTTCCGGTCCACAGGAAAATGGCGCCGGACGGCGCGAATTTCAAATTGGACTGTGTGGGAGCGGCGCATGCGCCGTTCCCACACAGACGGCGTACACCATAGTGGATGGAACGGGCCCCGTTCGCATTCCCTATGGGACTGGAGCTGACCTATTCCAATTAATCGACACATACAGACATGAAAAAAAAAATGGCAGCCCCATAGGGAAGAAAAAGTGTAAAAATAGAAAAAAGTAAAACACAAACACACAAATAAATATAAACGTTTTTAATAAAACCCTAACATAAAATTTATATAAAAAAAAAAATTTTGGTGACACTGTTCCTTTAAAGGGAATGTGTCGCAAATTAAACCTTTTTTTTTAAGTGTCGTTACTTATTTCTATTATATTTTTTAAGTTTTTTGCTGTATTTTTTTTTTTTCCGTATGGTGGAAAGTATTCAAAATTAAATAATAATTTGACATGTTTTCCAATGTTGGCCACCAGGGGGAGCACTTCCCAGAATTACAGCAAGGTGAATAAGGCAAAGCAACCTGACTCACAGCTGCTGTAAATGTGGGAGGGAACCTCACCCCCCGCCCTCTCACAAGCCAGGTAAAGGTGTCTTCAAATTGCTAAGCAGTGTCCGTCAGCCATTTTGGGTGTGTTCTAGGACACACCAAAAGGCTAAGTGTATGTTCACACGCTTACTAAACAAAGGGAAAACCGCTCCTGATTTTCAGCCATTTTTTAATCAAACTCGCGTTTTTTAACGGCCGTTTTTGGAGCTTTTTTCTATAAAGTCAATGAAAAACGGCTCCAAAAACGTCCCAATAAGTGATGTGCACTTCATTTTGGTCGGGCGTCTTTTTACGTGCTGTTTTTGGAAAACTACCACGTAAAAAACGCCCTGTCAGAACAGAACGCCGTATTTCCCATTGAAACCAATGGGCAGATGCTTGTAGGCGTTCTGCTTCCGATTTTTCAGCTGAAAACATTGTGTGTGAGAAAACAGCTCCGTCATTTCAGACGTAATTGCTCGTACTCGCGTTTTGCGAGGCGTCAATTACGCCCGTAATTTGGAGCTGTTCTTCATTGAATTCAATGAAAAACGGCTCAAATTACGTCCCAAGAAGTGTCCTGCACTTCTTTGCCGAGGCTGTTATTTTACGCGCCGTCTTTTGACAGCGACGCGTAAAATTACAGGTCGTCGGCACAGTACGTCGGCAAACCCATTCAAATGAATGGGCAGATGTTTGCCGACGTATTGGAGCCGTCTTTTAAGGCGTAAATCGAGGTGTAACATGGCGCCGCACCTGTCCTCAGGTCGTGTGTGGTATTACAACTCTGTCCTATTCACTTCAATGGAGGTGAACTGCAATACCAGACACGACCTGAGGACAGGTGCGATGCTGTGTCTCCAGTCCAGACACCCCTTCTGTCCTGAGATGACCCAACGGGGGAGGCGGGTGTCAGAGCCACCCACCGCCATCACCGCAGACAGAACCACAACTACGGCATGAGGGCAGGGCTTGTCCTGAGTGCACTGTCTCTTGTTATGGACAGAGTTATAGTCACATGAACCCCGTCTGATGAACCGGTAACCTAGGTCCGATCACATGACAGAGGGGGATCACCAAAAACCCTGTGCACCCTCAGCCCGTCCATCCAGCCCTTTCCTGGTTATATCTGCGTCTGGGAAAGCTGGGTGACCACCATTACCCCTCATACTGGAGTGTTTAGGGATGTGACTAATGAACCTCTCACACTCCAGTGGGAGGGGTAATGGTGGTCACCCAGCTTTCCCAGACCCCTGAACGGTAAATCTCTCTAGTTGTGCTGAGACTGTTTGGGAATGTGACTAATGAACCTCTCAGTCTCAGCACTAGAGAGATTTATTGTTCAGGGGTCTGGGAAAGCTGGGTGACCACCATTACTCCTACTGGAGTGTGTTTGGGGATGTGACTAATGAACCTCTCATACTCCAGTAGGAGGGGTAATGATGGTCACCCAGCTTTCCCAGACCCCTGAACGGTAAATCTCTCTAGTTGTGCTGAGACTGTTTGGGGATGTGACTAATGAACCTCTCAGTCTCAGCACAATTAGAGAGATTTATTGTTCAGGGGTCTGGGAAAGCTGGGTGACCACCATTACCCCTCCTAGTGGAGTGTGTTTGGGGATGTGACTAATGAACCTCTCACACTCCAGTAGGAGGGGTAATGGTGGTCACCCAGCTTTCCCAGACCCCTGAATGATAAATCTCTCTAGTTGTGCTGAGACTGAGAGGTTCATTAGTCACATCCCCAAACAGTCTCAGCACAACTAGAGATTTATCGTTCAGTGCTTTCCCAGAACAGTTTCTTCATGTATCCTTCACACAAGGGGGGCCGTTCGGGGGGGGGCATTCGGGGGGGGCGGCGTTAGGGGGGGGCCGTTAGGGGGGCCGTTCGGGGGGGCCGTTAGGGGTGGGCCGTCGGGGATCACGAGAGCGGGGGTCTGTGAGAGAGAGAGTGGGACATGCAGAGACGCACATCTTACCTGCAGTGCAGCTGGTCTTCAAGATGGCACCTGCTCTCTCTCTGCAAACAGCTGCTCTGCTCTGTGTGACTCTGACCTGCGTCTGCGCAGGACAGAGCCATAGTGCAAAGTCAATGGGACGGGTCCCGTTCATTGACTCCTATGGACTGTAGCTGCCATATTCCATGTCTGTATGTGTCGTTAATCAACACATACAGAGATGAAAAACAACATGGCAGCCCCCATAGTGAAGTAAAAGTTAGAAAAAAGAAAAAAGTAAAACACAAACACACACATAAATAAAAGATTTTATAATAAAACACTAAATGCAAATTGATATCAAAATTATTTTTTTCGTGACACTGTTCTTTTAACGTCTCTGGTGACAAATCAGCTCCAAGAGTTTATCAGATAAACTATACAGCTCTCAATTAGTATGAGATTATGACAAGGAGACACCAAGGACACACAGGACTCTATTTATAGGATACCTACCAAGAAAACTAATTAGCTTTAAGTAAGAGATTTGTGATAAAGAACTCGGAAATGAAAATAATATATATGTTTTTCCAAAGTAAAGAAATGCCTTTGATCTTAAGAATCATTCCTTGTAATGGCGTTGTCCTTCAGATATCTGTTTCAGGACAGGTGATAATTGTATGATCACTGGGCCCCCAGGATCACCAAAACCGAGCCCCCGTTCCTCCTTACTGCATCTGCTGCAGTGAGAACTTTGAATGGAGCGGCAGTCGAGCAAAGTCTATAGGACTGAAAAAGACGGCCAAGTACAGCGCGCGGTTACTCCACAGCTCCATAGACATTGAAAGGAATGGCAGAGCGCATGCTCGACTGGTGCTCCATTTAAGTTCCTCCTCAATACGGGGGTGCAGTTAGGAGGAACGGTGGTCTCGGAACCTCCGTTCTTGTGATTGGTGATCCTGTGCATAGGTGATAAATGTCGATCTTGGGACCACCACTTTAAGGATTGCTCATATCCCATATGGGTGTGATGATTTATGTTTCTTATAATTGGTCTTAATGTGACATCCCGAGCTGCTTTCGGTTTAGTACATTTTTTGCTATCAATTCTTATCTGTTCTGCATAGCAGCACAATGCGCTCATAAACTTTCAGTACATGATATAAAGGCTGTAGTGCACTGTATACAACTTAATTTTGGCCGGTCAACGAGACAGCTCGTTGATCAGCACTCATTTGCTGCTTGATCGGGACTCGTTTGATCCTGTCACAAGGAGCTATGTATGGGGATGAGCGTTCGTTACTCCGATCGCTCGTCCCCAAAAATTATTGTCGTGTCAGCAGCGGGAGATGTGTTGCAGACAACTATAATATTTCAGTTTTTTAAAACGATACGATCAGGAGATGATCAAGCGATTGCTCGTTAATCTGCTGGACAATTATCGGCAACGAGCGTTCTATGAATGCTTGTCTGCCCGATAATTGCCCAGTGTAAAAGAGCCTTTAGATTGACACCTCTGATAATTCGTCGTCATCACTGCAAACAATGGATGATATTAACAAAAACTGGCTCAAACATTACAAAAAGTTCATATATAACCTATAAAGCCCTTGTAAAAATTACTAAGTATGTGAATAATTACTTTATTGTATGGTATAAATAATACATCAAGCACAAGACACAATAAAAACACAAGTGAGACGTGAAGGCCACTACAGGACATCAATATTAATCAAATCTACAAAAAAAGAAATAATAAACACAAGTACAAAAATGACCCTTAGCCTTGTTATTGGCTGCAGTGAGCCACGTATACCAAAATACACTCAGCTATTCAGACTGTGCCAAAAAACTGTCATACATGACCTGCGCCAGATTTATTATATTTTAGAAATTTAGACATTTTTGAAAATTTTCTAGACAGAGAGACTTGGCTTAAAGTCTAGCTAAACGTTTGACAAACTTCTGACATGTCATAGTGACATGTCAGAAGTTTGGATTGGTGGGGGTCCGAGCACTGAGACCCCCACCAATCGCTATAACAAAGCAGCTGAAGTGCTCGTGTGAGCGCTCGGACGCTTCGTGTCTGTTCGGCTTTTTCCGGAAATAAATGTATCGGAAAACGGACTCAATAGAAAGTCTATGAACCCGTACTCCGATACATCGGATTTCCGGAAAAAGCCGAACAGACACTAAGCGGCTGAGCGCTCACACGAGCACTTCAGCTGCTTTGTTCTAGCGATTGGTGGGGGTCTCAGTGCCCAGACCCCCACCAATAAAAACTTCTGACATGTCACTATGAGCTTGTCAAACATTTAGCTACACTTTAATAAAAGGGACGTAGCCTAAAATGCACCAAATTTTGCCCAAATTTTGGTGCAAAATATTGGTCTAAAGTAAGCCAACCAAAAGGTGGTGTAAGAAGGAGAAAAGTGTCTAAAACTTTTAAGAACTGGCACCAAATTTATCATACAGCGTGCGCCACTTGGATAAACTTGGCGCATCTTCTGCCTGCCTGGTCTTATTTTAAGCTGTCTAAGGGTTCTTCTGCACCAGCGAATTTTGGCCGTAAAAACAAACGCCGATCAACGAGACGGGGAGCTATGATCAGTAATGTATGGGGACGAGCAATGGTTACTAAGATCACTCGTCCCCATGCATTTCCATCAGGTCGGCAGCATGTCTCCCTGTTTACACAAGGTGTGCTGCCAACAATGAAAATATTTTGTGCTGCATAAAGGATACGATCACCCGATGAACGAGCGTTTGCCCGATCATTGGCCCGTGTGAAAGGGCCTTAAGTTTAAGACGATAATAATAAATCTACCCCTTTCCACCAAACTAGACAGTTGTGAAAAGAGTCTATAAAAAGGGTGTGGCCTATGAATAGGGGGTGTGGCTTACATTTACCAAATTCCACCTTAATTTTGCCACAAAATATTGATTTTTAAGTAAGGTAGCCAAGAGATCATACTAAATCTGCCCCAGTATCTTAACATGTCGTTCACTAACCTGAGCCGGATACGTTTACCGATGCCAATATGCCAAACACTCCAAATTCTGATGCGCTATTCATTTGTTGCTTCCGCGAAGACCGAGGTGGGAGGTTGTATGGATGTATTTATACATGCTCGGTAAGCCACAATCCAATACAAAAACTTGAGCCCCACTTTACCTGACGGCTGTGACACTAACCTTGCCCCCAGATTGACAAACTCCCAGAGAGTGCAAGTCTGTGCTTTCTGCTATCCGGGCACGGCTATATCCTACGACCTCCAGCTATGCACGAGTCCTTCGCTTGTGCAGCCATGTTTGGGAAACATTGCCTGTCATCCAAAGGTGCCTTCAGTCCATTACTCTTATTATTGATCTACAACCACGTACAAATCCAAAATCCAACTTTTTCCGTTGACACGCGTTTCACAGAATATTATGGCTTAGAAAACAGTTTCTTTAAAGAGGCAGAAAGAATTTTGGTTGGTGTATTGGCGCAGGACGCAGATGGGGCACTCACCAAGTATAAACAGAATATATTCCCGTTAAGATAAAAGTGGAATAGATCTCCCAGATGAATGCTCCTGACACAGTAGAATTTTAAACATCTTACAAATGGCTTTCGGAAACGCAGTAGATGTTCGGTGTGTAAGTAATGGTCCATCCCTTCTGTGTTTGTAAGGACGTCCAAGACTGCGTCCATGTGATCACTTAGTAGTTGTGATATGTTGATATAACTTTTCTTGGCTATTATAAACATAGCGCTTGTCAGAGGCTTAATGGAATATACTTTCACTAAGGGCACGGGGGGGGGGAACGCTGAAGAGCGAAGGTAGAGCGTTCACTGCTATTATTCCACATTATAAATGGGCGTACTGGTAAAAGGCCAGATTTATTTAATTCCTGGTAGGATTGTCTGCGACATACAAGGGCTGCCTACAGGGGAGTAGATATAGGGGGTGCCGGGGTAGCTGTCGCACCCGGCCTTGGTGCCTGAAAGTGCCCAGACGCTACTCTACTGCATAAGAACTGTTACAGATTTTGCAGTGGGGCACCGGAGCTTCAAGTTAGGCCCCATGCACATGAACGCGCTTTTGCGGCCGCAATTCCCCCGAAAATCCATGGGAGAATTGCGGCCCTATTCATTTCTATGGGCCCATGCACACGACCGTGGCTTCCACGGTCCCTTCATGGCCCACGAGCCTGGACCGCAGAAAGAATGGACATGTCTTATTACGGCCATGTTCTGCGGTCCAGGCTCATAGAAAATAATGGACGCGGCCATGTGCACGGCCCACGATTTGCGTGACACTCCGCGGCTGACCCGAAAATCACGGCCGTGCACATGGCTACGGTCGTGTGCATGAGGCCTTACACTACTGCCGGCATAAGCAAGAAATATTTGTATGGCCAGCAACCACCAACTCTTAAAAGGATAGTCTATTTTGACAACCGTTCTTCATCTTGCTGCCGGAACCGTTTGTGATCGCCTGCTATGGTAGAGGGAACCGGCTATTTGTATAATGTATGGATAGGAACAGTCTTTAAGAGAAGGAACCCTCTTTGTAGCACCCTCTCTTCTCCTGCTAATAGGCGTCCCGGTTGGAAACGTAATATCATCCAAAGGAGGCAAATAGTTAACCATACACAGCTCTACTTTAAAGAGGACTCCTCACCGCGCCTCATAAGTCTGTTTTAGTAAATACTTAGCGTATTTTTCGGACTATAAGACGCACTCAGGTTTTAGACAACAGAAAATAGGAAAAATTATTTCATATTTTACTACTTTTACTGTTCACCGTTGTAATAGTTCGGACCTTTACGGACGCAGCGATTTTTTGTTTGTTTTTTACATTGTGCTTGGGGAAAAATGGAAAATTTTTTCTTTTTAAAAAACTTTTAGGCCTCATGCACACGACCGTACTGATGTGCACATCCCGTGATTTGTGGCTCGGACCATCGTGGAGTGTCACCCGCGGGCCGCCTGCAAATCACTAGCCGTGCACATGGCTGTGTACACTCATTTCAATAAGCCTGGACCGCAAAATGCGGCCCATGAAGGACATGTCCTATCTATTTGCGGTCCAGGCTCCCGGGCAATGCACGAACCATGGAAACCACGGTCGTGTGCATGGGCACATAGAAATGAATGGGACCGCAGTCCGCAGATTTGAGGCCCTATTTGTAAACATTTCTTACACTCCTAAGAATGTATCTAACTTTTTTCTTACACATTTTATTAGTTCCCCTAGGAAACTTGAACCTGCCGGAGGCATGGCTTAGCAGAGGCAGACCTGGGAACCGATATTAGGCCCCCAGGCTGCCGATATTAGGCCCCCAAGCTGCCATGACAACTATCCTAACGGTTTAAATGTATTGTTTGTGGCATTTAACTAATTAGCATAAATCTAAAATTGCTCATAACTTGCTCAAAATTGATCGTTTTTCAAAATAAAAACCACTGCTGTTATCTACATTACAGCGCCGATCAGATTATGTAAGCAATAGGGCACTTATAATCTGGTGACAGAGCCGCTTTAAACACGCCGTGGAGCCCACCCCCCCCCCCCTGCCACGCGATTGTCTGATGAAAATGGTTGTCATGGCAGCCTGGGGGCCTGATGAAGGCCCCCAGGTCTGCCATCTTTGTACTTCGTTGAAGCCCTGACAGGGTTTTAAAAGAGACTGTCAGAATCACGATATACTGCAATACATTAGTAGTACAGTATATCATGCAAGCAATCAAACGATCGCTGCTTCAAGTCCCCTAGGGGGACTAAAAAAAGTGAAACAGTTAAATAAAGTATTTTTGTTACAAAAAAAAAAAAGTATTAAAAGTTACGTAACGCGTCCGTGAAAGTCCAAACTATGACAATGTAGCGTTGTTTAATCCGCTCGGTGAACGCCGTAAAAAAATATAAATATAAAACATGCAAATTGCTGTTTTTTTTATCACCTTAGCTCTCCAAAAAAATGGAATAAAAACTGATCAAAAAGTCAAATGTACCCCAAAATTGTATCGGTGAAAACTACAGCTCGCCCCGCAGAAATTAAAACCCTCACACCTCTAAATTAATTGAAAAATAAAAAAGTTACAGCTCTCAGAACATGGTGACTCAAAACATTTTTTTTTAGCAAATTACATTTTTTTAAAAGTGGTAATCGTATCAACCTGTAGAATAAGGTGAATATGTCGTTTCTAACACCTGATGGGCGCCGTAAGAACAAAACCCCCAAAATATTGCGTAATTGCTGTTTTTGCCCATATCACTCCACATATAATTTATTTACAGCTTCCCAGTACATTATGCAGTACAATAAATGGTGCCATGACAAACTACAACTTGTCCCGCAAAAAAACAAGCCCCCGTATGGCTATTTTGATGAAGAAATAAAAAAGTTATGGCTTTTGAAAGGAAGGAAGGAAGGAAAAAACGAAAATGAAAAAACTCAAATTGGCCGTGTACTTAAGGGGTTAAAATAAACTTGTCCGAAGAGCTGACAGATCCTCTTTAAAGATGTTCTCCACTTTGGACAATCCCTACTTATTAGAAGGGTCCCTTGACAATAAGTTGATCTCAAAGTTTCTCTCTGCTGGGCGTTCAGCTGTAATCTGTAGGGAAACCTGGCAGTAATTGTTCAGTTTCCCTGCAGCGCTACTGCAGGGGAAACGAAGTATTACACAGTGTCCATTCATATCAATGTGTTGTCTGTGATACAGGACAGGACAGGTCCTCCAGAGAGAGAGACGCTCTATTTAACCGCTCTCCACTCTGGACAAGAGATGAGGTTCTGATGAGGACACCCCTTTATTAACCCAAAATTCCCTAACAGCGTGTATGAGAATGCGTTTTCTAAACTGGACAACCCCTTTAACTAGTTCAATGATTGGAAATGTTCAGTATTACTCAAATAAATATCTTGCTGCAATTAACATAAAGTACGTCACCTCCACTAACCTACTAGTCAGTCCAACAATGGAAAACATCTATGACCACCCAGGTACTCAACCCAACAAGACAGAATACATAAGGTTTGATAACCTTCCTCAAAGACCATCACAGGTCACACTTCACCCATCTACTGGAGTGTACTCGTTCCCACAACCCCACGCTTGACCCAATATCTGTTTCCTGTCCCGAAACTATCTTCTTCCTCTGAGCCTTCAACGTTCCAGATGATTCAGGGACACAATATTTTTGCGGACTCTTTTGAACAGACTCTTTGATTTTTGAGGATCCTTGAGTTTTACTACAGGACATATCTTATTTTGAAAACAATTCATTATCCGTAAATTATTGTAGTCAAATCAATATAAATTTTATCAATCTGTAATCCCATATTACGAAGCCTTCAATTTGGTCAACCATATAATATTGGTGGAATGAAAGTGACCTGTTTGTGAATACAATGAAATCTGTGATTAATGATGTCCCTTCTTTCCTCTTATAAAGCTGATCTGTCCGTCAGAACATTCAGATCCTATTAAAAAGGGAAATTGTTGCACTTATGGTCTGGTGCAGCCGTAGACTGACCCCCGGGCCCTATTGTTCTAAAACCCATGGGAGATGTCCAGGCAATTTGTAGTATATTGAAGAGTTTCCTTCCCTGTCTACTGCTTGTATAATAATAGCAGGAGGAGGAGGAGGAGGTGAGGGAAAGAAGACGAGGAACGTGTCAAAAAATCCCATAAGGGCAGGATTTAAAGCCCAGTTAAGTAGCTGAAAGCCATAAAGATCCTCACACAATCCTCAGCCTTATTAACAAAGAAAATATTAGTACAAGCAAAGAAACCGCTACCAGTCAGAGTCAGGCCGCGGACTATAGAAGTGGAGCTTGATGTTTGTTTTCTTGGTGGTGACTTTTTTGTAGGTAGGGTTGTATTGTCCGGTTATATTTACATTGCGCCACCATATACTACGACAACGTCAAATACACTGTTAACTCTGTGTCGGACAACTCGTGACATGTATTTGAAATATCACCTAGTATTTTTTAGGGTACACTGAGGTGGTATTTTTGCCTATTTAATGTTTTCGAAAGAAAGAATTTTTTGAAAATTTTCCAGTTTTATTTAAAGGGGGTTTTCAAGCCTGTTGGAAGCCACGGTGGAGACATGTCTCACCATTATATGTACAGACCATCAATTTATGGATGATTGGTTACCCTCGATAACAATATCCCCAGTAATTTGGGATGGTGCCGGGGGTTAATCGAGGTAATTTATGGCAGAAAATGTTTCATTTAATTCTATTTAACTTAAATAGGTCCAAAATTCTTTATAGGGGACAGTTTCCCGTCACGCAGTCATAGAGTTGCCCGACAAAATTCAGTTTGACTGCAGCCTCCACTAGGGGGAGCTGACTGCAATAAGAATTCTCCCAATGAGCTCCCTCTAGTGGCGGCAGAAAATGAATTATTATTTAATGCTGCAAATGGATTAGAGGAGGGGGTTTTATAGATAATAGTAAATACATCCCCCGTCCCCTAACTGCACCCCTTAATTAACGATTACCAGGTCTTAAAAAAATCATTTTTGCTGTGGTATCAGGAAAGTAAAAAGTATTAAAATGAAACAAATGCATTCGATAAAAAAAAAAATGACTGTGTTACGTATTGGTCACTGGTCGTATTGACTGGATCGTTAAACCTTATTTGGCGTTGTTATTAAGGTTATTGCAGAAAGTGTTTAGTTTGCGGCAGGTTTTAATAGAGACGTATTCTAAATATTTATACTTCGCGAGCTCTGGAGGGTTAATAAAAGATCATGATCAAGTGATTTACAATGTTTCCGAGGAGCCGTCACTTTAAACATTCATATAACTCGTTCATATACCAGCACGCCCAGCGGTAACCTATGTATCTGTGGTGTTCGTTCGTCATGGATGATGAAAAAAACAGGAAAGTCGTCGTGCGGGATAGAATTCACTGTATGTGGTTGTAAGTCTTCACTTTTTTGGAACAGGGGATTTCAATTTCCAATTTTCCTCTTACAGAATTTTTTGACGATTTCTCAGAAGGCCGAGAATGTGTCAACTGCGGAGCAATGTCCACCCCTCTTTGGAGGAGGGATGGTACAGGCCACTACCTGTGCAACGCATGTGGGTTGTATCACAAGATGAATGGTATCAATCGTCCGCTGATCAAGCCCCAACGAAGGCTGGTAAGGATTTTTCTGTTAGTATTTTTTATATTTTAGTATTAACGGTATTTGTCAAAAACATATTTACTTGCTTGTTTTTGTTGTTTGGTGCTGCCTCCCAAGACGTGAGGCCTTTGGGTAATGCCCAGTTTGCCCAACCTCCACTCTACGTGTCCTGTCTATATACCCACATCTATAGATGTGTTATAAAGTTATTATTCCACAGCAATGGAGACTGTATGTATAAGCGAGGTCTCCTTTACAGTGTTTTTAGTTTTATTTAACCCCTTCTCTCCGCAGCCATTTTTCGGTTTTTCATTTTCGCTTTTATTCCTGCCCACTTTTCAATAGCCGTAGCTTTTTTATATTTCCGTCTATATAGCGGTATGAAGGGCTTGTTTTTTTGCGGGAGGAGTTGTAGTTTTTCACAGTACCATTTATTGTACTACATAGTGTACTGGGAAACTGGAAAAAAAAATTTTGGGGATGGAATTTTTAAAAAAAAACAGCGGATCCTCCATTCACCCTGCGATAAAAGCGACTTGTTGATTTTATTTTGCTGGTTAATACGATTACGGTGAAATACCAAATTTATATACTTTATGTTTTACTTCTTTTACAAGGAAACTTGTTTTGTGTCGCCATATTCTCAGAGCCCTTTTTTATTTTTCCTTCGATTGAGCGGTTTGAGGGCTTTTTTTGTGTGGGGGTGAGTTGTAGTTTTTATTGGGGTACATGTGACTTTTTGATCACTTTTTGTTTCATTTTTGTGGGAGATAAGGTGACAAAAAACAGCGATTTTGGCGTCTATATATATATTTTTTTTAACTTCATTCACCCTATAGGTTAAAGAATGTCATATTGTGATAGTTCAGACATTTACGAAAGCGGTGATACCGGATATGCAAAAAAAAATAATTGCTTTTGCATAGCTTTTCAGGAAAAATGCAGTTTTTTTAAATATAAAAAAACTTTATTTAACTTACCACTATCTAGGTTACTTGAACCAGCGATCATTGGATTGCTTGGATCACACACACCATACTAATGCACTGAAGGATATTGTGGTTTTTACAGACTCCGATTAAGCCCTGCCTGTCTTTGGCTAGACCTTTGTGGTCCATTACTGTCAGAATCTGTGCCCACAGAGGCGATCCTCTGGTTTCAGAGGCAAAACTTGAATCTCCTGGGCCCCAAATATGTAACATGGCCCCCACCTACCATGTGACATTTATAAAACAAATGTCTTCTTTTGTGAAAAGGGGTCCTTTAGGCCCCCACGGCCCAGGTGTGACTCTGCACCCTCTATAGCTAAGTCCTTCTCGTGTCTTCTGGTAGACCAGTCCAACCCAGACTCAGTATCTTACATTCACCTCAATGGTGTGTGACTCTGCAAACTCAGCCACTTCTCCTCCAAAGACAGACTTCTGGGATCAGTGGTGGTCCCGGCATAAGTAGAAATGCCCTTTAAATAAAATTTTAAAAAACATGGATTGATCAATCATTTAAAAGTTGCATGTTAAAGGGAATGTGTCGCTAGAATTTAATTTTTTTTTCAGTTAAACAGTTAGTATTTATGTGATTACACGTTGTTTTAATTTTTTCTATTTTTTTCACAAGTCAGGAAATATTATAAATTAGATTCTAATTTATAACATTTCCATGTGCTGGCCACTAGAGGGAGCAATTCCCGAAATTGCAGCATGGGCAATGTGGTAAAGCAACCTCATTGCTTTATGCTGCAAATTTGGGGTAGACACAATCGCTCTAGTGTCCTCACACAATCCCCCCTCCCTTCTTCTGGCTAGTGCCAGGAGAAGGAGGGGGTTAAATCTTCAAACCTCCTACACTGTGTGCCGCCATTTTCTGAGCGAATGCACAGTGTAGGAGGATTAGATACAGGGCTCAGCAGACAGTATCACACTAACATAATACACACATCACATACACGAACATAAATAACCTGTTCCTGCCGCCGCTGCCGCCTCCGCTCCTATACCTTGCGTCTTCGCTGCCTTGAACATATGGCCGGAAGCCGCGGCCGGAAGTCGTCATCTTACTGTCCGGCCGCGGCTTCCGGTCCACATGAAAATGGCGCCGGATTTCGCTCTACCAAAGACCTTCCTTTTGGTCTGTGTGGGAGCGCCGCATGCGCCGTTCCCACACAGACGGCGTACGCTATAGTGAATGGAACGGCTCCCGTTCGCATTCTCTATGGGGATGTATGTGCCGTATTCCATCTCTGTATGTGTCGTTAATCGAAGTAAAAGTAAGAAAAAAGTAAAAAGTACAACACAAGAACACAAATAAATAAAATTTATTAAAATAAATCATACTAAAAGCAATATTATATATAAAAAAAAATAGTGACACCTTCCCTTTAACAGGCACTTAACTTTTTTTATTTATTTACAGTATTTTATTATATACTATTAATTTTAATATATATCATATTAAATCCATTTCTAATAAAGATCTGAAATTAAAGGAATATTTTTTACCTACACAGCCATTGAACCTTCTTGGTTGCATCCACAGCTCCATCACTGACATGTACTGCCACCTAGTGGCAAGCCAGTCACTTCTGCAGATTGTACTCTATGAGGTGTGTGTAAAGGACACTGTTAATGTTCGCTTTTATCATTTGTAGTCTGCTTCCCGCCGTGTTGGCCTCTCCTGTGCAAACTGCCATACCACCACTACAACCCTGTGGCGTCGAAATGCAGAGGGCGAGCCTGTATGTAACGCCTGTGGGCTATATATGAAGTTGCACGGCGTTCCAAGACCCCTGGCAATGAAGAAGGAAGGCATCCAGACAAGGAAACGTAAACCCAAAAATCTCAGCAAGTCTAAAACTCCTGGAGGTACAAACGATTCCAAAATGACACACCCTTATAGAGGACCTGCCATCTCTCCTGACATGTCTGTATTATTAAATAATTGTATTCCCCATGAAATAACAATTCTGGAGCATCATTACTTAGAAGTCTGCATTGTGTCGTTCCTCTGTTATTCCTCCTAGAAATGTATGAATAAATTGACTAATGGGTGTCACCAGTTGGGGGTGTGTCCCTACATAGACTGACATGGTCCAATCAGTGCTGACAGAGTGAGACGTGTAGGGAGACGCCCCTTTGACAGTTGTCAATTTTTTCATAAATTTCTAGGAGGAATAACCGAGGAATGGCACTACGTAGAGTTCTAAGAAAAAAATGCCCCAGCATATTTTATGGGGAATACAAGTATTTACTAAAACAGACATATCAGGAGAGGTACTGGAATGTGCCATGAGGGCAGAAATATACTGAGGACATACAGTCCACGATGGTTAAGGTCTTATCACTGTCACTTTTTTTTATTGTTAGTGAGATATCAGATGATTTCCTGTTACTTGACCCATTGAAGGACACCAGTGTCAGCAAATTTCTCTACTTTTGTACAAACTTCCGTGGAGCTGAAAAACAATTATCTGAACCTTTCCTGCAATGACATGTATACAAAGAGCCCAAAAAATAGTACAACCCTAGATAGACCCACCCAAAACTGTACGTCAAAAAAATTGTAGTCTCTCGTGACAAAAATGATGGTTGACACATTACATAGATTAAAAAAAAAGTATAAGCACCTGATCAAAACTGAAAAAGTTCTCACATATAAACCTGTGGCAAATATCACATAGGGCAGGGGTTCTCAACTACTTTTAGACAATGTCCAAGTTTCTGGGTGTGCGGTCAGGGAAAAGTCTGAGCTGAATGGTGTAGACGTGTCTTGTTATCATCCGTACAAACTTTGTAGAACTATTTACATCAAGTTTTATTATTATTTTTAGTGGGAAAAAGCAGACCAGACCCAAAAATGTATTCAGATACCAGACACCTAAACTCATTCTAAACTTAGATCAGACTCCTTTATTTATTCAGACCTCTAAAAAGATTTGAGACCCAAGACCAGACCCCTAAAATCAATTCACATCCCAGAGCAGACAAAAAAATGTAATAAATATACCTACCGCTTCATGGTCCCCTTCATGTTCAAGCGCCACCAGAGAAAAAATGCTGACATTGACCAGCATCAGAACCTTGTGTGATGGTCCCCAACAGTTGCCCCACTACTGGCTCTGACCTTCTCCTCCATCTATGTTGGCGGGTCTACGGGGTCTGGACTGTTGGTGTCCCAGGTCCGAAAATCTGCCATTTAAGGGAGGAATATGTCCAGAATCCAGTGGACATATCCTAGGTCCCAATCCTTGCTCCCATCTTCTTGCTCCTGACAGCTGTGGTCTTCTGGAAATGTTGATGGCACATAGGAAGCCCCCAGTCCATCTATTAAGAAAATACATCTCTCTACGGAGGGTGGACATGTGGCTTTGTAACATGTCCAGGTTGCATGTCCATAATTAATTTAGACCACAAATCAGACCCCTAAAATTAATTCAGACCCAATACCAGTACCCTAAAATTAATTTAGACTCTATAACAGAGAAAAATATAAGAAAAATGTATACTTACCGCTCCGTGGTCCTTATCATTTCCAGGCTCCGCTGCACAAAATGCCCTGGTGCTGACCAGCATCAGGACCTTGTGGGTGGGCCCCAACTACTACTGACTCTGCCCTCCTCCAATGCATCTGTCGGCAAGTCTACAGGGTTCAGACAGCAGATATTACAGGTCCGGATTCGGACCATGGTCTGCCAGTTGTAGGCCGCTGACATAGAGAAATGTGTTTTACAGTGTTGTATTTTAAGAATAAATCTAGGAAAAACACTTAACGTGCCTCCACCTCACCACATTGTGAAAAAAAAAATGTCATCAAGAAATTTACAATTAAGTGCTGGTTCCTAGCTCCCATCTTTTTGTCCCTGATAGCCGGGATCTGTAGGAAGTGTTGGCGACACATAGAAAGCCACCAGTGCATCTAGTGACATAATCCATCACTCTACGGAGGGTGGACATCTGGCTTTGTCACATGTCCAGGTTACTGCTGAGCAAACAGACTCTCAATCGAATAATTACCATTGGAATTTTATTGTCCTTTTTCCTTTTAAATAATAAATACACACATGCATATGGTGGATATACTTAGTGGCTCTCCCATGTTTGTCTCTTCCTCCATTCCTGTCTTCTTTATTTTATTTTGTCTTTGCAATGTGTTTGATGTTGTTCTCACGCTTCTTTCCTCTAGGACCAAACGGCATTGACAACTCCACACCGTCTACCACCACCGCAGAAGACATGCGCCCCATAAAGATTGAACCTGGACTATCTCCTCAATATGGACATTCCTCAATATCTCAGGTACTACAACACCAGTGCTTCTCGGTTGTATAAAGTGGTCTTCTTTTTAAAGTTTTTTCCCATGTTCTCACTATCAATATTCTCATTTTTAGGGATCGGCTTTATCTACAATCACAAGTCATGCATCATCTATTCATTCGATGGTAGGTCTCAAGCTATCTCCTCAGATCCATCACTCTTCAATCAACATATCTCCTCAGGCCAACTCCAAAAATGACTCCTGGAACAGTTTGGTGTTGGCTTAATGCTACTCTTGCCACAGACCTTCAACACCTTCGGTCATGACATCAACATTCGGTTTATCGACCAAGGATTTGGTAATTGTACAATGTAACAAACTGTACCAGAGAGATGTCACTCGAAAATAAAAAATGTCAAAAAATGATACGCTCTCAAGAGACTTAAAGAAAAAAACTTCAGCTACTTTAGAAATAAAAAGGACTTCTAGCAAAGTAATTTAATGTTTATTTCGTATAGCAAAGAACTTTTATACATTGGACATCATTTAATGTGAATGGACGGATAAGCGGCTGGCGTGAACGTTTCTCCATATCTCCGAAATAATGCTTGCCAAAAACACTTTAAAAAACTACGCAAATTTTTGTAAATTTTGGGGGGGCGGGGATATAAATGAGCAACACTGGAAGTGTCTGGAAACTTTCAGCTGTTTGCTAATATTCATAGCCAATATCATAGAAATTGGCGCAAGTGTAATTTAAAACAATGAAGATTTTGTTTTTCATTTAGAAGGGGGCGCTTCCACGGCTGCGATTCTATTTTTTTTTTTAACTTGCTCCCAGTTAAATTGTTTATTTGTCCTTATGTTTATCCATGCAAAATGTAGAATTGTCTCCTTTTTAATCTCTCTCTTTCCAAAGCGTTCTTAAGGAAGTCATGATGCACGTCTTACAGACACTTAAATCGGACAATTTTGAGAATTCTGTAACAAATCCAAGTGTTGTGCATCCATGTCCTTGCGGGAAGCAGCCAGGACACCACTAATCACTCTGTAAAAAAAAAAAAATAGATCCGTACAGTGAAGTCTGAAATATATGAAACTGTTATTTAAGCATCGTGAATCTGTCGTTTTGTAAAAATTTGAGTCAAATTAAGATAGAATTAAATTTTGCAATTTATTTAAATATGACATTTGCATATATTTGATTACATCGCCTGTTATGATGCCCTGTTCTGTGGGTAGTGACTGTACATTCTATTGTTATAGTAGTCATTCCACTCATAGTCAAAGCAAATTACCACAATCCATTCAGGTTGGAAAAATCGACATAGAAAATAAATTTTTGGATTAAATTGTTCATTTCTCATAGAAATTGGTTTGCGCCACACTAAAATGGCTGCCTCTATTTCCTTGGGCGGTAGATATTGAAAACATTTGCTTCTCCTACAAACTCATTGGCTATAATTTAGCTGCTTGACCTCGTACGAAGAGAATTGGTCGTCGGAGATTCTAGCGTACGGGAAAATTCAGGGCAGTCTTCAACAGATAATCCTGGGCAAATGCCAGGGCCTACTGGGTTTGAGGGGCCCATGGTGATATAGGTAAACATGCCCTTTACTTGTTAAACCAAAGATGAGGTAGACAGGATGCCTTCTGCTTCTTGGACACCCCAAAGCACTCATATACCTGGAGCAAGCCTTGGGAAAGTTCTCCTGTTAGTGACTTGAACACTTCCGACTCTGGTAGTGATGACGATCTGGAGACAATGGCCTCTGGATCTTTGGGTGCCTTCTATTTAAATGACCAGCTTTGTAATTTATTAGAGATATTTCTGTATATTTTGTGAGCCTGATAAACCTCCTCAATAGTCCGTTCATTTGATTACTTTAATAGTCAGGAAACTTCTTACTGAAATAACATAATTGGTTGCAAGTTATAGATACGGAAGGTTCCACGCTCAAGCTTCTGAGACATCTGCGTATACTTTTTTTTATATCCGAAAACGTCCAATGGCCATGACCGGTTTCCTTCAAAACTTTGTAGCTCTCCCGAAACAAATTCTGCCATTGGAATTTTTTTTAAGTCTTTGGGCTTGTCCATAGGTAACGGAATTGCTGCCGAAAATTTTTGCAGCAATTCCACAGAAACTAGAAGGATTTCCGCTGGAGAAAAACCGCTCCATTTTCTGCATTTTTTACTGCAGAAAATGGTGCATATTTTGCTGCGTTTTTCTCAATATTGGGAGATGGTGACATATACGCACCGCATGTCAATTTCTGGACGGAATTTTTATGCAGCGCGTGGATGAGATTTGTTAAATTTCACATAATTTGCTGCTACTGTATCCTGCTGCGTATTTTCCAGCAGCAATTCCGCTACGTGTGGAAGAGCCCTTTATGTTATGCATCAGCCAAGGAAGCTTTCCTACCAACCTGCCATCAATCGTTTCTGCTAACATACTCTCCTAAAAATAACTTAAACCAATATGGCTGCCTGAGGAACGTAAGCTAATGGCTAGTCACTAGTGAAGGTGGTCATTTTGTGTGTTATTCTCTGTACACTAACATTTTACAAGAAAGAAAACCCATGCTCTCGAAGCCATCAGCACCTTTCAAATTGGCTGGCTTCATAGTTATGGATATCCAGCCAACCGTCATCAGAAATGCCCACGCGGGCAAAGGGTCAGGGCCCCTGAACTACCTATTATGACAGTCAATCTCGAACCGTATTGCTTACATTCTTTTTAAGAAAAGTGACCCACTGATTTTGAAATGAAGGGGTATAATATTTATTTGCAGCCTCCACTGGGTCCACAAGGGAGGGGAAACAAGAAGATGAATTAAGGCCTATGTAATAAAACATGTACAACGAAGAGCACCATGTTGGGAACCAGGTTTACCCATGGTCTCTTATGAAGTAGGGCCTATTCGTTCCATAATTGAAACTGTGTGTCTCCTATGAGGTGCCTGGTGGGTAACAGGTGGGTGATAGCCTGCAGATCAGTTTAGGCCCTTTATTTGGACGGGCCACGGACAGCAGTACCACATGTACTGCTCTGATCACGTGGAATGTAATCAGCATTAAAACGGAGAGAGTGAATTATGACCGGCTCTGTGCTTTTAGTTGACTGCCCATGTTCCAACTTTATTATGATTGGATAGGAAGTCACGAGGAGATTGTCACCTCAGTGGGGTTGGACCAGCAGCTAATTCAAGGGTAATGAGTAACAGTGACTTCAATCATAACTTCACCAAACGTGCAATTGCAAATCAATGTACATGATCGATGAAAATGTCTTTAATAAAGATTACCGAGTGAAAATTGTCGATTCAATGACTTAACCCCTTAATGACCGGGCATGTTTGTGCCTTAATGACCAAGCCAGATTTGTCAAATCTGGTATGTCTGACTTTATCAGAGAATAACTCTGTGAAAGTTTTGAATATCCAAGTAATTCTGACATTGTTTTTTCGTCACATGTTGTACTTTATTTTAGTGGTAAAAGTAGACTGATACGATTTGCGGAAATTAATAAAAAAATAGAAAAATTGAAGAAATTTTGTAAAAATTACCATTTTCCCCTATTTTTAACTGCAATATGTCACATATGTACACACATACTGTACAATTTTTTTAATTAAATATATATTTCTATCTCTTTACTCCATTTTGGCAGCACTTTTGAAAAAATAAAATAAATTTTCAGCAATTTAGAGGACTTACAAATTGAATAATAATTTTATAAATTTTGAAGTACATTTTGTTTTCCGGCACCAAGCCAGGTTTTCAGAGGCTCATAGGTCTCAGAGTGATGGAAATCCCCACAAATGACCCCATTTAGAAAACTAGACCCCTTAAGGTATTTACCTAAGGGTATAGTAAGTATTTTGACCCCACAGTTTTTTGCTAAATTTAATACATAGCAGGTGAAAAAAAAAATAATTTCACTTTTTTTCATAAAAGTATCAGTTTGAAGACCAATTTCTTTGTAAAGCGACCATGAGAATGAAGAAACACACCACAAAATCTATCACCCTCTCTCTCCTGTTTTCAAAAATGCCCCCATTGTGACCCTAATGCGCTGCCTGGACACACGGCAGGACCCAAAAGGAAGGGAGCACCCGGAGGCTTTCAGGACTCATATTTTGCTTGAAAATGTTTTAGGCCCCACTGTACATTTGGAGAGGCTTTGAGCTGCCAGAACGATAGAAACTCGCCATAAACGACCCCATTTAGAAAACTAGACCCCATAAGGTATTTATTTAGGGGTATAGTAATTATTTTGACCCCACAGTTCTTTGCTAAATTTAATGCATATCAGGTGAAAAAAATAATAATTTCACTTTTTTCATAAAAGTATTTGTTTGAAGACCGATTTCTTTGTAAAGCGACCATGAAAATGAAGAAACACACCCCAAAATCTATCACCCTCTTTCTCCTGTTTTCAAAAATACCCACATTGTGGCCCTAATGCGTTGTTTGGACACACGGCAGGGCCCCAAAGGAAGGGAACACCCGGAGGCTTTCAGGACTCATATTTTGCTTGAAAATGTTTTAGGCCCCAATGTACATTTGGAGAGGCTTTGAGCTGCCAGAATGATAGAAACTCCCCATAAACGACCCCATTTCGAAAACTAGACCCCTTAAGGTATTTATCTAGGGGTGTAGTGAGTATTTTGACCACACAGGTTTTTCACTAAATATATTGAAATTAGTCTGTAAGAATTAAAATGTACTTTTTTTCTGAAACAACATAGAAATTTTTATTATTTACAAGGAATAACGAAGAAAATGCACCCCAACATTTGTAAAGCAATGTCTCCCGATTACGACAATACCCCATATGTGGTAATAAACTGCTGTTTGGACCCACAGCAGGGCTCAGAAGGGAAGGAGCGCCATTTGGATTTATGATTTTGCTGGAATGGTTTTCGGTGCCATGTCGCATTTGCAATGCACTGGAGGGACCAAAACAGTGGAAACCCCCCAAAAGTGACCCCATTTTGGAAAAACCTTCAAGGAATTTTTCTAGGGGTATAGTGAGCATTTAGACCCCACGGGTCTTTTGCAGAGTTTATTAGAATTAGGGCGCGAAAATTAATATCAAAATTTTTTCCACTAAAATGTTGCATTTTCTCATTTTCACAAGGGATAAAGGAGGAAAAAAACAACCATTTTTTTATAAAGCAATTTCTCCCGAGTACTGAAATACCCCACATGGGGTCATACGTTTTTTCATTAGAAATGAATTAACCCTTTCAGGACTGATCCAGTTTTTGCTTTCTTAGGGCGGGTTCACACATGGCGGAATTGCACTTAAATTCCGCTGCGGACACTCCGCAGCGTTAATCCGCAGCGGAGCCGTTTCTACATTGACTTTCACTTTAATTTAGCAGTGTTCGTTTACACGATGCGTACAATTCCGCTGCGGAGCATAGGCTGCGGAGCGGAATTTGGTGTCCGCAGCATGCTCTGTCTGTTGCGGAGCAGTGGCGGACTCATGGCGGAATTTCTCCATTGACTTCAATGGAGATTCAAAGTTCCGCAATGAAGTCCGCAGCTGTCATGCACATGTCATGTGTGCTGCGGATGCGTCTTGCTTTTTTTACTTGACATTTCTTCATTCTGGCTGGACCTATGTATTTCTAGGTCTACAGCCAGACTGAGGAAGTCAATGGGGCTCCCGTAATGACGGGAGCGTTGCTAGGAGACGTCAGTAAATAGTCACTGTCCAGGGTGCTGAAAGAGTTAAGCGATCGGCAGTAACTGTTTCTGCACCCGGGACAGTGACTACCGATCCCAATATACATGTATCTGTAAAAAAAAATGAAGTTCGTACTTACCGAGAACTCCCTGTTTCTGTCTCCAGTCCGGCCTCCCAGGATGACGTTTCAGTGTAAGTGACGGCTGCAGCCAATCACAGGCCAAGCACAGGCTGCAGCGGTCACATGGACTGGCGCGTCATCCAGGGAGGTCGGGCTGGATGCCGAAGGAGGGACGCGTCATAAAGACAACGGGCGGTAAGTATGAATTTCTTTTACTTTCACTAGGGAAAGTGCTGTCCCTTCTCTCTATCCTGCACTGATAGGGAGAAGGGAAGCACTTTTCCCGCAGTCCGCAGCAGCTAGTCCGCATCAATTTTCTGCACATTTTGTGCAGATCCGCAGCCGTAATCCGCAACCCGGATTAGGTGCGGCATTGATGCGGACAGTTGCGGAGGAATTCCGCCATGTGTGGTCATGCCCTTATTTTAGATTTTCCCTCCCCGCTTTCCAGGAGCCATAACTTTTTTATTTTTCCATCAATAGAGTGGTGTGAAGGCTTATTTGTTGCGGGACAATCTGTAGTTTTCATTGGTACCATTTTGGGGTACATGCGATTTTTTTTGATCACTTTTTATTCAATTTTTTTGCAATCCTGAGCAAAAAACAGGAATTCTGACACCGTTTTTTTAGTTGTTTTTTTTGCGGCGCTCACCGTACGCAATAAATGACATTTTTAATTTATTCTGCGGGTTGGTACGATTACGGCGATACCATATGTATATAGGTTTGGTCCTTTTTTTTAGCGTTTGCGCAATAAAATGACTTATTTATAAAAAAAAAAAATTCTGTGTCACCATATTCTGAGGGCCATAATTTTTTAATTTTTTAGTCAAAAAAGCTGTGTAAGGGCTTGTTTTTTGCGGGATGGATAGAAGTTTTTATTGGTACTATTTTCGGGTACATGCGACTTTTTGATCACTTTTTATTCTTTATTTAGGGAGCGGTGGTGACCCAAAAAATTGCGATTCTGTCGTAGTTTTTTATTGATTTTTTTGGGGTGTTCATCGTGCGGGAAAAATAACATTATAGTTTTATAGTTGGGTTCGTTACGAACGCGGTGATACCAGATATGTGTACTTTTTTAACGTGTTCATTTTTTTTCTATAATAAAAGTCTTATTATAGGAAAAAAAGCATTTTGTGTTTATAGAACTTATAACTTTTATTTTTACACTTTTTTTAAAACATTTTTATTACTTTTTTAACTTGTCCCACTAGGGGACACTTAGTCTTGCAGCTTTGATCGCTGCTAGAGTACATTACACTACACACGTAGTGTAATGTACTCTAACTGTCATTGTGACGTGACTGTCACACTGACAGGAAGCAGAGGAGGAACGGCCGGAGGCTGTTCCTCCGAGGCTTCCGTGCATGGCAACCCGGAGGTCATTATCTGACCTCCGATTGCCGTGACAAGCATCGGTAGCCCCCACGATCACTTCGTGGGGGCTGCTGATGTGCTTCAAACCACTTAAATGCGGCGACGGCAATCCGTCGCCGCACTTAAGGGGTTAACTGCCGAAATCAGCGGCGATGGTCCGCTGTCCGGCAAGACTGATGTCTCAGCTGTCGGGGACAACTGTCAGCGCGGGTCTGTCACTCTGTGTTTACACAGAGTGACAGTTTGAAATGCGGACGAAAATGTACGTCATGGTGCGGGAACTAGCAGCCGACCATGACGTTCATTTTCGTCCTTGGTCGTTAAGGGGTTAAGGGTTTCCGATGATAATAAATATTGTTGTTATTATTGAAATTGTTAAACAAAAAGTTTTTTTTCGCCCTTTATAAAGTTGAACTTCTAAACTAACAAAAGGCATAAAACACAAACACACAGGTAAAAGATATATGGAAGCAATAAGAATATGAAGGTGTTGCAAATGACGATTCTAACATCGTTCCAAATTTTAGAAAATAAAAGAAACGAAAAAACTTTTTTGCCCAATGTTTGTTTATTTATTTTTTCTTCCGTTAGGATTGAGTCATTAAAGTGGAGCTGTCACTGGGTCATATAAGTTGAACTGGTTAACTGTCCTCAATAGCGCTGTCTCCCTGATTCCATCGCTGTTTTTCTTTTTTCGTGGACTCCCCGTTCCAGAGATATGGCCCACCGTTGTGTTCTCTCCCTATATGCAAATTTGCTGTAGTTAGCCAACGGGGTGAAGCTAGCCTCCCTACCTCTGATGCTGACCAATCAGCGCGAGGCAGCTTGAGGGTAATTCACGTCCTGTTGGCTAACTACAACAAATTAGCATAGAAGGAGCTAACACCACAGTGGGCCATATCTCTGGATCAGGAAAAAAAGAAAAACAGCGCTGGAATCAGGGAGACAGGTCAGTTAACCAGTTCAACTTATATGACCTAGAGACAGCTCCTCTAAAGTAACATTTTGACCTCAGAAGGATATATAACCTTTGGGAGGAACTATCATTATCTTGTGTAACGTGACGTCACTCTTTGTTTTGCATATGTATGCAAAACAACGTGTGACGTCAAGTCCGTGACATCTGTATCAGCAGGCAGCGATTTTTTTTTTTTTTGTGGAAACAATTGTCACTTGGCCCTGTACAAATGCTTGATGTAGAAAAATGCAACAATATTTGGTGACACTATTAGATATATGCAAAACAATGATGTCACGGCGGCAGCGGCTCATTATCAGCACTAGGATTAATATAATTGCGTATTTGTGAATGATGTGATGAAGATTAGTGATTCACAAATTAATCTAAGAATTGTATAGCTGCAGCAGCACTCACTCACAGCAATGACTGCCTGCCTAACTAACACACTGACACTGACTGACTCCTATCTTTACCTTCAATCTATTTCTCTATATCGAATAATTGTAAATCTATCCATTCTCTTCTCCCCACTATGAAACTCACTCATTGACACTAATCCACTACCTATCTGTATTCTGTGGTTTACTGCCTCTCACTCTCTGTCTGACATCCTCTCTCCTTTCTGTATCCCCACACAGCAGCAGTATTTCCTGGTTGGGCATTGAGTCATTAGTAACTACCCCTCATGATTGGCTGTGCTTAAGGATGGACTGCCTGCAATTCTTCCTTATACTCCTAAGTCCTTTCGGAAGCCAAGTTGAAGAGATAAGTCTCCACAAAGGCCGAGACAAAGTCGGTTTTAGGGCAAAGGCAGAGGATCTAGTTCCTTCAAGGGAGGCTCTTTCAGAAATTTCAAAGGAACAAAGAAAAAACTGGATTTCTGACACCACAAGTCCATCGGGAGGAGGATTACTGTCATTCTTTCTCCCTGCATGGCTTTCCCACATTAGAGAGCATTGGGTGTTGGACATTATAAGAAATGGCCTTGCACTGAGTCTGGGTCTGCACCCTCCTCCAGGGAAATTCATACTAACTACTTTGCTCAAACCTCCGAAACAAAAAAATTCTGGCGTTCTCCATTCTAGAAAATCGGAAGACGTATATAATAAAGGCAGATATCAGCAGTGGCATTATAAATATATGTCTCGGGGCTTGTGCCCCTGACCTTTTAAGACCCTAGCAACACCCCTGGTATGAGGGTTTAAAAAAAATATTGAATCTCGGATTGAAGCAACACAAATAATAATTTTTTTTGCATAAAACATGTTTTGATTGTGCAAAAGTACTAAAACTTATATTTAATAAAGGGAAAAAAAAATAAAAATGGTGGAAGTGCTAGAAGGACTTGGAGAGCATGTTGCTTACACTCAAGGAAGGGGATGTAGCTCAGTGGTAGAGTGCAGGCTTTGCATGTATGAGGCCCTGGGTTCACTCCCCGGCATCTCCATGTATGTTTTAAATAAATGCAGATATACACTTTATGAACATAAAAAAAAAATACTTACCATCTTGATTTTGCTTTTAGTTGTGCAAACTGACCGCCTGTTCCCACAATGCAACAATGGGAAGGACCCAATAGCGACAATGCCATCTAGTATAAGGCCCTTTTACACTGGGCAATTTTCGGGCCGACTAGCGTTCATAGAACACTCATTCCCGATAATTGTCCGGTGTAAACAGGGGAGCGATCAGCAGATGTACGATCAAACGCTCGATCATCTGCTGGTCGTATCGTTTTAAAAAAGTAAAATATCGTTGTCGACAGCACATCTTCCAAAATTGGCCGATGTAATGGGGCCTTTACCCTTGATGCACACGACCGTGTGCGCCGCACGAGTCCCGTCAGTGATCCGAGGAAATATAGAACATGTCCTATCTTTCCGCGGATCGGAGAAAGTTTTCACGGACCCGATTCACCCGCTGAAGTGAATGGGTCCGTGAAGACTATCGGGTGCCACTCGGATGCCGTTAAAAATGGCCCGAATGGCACAACGATCGTCAGCATGAGGGGTAACTCCTATAAAGACAAAAGCGTGAGAAATATATTAAAAACTCAATTATTTTGTAGTATTAATAATAATAAAGAAAAAAAAGGAACTATATTGTTTTGTCATAGTTGGTTAAGATGTGCCAATGTATTTCCTCGCTCTCTCACTGGGTGGGGTAGTGTGATTCGTTTTTGTAGTGGTGCAAGGAAAATTCGGTATTTCCTCAGTATATCTAAAAAGTATTAAGCAAAGGGAGCCCGCATCATTGTGCAGTATATAGGTTTTAAAGGTGCAGTATAGAAATGCTGTACTCACATGGGGTAAAATGTGATCCTCAGTTGGTGGACCTATGATCGTCCTCCCCGTTTGTGGTCTGTAAATAGTCCTCCAGTAGTCCCGATCTATCACAGATCGTGCTGGTGAAGTGATCGTATAGATGAGTCGGGCTTTGTATGTCCGTGAAAAAGTAACAGAACTGGCCTCAGTATTGGGTCAAAAGTTACTTTTTATTTTTTATTTAAAATGAGCAGAATAAACATTAAAAAAAGTTTTAGTCAAAAAACTGGTAAAATAAATAAATAAAACAATAAATAGAACCAGTAGCTCAACGTTTTTCAGATGCTCCTTGCTTCACCAGGAGTGGTATGAGATGTGGGGTTAGGGTAAGGCCACACGGAGCGGCCCTGACACGGTCACAACGTGGCCAACAACCGTGCCGGCATCATGTTCGGTCCGAGCTGTCAGACCCCTACCGATCAGCATGTTACCCCTTACCCTACGGATAGGGGGTAACTTGTAACCGGAATACCCCTTGACAAGGTATTTGACATCCGCACCTAACATAGTGCCAGTGCAATTGTTGGCCACGTCGCGACCGTGTCAGGGCCACTCCGTGTGGCCTTACGCTTAGGCCTCATGCACACGAACGTATTTTTGTCCTCCCGTAAATACTGGCGTAAATACGGCTCCTTGGTCACACGTATTAGACCCGTATTGCACCAGTGTTTACGGACCCGTGCCCGTAAATACGGGTCCGGTGTCACCCGTATTCCACCCGTATTTACGGGCACGTTTTCGCTGCAAAATTACACTGCAGTAATCGGCAGCCCTTCTCTCTATCAGTGCAGGATAGAGAGAAGGGGCAGCCCTTTCCGCAGAAAAAGTAAAAGAAATTCATACTTACCCGGCCGTTGTCTTGGTGACGCGTCCCTCTCTTGACATCCAGTCCGACCTCCCTGGATGACGCGGCAGTCCATGTGACCGCTGCAGCCTGTGATTGGCCTGTGATTGGCTGCAGCGGTCACATGGGCTGAAACGTCATCCTAGGAGGCCGGACTGGAGGAAGAAGCAGGGAGTTCTGGGTAAGTATGAACGTCTTTTTTTTTTTTTACAGCTTGCTCTTTATTGTGATCGGTAGTTTCTGTCCAGGGTGCTGAAACAGTTACTGCCAATCGTTACACTTTCAGAACCCTGGACAGTGACTATCCCCTGACATCGCCTAGCAACGCTCCCATAATTACGGGTGTAGACTTCTATGGGCCTGCCCGTGTCGTAATTACGGCCTGAAATAGGACATGTTCTATCTTTTTCAAGGGCACGGGTACCCGTGGCCAATAGAAGTCCATGGGCCCGTAAAAACGTGCCGTAATTACGGGCATTTTTACGTTCGTGTGCATGGGGCCTTAGGTGTCCCTCTTAAATAGGCCATAGTGCTGACATCAATTGCATTGTTAAAGGTTAGGGATCAGGTGTCATGTTTAAGTAATTAGTGGCTGCTGGTTAATTAAGGAGATTCAGTTCTTCAGTGTTTTTGATGTGTCTGATGTATTCGCTTGTGTGGTTTGAATGAACTGCGGGGGGGCCAGGGGATGCATTGTGTCTTATCAACTTTCTGATGCATGTCCTGTGGATAGGCGATGACCAGACCAGAGGTGTCGCAAATAAAAACATTTTTTTTAAGTGAGTTACTTATTTTTATTATATTTTTTGTGTATTTTTTTTTTCTTCCACAAGGTAGGAAGTATTAAAACATATTTTCCTATGTTGGCCACCAGAGGGAGAACTTCCAAGAATTACAGCAAGGTGAATCAGGCAAAGCAACCTGACTTACAGCTTCTTCAAATATGAGAGGCAAACTCACTCCCCTCCCTATTTTTGGCTACAAGCCAGGAAAAGGTGTCTTCAAATTGCTCAGCAGTGTCCAGGTCCACATCAAAAGGCTAAGAATGGTGAAAGTCAACAGGGAAGACTCGATGGTGAATGACTTTCCGGTTGACAGGTTCACACGGCGTGTATTTGATGAGTTTTTTTACGTGATGAAAAAAGCGTCAAAAAACGCTTGATTAAGCTTTTCATTTACATAAATGGGAAAGTGCACCGTTAGTACATACATAGTGCTTTTTTACGCAAGCGTTTTTTTAAAAAAGCGTTGCATAAATAGTGTCGAGTCAATTATTTGGCACGTAAAACACGCCAAATGTTCCCATAGTCAATAGGAGTCCTAATTATACGTCAAAAAACGTGCAAAAAATGTGTAAAAAAACACGCGAAAAAAGTCTAAGAAAAAAAGCTTGATTAAGCTTCCCATTTACATCAATGGGAAAACGAGGCGTTAGTACATAATACGCTTTTTTTTGCACAAGCGTTTTTAAAAAAGCATTGCGTAAAAAGAAGCTTTGGATTAATTCTTTGGTGCATAACATGCGTCAAATATTCCCAATGTCAGCCTCATAATACCAGCCTGCGGCCGCCCCAGTTGCAGACCATCACAAGGGATGGTCGGGTACTGGATCATACCCTGCTCTTCCCTGCACCCCTGGTGGCGGTGGGTACCGGGGTAATAATGGGGGGGTTAGTTGCAACCTTTTTACTGGCTAACACTAAGCCCCACCTTAGTAATGGACGCCGTCAAACAGACAACTGCCATTATCAATGCGCTAATAAAGTATTAAAAAAACGGAGACATAAGAAAATATTTTTATCGAAATAAAAACCCCCGCAAAACCCCCCACACATACGCACCCCCTCAACCCCACGAGCACCCTGCACGCTCCCCCCTAAACACACACATAGACAGACACAACACCCCCCACACAACACGCGAACCACCACAAAATCCCCCCCCCCCCACAGACACCGTCGCATGTACCCCCCACCAGCACCCTACACGCACCCCCCACACACCCCTGCACGCAATCCCTGGCATCTCCATTTTTAAATAAATAGAGATACCACCATTGAAAAAGCTTCTATATTGCTCTCCTAATTTAATCCGTGTTGCGGAATATGTTGACGTTATATAAGCATCTGGTACGTACAGCTGATAACTCAGATCCCAGTGACCATAGCGACCACAGCATCTAAGCGGTTAGACAGAGATAGAGGGCTGCCTCAGTCTCCCCATTGCCCCTCTTCCCCCTGTGACGCAATATATCAAACTGTGTTAGCCAGCGTTGGACTGGCCCACCAGAGGACCAAAGGACACTCTGGTGGGCTCAGGCACTGAGCTGCTGCTCTTGGCGGCAAAACAGAGAGCCATTGGCTCCCTTCCCTGTCGCTTTCTCTTGTAGGCCACAAGCTGTTTAAGGCCTGCTGGGTACTTGGGGATGCAGAGGACGCCGGCATCTTGGTGAAGATGACGTCACTGCGCGGGGCCACAGACAACAGCAGAAGATCTATCCACTCCTCGTGGGAACGGGTTAGGGTGAGTTTTCGTTTTTTTTAAACAAAGGATGAAGCAAGCCAGCAGAGCCTTGGTGTGAAACTTTATTTTGAGCACAAGTGGAGCATGCTACGACATAAATTTAATGTCCCCAGCGAGAGAAGGCCACTAGTTAATGATGACATACTAGATCTAGTGTTCTCCGAATAACAGGATGTCCAGTGAACTTGGAGAAATGACCCAATGGAGGATTTATTTTCTTTGACTAAGAGCGATAAAAGTTTTTCCTCGAGAAGTATAGAAAGTATATGTGTCCGTGTGGTCCTACCCTCCACTTTTCCCCAGATTTGTCCACTTTTCCTCCAGCTAGGTACATTTATGTTTTTGTCAATAATGGAGGAAGAAATTAAATCGTGAAAAAAACAGAGCCCATCGTGCTTGACGAGAATGTAAATGATGTGCCATTTGCAGATACATTTTTGTGAAGTACTAGTCCTTCTCAATGAATTATAATATCATCAAAAAGTTAATTTATTTCGGTAATTCAATTCAAAAAGTGAAACTCATATATTATATAGATTCATTACACACAGAGTGATCTATTTCCAGCATTTTTTTTTTCTTTTAATGTTGATGATTATGGTAACAGTTAATGAAAACCCAAAATTGAGTCTCTCAGAAAATTTGAATATTGGGTAAAAGTTGCAGATTGTGGCCTCCTGGTCTCACACTCTAATCAACGAATCAGCACAAAACACCTGAAAAGGTTTCCTGAGCCTTTACAAGGACGGGTCTGCTGCTCCGTGTCCACAGTCCTGTTTTCAGATGAAAGTAAATTTTGCATTTCATTGGCAGATCAAGATCCCAGAGTCTGGAGGAAGAGTGGAGAGGCATCAATCCAAGTTGCTTCCGGTCCAGTGTGAAGTTTCCACAGTCAGTGATGGTTTGGGGGCCGTGTCATCTGCTGGTGTTGGTCCATTGTGTTATATCAAGCCCAGAGTCAGCGCAGCGTCTAGCAGGACATTTCCCAGCACTTCATGCTTCCCTCTACTGACAAGCTTGATGGAGATGCTGATTTCATTTTCCAGCAGGACTTGGCACCTGCCCACACTGCCAGAAGTGTAGGCACTAAACTGAATAAGGAAAGTGGCTGGGACTGCAAGGGAATGGAGGAGAAAGGGTTAAAAATAATATTAAAAAAATGCCATGTGCCCGGATTGGTTACAGACAGTTAAGAGGGGAGTGGTTTGGTTAATAAAAAGAAGGTGCCCCAGGGGAAGGCGGAAGAGCGAAATCCAGGGTCGGGCGAGAGTGTTTGGCGTGCCGCCTAGAAATTTTTAAGATTTTTACTTACCTTGATGCTTTTATTTCTTGTTACTTCTGTGAGTATGGATTAAACTTGGCGTGGAGCAATCTTTTTTCAGAGGATGTTGCACTATGTGTCTTCCTTTTTCCATCTATTAGAGACATAAGATCCTTTTCCTACCAGGAGTTCTTTGAATGTGGAGAGAGACAATAAGGAGCTTGGTGGAACTACAAGGATAAGAATTTCCATCCACACCCTCATTGGATTGTGGATTGTCCACTGCATTTTTCTGGGAGAGAGTCCATACTGAATGATATTGGACTGTTACCAGCACTGTCTGAGCGGTAAACTTAACTGTACTTTTTATATGTCATTTAGGGTATTTGTTGGATCATACCCAATTTAGTTTTGCCTGCTCCGGTCTGAGAGAGATTTTGTGGGTATTTGAGCCAAGAGAAACCATCATTATATTAATAAAAAGAAGGGTTCATGGGCAGGTCGTCCTCTTACCTTGTGCTGCAGCGAGAGGAAGGTAAGAGGGCGGTGAGATAGACTTGAGACTCCATTTTTCTTCACCTTCTTCACCTGTAATGGCTGACGAACTTCTGCGGCTCATAGCTCAGCGGGTAGCTTCTCAAGGGACGGCCTGGCTGGAGACACTGCTGGCAGGACAAGAAATGGGTGTGAGAGATCCGGCCCCGGAGCAGCTGCAGCCAGTTACATGAGTTAGGCCACAGCGTGTTTCACGCCCCCCCCTCCCGCCTCAGCCCCAGTCACCCTGCCCATCGCAATGTCCGTCCTCCTGCTCCGGCTCCTTGTCCAAACGCTGCCGCGGGGGACACTCTCCCGGCCTGGGCTTCCGCTCAGCCAGGCCCAGAGGCGTCCTTCTTCCGATGTCTCGGCGGGGGATGTGATCCCACCCTCCCCCCGCCCTGTCTGTCCTCCTTCTATACCGCCGCATGGTGCACAGAGGTGGGCGGTGCAGGCCGCTTCAGAGGGGACGACCACCCGTGATCCCACAGCTATGGAGCGTGCGGAGGTAGGTGCAGTTCCCCCTCCGTGCCCAGAGCGGGAGCAGACAGGGGCTGTAGCGGCTCCTGATCTGGAGGCGATGGTCGCTTACCATGCGGCCTGCGTCAGGTTGTTGGAGCTGGCAGGGACATGGGCAGCAGCTCCTTCCTCTTCAAGGCCCAGCTCCGGAGTAGCTGGGGAGCAGAAAAATAGACTTGCTAGGTCCCGCACCACACCGCTGGGTCCTAAAGCCCAGGTGAGAGGTGAGCAGGCGCGGAGGCTGGTTGTAGGCCAGGAGCAAGGAGATATGCATGGAGGTGCTCTCCCACGGTCCCTCGGAGCTGAGCGGTCACCTGCTATTCCCCCCTGCTCCCTTCCCCAGGGTGTCGGTCTGTGCGTACATCTGTCACGGAATGTTGGCTCCAGGGAGAATGCTGGTAATGGTTGCATGTCCTCTGCTCTGTCCCTTTTTTCTTCCACAGGTCCAGCGCAGGCTCCGGCGTAGAGGGAGGAAACGTTGTGGTAAGAAACATTGCCGCCATGGCAGACGCCCTCATCCTCATCATCCAGTGTTTTACCCTCCTCTTCTTCATCGTCATCATCTTCTTCACGATCCCCGCGGGAGTCCTCCAAGAATGTTGATAGGAGGCAGAGACACAGTCGGCGGCCAGTGACACAACATCCATTTGCTGATCAGGTTGAGCCGTCTCGGACGGATTCCACGGCCTGTATTCCAGGTTCAAGCCAAGCTCCGGTTCCAGCACCGATGTTAGCTGAGGGGATGGCCCCTGTGGACGCGACGACCTCTGCTCCGGGTGAGTCGACATGCGCTACCACATGGCTCAACAAAAGTGTTTTATCCAGTAATGATTTAATTTCTGTATTGATAGCCGTGGTGGGTGGTTTGAATGCGAATAAGGGAGCGGCTGCTGCCTCTGTTCCGCCAGGGGTGGATAATCCCCCGTAGGTGAACGAAGCAGAGTTGTCTAATTTAAAATTTAGGGACTCTCTGTTTTGTGGTGTGGCTCCCTTCGGGACTCACTTGTCATCGGATACCAAGGAGAAAATATGGAAAAATGATTTTGTGGATATTTGGTCCTTGGTGTCTGTCGAACACGTGACGGTCGATAAGGAGCGCACATTTGAAAAAGGTTCAGATAAGAAAGTGAAGGTGGCGAAAACGTTTAATAATTGACTTCAGGGTTATGCTACCCTGGCGCTTCCCAGAGAAGTCTGTATTTTAACACAATATTTAGCGCGCACAGGCTGCACGGTGGTGCAGCCTGGTGGCGCTATGACGAAGAATTTCGTCGTAGGTTGGCTGTGACGCCCGATATCAATTGGGCGTCAAAGGCAACGGACGTATGGCTACAACTGATTTTAGCTCAGACAGGGAAGCCTACAAGGCCCTTTCCGCAAGCGGCCGCTACCTCGGGAGTCGCTCCTGGAGCTGCGGCCGCACGGGCAACTGGAGCCTGTTGGCTGTATAACGAGGGTCATTGCAGGTTCCTTGCTACCTGCAAGTTTAGACATGAATGCTCCGTATGCGAAGGGCACTCACTCGGTGGTTAGATGCTTCCGGAGAGGCAAGCAGCCCTTCAAGGCACCTCCTTCCGGCTCAGCGGAGAACGCCGGTGAGGGTCCACAAGATGGAGCCGTGGCTAGAGCAGTACCACAGGAGGCAGGGTTAATCACTAAGGGTTTTAGTTATGGTTTTCCTAGACCTTTTGAATACTCATCCACATTGTTGTTGTCTGACAATTTAAAGTCGATCAGGGAGAATGTGGATGTGGCGCGACGAAAGATACAAAAACCACAGTATCACTGCGCTTGATTGGCCAGCAAACTTGCCCGACCTAAACCCCATAGAGAATCTATAAGGTATTGTCAAGAGGAAGATGAGACACCAGAACCAACAATGCAGATGAACTGAAGGCTGCTATCAAAGCAACCTGGGCTTCCATAACGCCTCAGCAGTGCCACAGGCTGATCACCTTCATGCCACGCCGCATTGATGCCGTAATTCATGCAGAGTCGAAGCCCCAGGCAAGTATTGAGGGCATATACTTTACATACTTTTCAGTAGGACAACATTTCGGTTTTAAAAATAATTTTTGAAATTGGGCTTATATAATATTCACATTTTCTGAGAGACTAAATTTTGGGTTTTCAGTAACTGTTCCCATAATCATCAACATTAAAAGAAAAAATTGCTGGAAATAGATCACTCTGTGTGTGATGAATCTATAGAATATATGAGAGACACTTTTTGAATTGAATTACTGAAATAAATGAACTTTTTTATGATATTCTAATTCATTGAGAAGGACTAGTATATCATATATAACTGGGAGTTCAGCTGTACATTGCATGTTCTAGCTGGATTTTCATAAAATTTTCTTAGCGTCAGAAGGGGGATGTAGCTCAGTGGTAGAGCGCATGCTTTGCATGTATGAGGCCCCGGGTTCAATCCCCGGGATCTCCATTCCATGTTTTGGCATTTTTATACTGATAATATGAAATGTTAAATACTTTTGTGTCAAAAAAGACAAAAGTATAATAGGTATGATACCTTTATTGGCCAACCATAAAAGTTCTATATGCAAGCTTTCAGAGCACAGAGGCCCCTTCTTCAGGCATGAACGTTTTGATTAAAATTTACCACTAACATAAAGTAAAATGGGTCACGAGAAAACAATTTTAGAATCGCTTGGATAAGTAAAAGCATTCCAGAGTTATAACCACAATAAGTGAGATTTGAATAATATGGCTCTGTCAGGAAGGTTAAATCTGCGGTACAGCAACACACCAGTTGCTGTACCGCAATGCCGCAATTTATTTTCTTTGACTAATTTAAGGACCTATCGGCTCATAGTTGGAACGGGGTAGGGTCAGTTTTTGTTTTTTTAATTGGCGCAAATGGGGGGGGGGCAAAGAGGACCTAACATCTACATTGGCGGCACAAAGGGAGCCTAACAACTATATAGGGACACAAAGGAGGCCAACAACTATATCAGGATACAAAGAGGGCCTAACTACTCTAGGTGCAACACAAAGGGGTCTAACTACTATACGAAGGGCACAAAGAGGGCCTAACTAATGTATGGAGGCACAAAGTGGGTTCTAACTATTATATAGAGGCATAAAGTGGGGCCTAACTACTATACGGGGGCACAATGGGAACCTAACTAACATTGGAACACAAAGGGGGACCTAACTACTATATGGGGGGCACAAAGTGGACCTAACTACTATATGGGGGTACTAAGGGGACCTTATTCCTATATGGGGGCACAAATTAGCCCCAACTACTATATGGCGGGCACCAAGGGGACCTATTTACTGAATGACCACCTCCTACTTTTGACGTCGGCAGCACGTAGACCATAAAGGAAGTGATGTAGCATGTGCTGGCTTGGTGGGTGTATAAGGTGTGCGATAGGCTGTCTGAATACATATCACTCGTTGTTGCCATGGTTAAAAGGGGCGATTTATCAGAGTTGCAAAAATGAATAATTACTGGCTTTCGGGCCAAGGTTGGCAGTATTTCTAAAACAGCGCACTTTGTGAACTGTTTGCGTGGTGAAAGTGTATCATGAGTGGACAAATGGCACCATTGGGAATAACCGTTGTAGAAACGTCGGCTACGAAGGTGCGCGAGAACCGAATGAAACGCTACAGTGAAGCAGCTCAATGTGAAAATGAACCAGAGGGCTACCAAACGTGTGTCTAAAAAAACAGTTCTGCGAACCCGACTGCGTATGGTGCTCCGGAGCAGACGGATGGTCACTGCTCCTATGTAATAAAGGTGCATCGGAAAAAAAGACTTCAGTTTGCACGTCAGTATCGGAATTGGACCACCGATGATTGGTAGAGGGTTGTCTTCTCCAATGAGTCACGTTTTCTGCTTCAAGGAACGGATGGACATTGGCGTGTCAGGTGCAAAACATCAGAGAACAAACATCCGGCAACCATTGCTGGAAGAACACAAGCCGGTGGCGGCAGCGTTATGGTCTGGGGGAAGTTTTTAATGGCATTCTCTGGGGTCACTCATCCATGTGGAGGGCTCTGAACCGATTTGGGTATGAATCCATCGTTGCAGATCACATCCCCCCATACATGCTGATGGTCTTCCCTGGGGCAAATGGAATCTTCAATAAAGACAATGCGACATGTCACACGGCTAGAAATGTCCGACAGCGGTTGGAAGAGCACGACCGAGACTTCCAAGTACTTCCCTGGCCCCTAATTCACCAGACCTGAACCTAATTGAGCATCTCTGGGACCTTGATCTTCTTGTTCGTGTCTATGGATTCTCCCCCACGCTCCCTCCAGTTAATGTGGGATGTTCTGCAGTCAGCACGGCTCCAGATACCGGAGACCACCACCATATTGATCACTCCCCGCCCATCTAGCTGCTGTCCATGCTGCACATGGCGGTTACTCTGGATATTAGCTGCTGCCTATAATAATGGGACTCCACTGTGTATGACTGAAGAAATTCAGTTTCAGCTGTGAATTCCCTACTATAGCTGGATGGTATAGGATGATTTGGTTTACCACAAGAAAGGGGATGTAGCTCAGTGGTAGAGCGCATGCTTCGCATGTATGAGGCCCCGGGTTCAATCCCCGGCATCTCCATGTTTTAAAAGGGGTAAATGCAGATGTTTTGCAATTTGAAATAATTTATCATCTCAGCTCATGTACATACTGTGGAATAGTTCTGATTGAAAATCTGAAATATTTCAATTTCTGCTGCAGATTTTCATAGAGGATTTCACAACTTTTAATGAGATTGGTGAAATCAGCAGTAAAATCCACAACAAATTCTGCTGCAAAATTTGCATGTGTAACATGTGGACTTTATTGTGGACACGCTGTGGTTTTTTTGACAGATTTTTCTGTTATGTGCGCAGGCAGTCCAAACCTTTCCCCAGACTTGTTCTATACTAGAATTTGGAAGAAATTTGATAGCTGTTGTAAATTAAAGAGGCTCTGTCACTAGTTTAGTAATGCCCTATCTTGTAGCTAATCTGATAGTCGCTGTCCCACTGATAATACTAGTGAAAATTGTATCCCAAAAAGTTTATTATTTTAAAAGTTATGAGCTTTTTTCTAAATATGTAAATTAGGTTATACTAGCCAAGTGGGAGGTAACAGCAGTGATTCTCCCGAGGTGGAGCCTCCTCACAGCCTCTATTCAAAGAATTACTAATTTGCCATTAGGTAAAAAAAAATATACCCTGATTTCCGGCTACCTGAATAAAGTTGGTACTAAAATATTACTTTTATTAGATACTTATAAACTCACAATAATAACCACACAATTAAAAGTAGCCACAGTAACTAGTTGGTATGGCACGTTGCTAAATGGATTTAGTCGAAAGGAACCTGGTGTACGAGTGTTAGGATCAGCGGTTGTGAAACACTATACTAACACTGACTCTATATATATCGAATTCTATCTATCAGCTAAGCGTTGAGATACAAACAAAAGAGAAAGCCTCCACGACATTTTTCGCTACAAAAAAAGCCTCTTCAGGAGTTTAAATGGGGCTAATAGCGGCGTGCTCCATGCCAACCCCTTACATAACTACGTAGTGACGTATTGGTGGGCGTAAACTCATAAGGAGCCAATGGACATGGCAGTGTGGGGACAAGGGCATAAGAAAAAAGACATACAGGTCATCTGTCCAATCAGAGAGTATCTGAGTTTAGCCAATCAATGAAGAGAACCGTGCGCCTGCGTGTTGATGCAGAACATTGCGTCTAGAGTATAAGTACCGAAATGCTGTTACTGCGCATGTCAAGATACTTAGAAATCTCAAAGTATCAAAAAGGACTCTACATCTAGCTAGTCAATACGGAGAATGGTGCGCATGTCAGTGGACTTAGGAATAGAAAGTGCAACAGAGTTGCAATCGACATTGGTAATGTGCATGTCGAAGTACTTAGAAATATTGTATAGCCACCAAACCTAGATTGTGTTTCATGTTAGTATATTAGGGTATGTTCACACGAGGGCGTCCGTAACGGCTGAAATTACGGGGATGTTTCAGCCTGAAAACATCCCCGTAATTTCAGCCATAACGGCATGTGCAGGCGCTTGAACGCCGCGTCTATTACGGACGCAATTGGCGCTGCTATTCATTGGAGTCAATGAATAACGGCTCCAATTACGACCAAAGAAGTGACAGGTCACTTCTTTGACGCGGGCGTTTATTTACGCGCCGTCATTTGACAGCGGCGCATAAATTACGCCTCGTGTGAACAGACAAACGTCTGCCCATTGCTTTCAATGGGCAGATGTTTGTCAGCGCTATTGAGGCGCTATTTTCGGACGTAATTCAGGGCAAAAACGCCCGAATTACGTCCGTAATTAGTGCGTGTGAACATACCCTAAGGACTCTACATCGATACTCATTATCATTGTAGTAGGTGTAATAGAGATCTCCTGGATCCTGGTGACAGTGTCCTTGGTGACCCTCAAATAAGAGGGTAAGGCTGTGACAAAGGGTGAGAGTACTTCATCCAAGTACATACTAAGCCCCTGTGTAAGGTTATCACTGCCCGAGACAATGGGTCTGCCAGGTACAGGGCGAGAAGCTTTATGGACTTTAGGCAATGCGTAGAAAGTTGCTAAAGTAGGATTAGGGTTGAACATCCGTTAAAACTCATCTTGAGAGATAAGTTCTTGTAATGTAGCCTCAGTAAATAGGGGCTGCAACTCAAAGAGAAATTGGTCTGTAGGATTACTGTCTAGGATAGTATAGGTAGAAGTATCATCCAAGAGTCTAAGGGCCATATGGATGTAATCGTCCCAGCCCATGATCACAATGTTGCCCCCTGTAACGTCCGTGGTCGCTGACCACTAACTCCTTCCATCCAGTCGACGCCCTTCTCTTTAGAAATGTCTGCACATACGGCCGTCCTGTTCCACAGTGACCACCAGGGTGCGCTTGCGAGCTCAGTCCAGACTTAAAGAGGCTGTCACCAGATTTTGCAACCCCTATCTGTTATTGCAGCAGATAGGCGCTGCAATGTAGATTACAGTAACGTTTTTATTTTTAAAAAACGAGCATTTTTGGCCAAGTTATGACCATTTTTGTATTTATGCAAATGAGGCTTGCAAAAGTACAACTGGGCGTGTTGAAAAGTAAAAGTACAACTGGGCGTGTATTATGTGCGTACATCGGGGCGTTTTTACTTCTTTTACTAGCTGGGCGTTCTGACGAGAAGTATCATCCACTTCTCTTCAGAACGCCCAGCTTCTGGCAGTGCAGACACAGCCGTGTTCTCGAGAGATCACGCTGTGACGTCACTCACAGGTCCTGCATCGTGTCGGACGAGCGAGGACACATCGGCACCAGAGGCTACAGATGATTCTGCAGCAGCATCGGCGTTTGCAGGTAAGTCGATGTAGCTACTTACCTGCAAACACTGATGCTGCTGCAGAATCAACTGTAGCCTCTGGTGCCGATGTGTCCTCGCTCGTCTGACACGATGCAGGACCTGGGGAAGTGACGTCACAGCGTGATCTGCCAGAAGCTGGGCGTTCCGAGGAGAAGTGGATGATACTTCTCGTCAGAACGCCCAGCTAGTAAAAGAAGTAAAAACGCCCCGATGTACGCACATAATACACGCCCAGTTGTACTTTTACTGTAAACACGCCCAGTTGTACTTTTGCAAGCCTCATTTGCATAAATACAAAAATGGTCATAACTTGGCCAAAAATGCTCGTTTTTTAAAAATAAAAACGTTACTGTAATCTACATTGCAGCGCCTATCTGCTGCAATAGCAGATAGGGGTTGCAAAATCTGGTGACAGAGCCTCTTTAAGAAACCTAAGCGCACGCAGGTGGGAGATTAAGCTGATTGCTCCCAGAGTACCCTGGGCTATAAGAAGGTCCCAGTCCCTTCCTCCCATGCCTGAGCACTGTTTGTCATATCCTAGTTTGTCTATGCAAATGGTCTCCTAGCGTCTTCCAGTTCTCAATGTTTCCTGTACCTGTATCCCGTGCTATCCTGGTCAAGTGCCGTGCTGTGCTGCATACCACACCTGTCCTGCTACACCACGTCTGGCTTCTGCCTGTTGCCTAGTCCCAGCCGAGCCTGCCTTGATACTGTCCGAGCTGCCACAGGTACCTATACGAACTGTAGACTGTTTCCTGCGCCCTGCTGGCCAGCTGCCATACCGCCAAGGCGGTACGGTCCAGTGGGTCCACGAACCCAATGGGACAGTACTCTCAGGCCATGGACCCCGCTGGTCGATCCAAGATCAAGATGACGTCACAAGACATGTGGGCGGATATGCTGGACCTCCGGTCTTAACAGGACCAACTCCCCCAGGCCTTGAACAATCTCGCACGTCAGCAGGAGGCACAAGCTGCCGTTCCTCCTACTACACCTCCTGGCAGTGTTGATCCTCAGACTACACCTCCTGGCAGTGTTGATCCCCGTTTTTCTTTGCCACTTCCTGACCGCTATGATGGAGACACAGGTACCTGTCGTGGATTTTTGAACCAGTGCCAGATCCACTTCAGCGTGTATGCAAGGGCATTTTCGTCTGATGGCGGAGGGGGTCGCTTTCATCAACTCTCTCCTCACTGGCAAGGCTCTTGCATGGGCGAATCCTATCTGGGAGAGGCAGGGACCAGAGACCCGTGACTTCCAGGGCTTCCTCCGGACTTTTCGCATGGTGTTTGAGGAGCCTGGACGGGTCTCATCTGCAACGGCTTCCTTGCTAAACATACGACAAGGAGAGACCTCCGTGGGCGAGTACGCCATCCACTTCTGCACCCCGGCGGGAGAACTGTTGTGGAACAATGGGGCCCTGGTGGCTACATTCTGGCAGGGACTGTCGCCTAAGATTAAGGATGAGCTTGCCGCCCGAGATCTACCGTCTACCCTGGATGACATCATTCTTCTGTCCGCCCGGATTGATATGAGGATCCGAGAACGCCTCCAAGAAGCTCGTCGGGAGGGAGGCCTTCCTAGTCCGGTCCCACCCTTGCAGCAACCTCTGCTGTCCTCAGGGGCCGATCCTCCTAAGGAGTCTGTGAGGATGGACCAGTGTAAGCTATCTACCCAGGAGAAACAACGCAGACGCACTTCGGGACTCTGTCTATATTGCGGCCTCGGAGGCCATCTTGTGCATCTGTGTCCCGAAAAGTCCCAAAGCCTAGGGTTGCTAGGAGAGACAACCTTGGCTAAAAAATGACTTCCGTCTAAATTGTCCATACCCGTGACCATAGTGTCCGGCGAGACAACGCATCGGGTCTCTGCGTATCTGGACTCTGGATCCGCTGCTAATTTCATTTTTAGAGACCTGGTGGATCTTCTTCAATTAGCCACTACCCCTCTGGAGAGGCCGTTGACGGTTGCATCAGTAAATGGACTACCTCTGCCAGACCCAGTTATAGCTGTGACCAAGCCGCTGAGGCTCCAAGAGGGAGCTCTCCACTCCGAGCTGTTATCGTTCTTTGTCTTGTCCAAGGCCGTTAACCCCGTGCTGCTGGGCCTGCCTTGGCTCCGATTACATGCACCAGTCCTGGACTGGAACTCTGGAGAGGTTCTCCAGTGGCAGTGGGGCCCCAAGTGTCGCAAACCGTTGCCTGGGACAGATTCGTTTGGCTCAGCCTTCTCTGCATCAGTCATCGGCAGAATTGCCTGGTCATTATGCTGCATTTTCGGACGTCTTCAGCAAGAGGGAGTAGGAGATGCTGCCCCCCACACTGGGCGTATGACTGCCTTATCGAGCTGATACCTGGTGTATCCCTTCCCCGTGGTAGGGTACATCCTCTCTCCTTACCAGAGACTCTGTCCATGTCCGCCTATGTTAAAGAGAACTTGGAGCGGGGCTTCATACAGAAATCGTCCTCCCCGGCAGGAGCCGAGTTCTTTTACGTCAAGAAAAAGGATGGTTTTCTGTGTCCCTGTATCGACTACCGGGGTCTCAACCAGATCACGGTGAAAAATAAGTATCCGTTGCCATTGATCTCAGAACTATTTGATCGTATACGTGGTGCCAAGATTTTTCCAAACTAGACCTGCGTGGGGCTTACAACCTAATCCGGATTCGCTGGGGTGATGAATGGAAGACTGCATTTAACACCCATGATGGACACTATGAATATCTAGTAATGCCCTTCAGCCTGTGTAATGCTTCCGCGGTCTTACAGGAGTTTGTTAATTACATCTTCCGTGACCTCCTCTATGTTTGTGTAGTAGTCTATCTTGATGACATCTTGATTTTTTCTCCAGATCCTTTGACTCATCAGAGACATGTCCGTCAGGTTTTGCTGCGATTAAGGGAGAATCGTCTGTACGCTAAGTTGGGGAAGTGCGTGTTTGAGAGAGATGCTCTACCCTAACTCAGCTACATCGTCTCGAATCGAGGTCTTGAGATGGATCCTGAAAAGGTAAAGTCCGTCCTGGAATGGCCACGCCCTCAGGGCTTGAGGGCCATACAGAACTTTCTTGGATACGCCAATTTTTACAGACAGTTCATCCCAAAACTTCTCACAGACATCTCCTATCTCTAACCTCACCAAGAAGGGCATGAACGCCAAGGTGTGGACTCCTAAGGCAGAGTCCGCATTCAATAGCCTGAAGAGTGCCTTCACGTCAGTCTCTATCCTCCATCATCCAGATGTTTCTCTACAGTTCTCATTGGAGGTAGACGCCTCCTCTGTCGGTGCTGGTGCACTCCTGTTTCAGAGAGGTTCCAAGGGCAAGTCAATGGTATATGGATATTTCTCTAAGCTCTTCTCTTCCGCAGAACGCAACTACTCGATTGGGGATTGGGAATTACTGGCCATCAAATTGGCTCTGGAGGAGTGGAGACATCTACTAGAGGGCGCAGATCATCCCATCCTAATTTTTACGGACCACAAGAATCTCACCTATCTACAGATGGCCCAATGGCTGAATCCTCGTCAGGCCAGGTGGTTGCTGTTCTTTACCAGGTTCCAGTTTGAGCTCCATTATCGCCCGGCAGAGAAAAATGTGAGGGCCGATGCATTGTCCAGGTCTTTCGAGACAGAAGATACCATGGAAATTCCACAGAACATTATTGATCCATATCGCACTGTGTCTGTCAACCCCCTGCAAGTTGGGGACATTCCTCCAGGGAGGACTTTTGTGCGCCTGGCTGACAGAGGGAGAATCCTCCACTGGGGACACTCCTCTAGACTGGCAGGTCATGCAGGGACCCGTAAGACCCGAGATCTGATTGTCCGTCATTTCTGGTGGCCCACGCTGCCCAATGACATTATGGACTTTGTTTCTTCAAGCTCAGTGTGTGCAGCTAACAAGGTCGCTCACTCCAGACCTGCTGGCCTGCTCCAGCCATTGCCTGTGCTCAATTCTCCCTGGCAGCATATAGCTACATATAGCTATGGACTTTATCACTGACATGTCTCTCTCTGTTGGATACAGTACTGTCTGGGTGGTGGTGGATCGATTTTCGAAGATGGCCCACTTCATTCCTCTGACCGGTCTTCCTTCTGCTCAACTGGCCAAGCTTTTCATCCAACACATCTTCCACCTGCACGGCTTGCCGCAACATATTGTGTCTGATGGGGGGTTCAGTTCACCTCGAGGTTCTGGAGTGCCCTCTGTGGACTCCAAGGTGTAAAGTTGGACTTTTCACTGCCTACCATCCTCAGTCCAATGGTCAGGTCGAGAGGATCAATCAGATCTTGGAGAACTACCTATGCCACTTCATCTCCAAGCAGCATGATGACTGAGTGCAGTTGCTCCCGTGGGCTGAATTCTCATACAATAATCACACCAGCGAGTCCACAAGGAATACACTGTTCTTTATTGTCTATGGTCAACACCCACGAATTCCTCTCCCAGTGCTTGATACGTCCGAGGTACCAGCAACTGGACTTTCTGCAGATCTGTCAGCAGTCTCAATCCTCTATCCTCCTGGCGGTCGACCGTATGAAACGGAAGGCGGACACAAGGAGAAGAGAACCTCCTCAGTTTCTCCCTGGCACGAAGGTCTGGCTGTCCTCCAGGAATATTCGACTGAGGGTGCCATCATACAAATTTACTCCCAGGTTCCTCTGACCCATGGAGATCCTACAGCAGATCAACTCTGTTGCCTACAAGCTTTGGCTGCCTCCTACCCTCAAGATCCACAACTCCTTCCATGTCTCCCTCCGGAAGCCGATGGTTCTGAACTGCTTTACCAAGACTCCTAGCCGTGCGGTTGCCTCCAGCGGTCCTTCAGACACCTTTGAGGTTAAGGAGATCCTGGACATTAAAAAAGTAAGAGGAAGAACCTTTTATTTAGTAGATTGGAGGGGGTTTGGTCCAGAAGAGACTTCCTGGGAGCCAGAAGAGAATCTCAATGCTCCTACCCTCATTAAGAGTTTTCTGTCTCATTCTGGTCCCAAGAGGAGGGGGTGTAAGAGGGGGATACTCTAACATCTGTGGGTGTAACAGAGATCTCCTCGATCCTGGTGACAGTGTCCTTGGTGTCCCTCAAATCAGAGGGTAAGGCTGTGACAAAGGGTGAGAGTACTTCATCCAAGTACATACTTATCCCCTGTGTGAGGTTATCACTGCCCGAGACAATGGGTCTGCCAGGTACTGGGCGAGAAGCTTTATGGATTTTAGGCAATGCGTAGAAAGTTGCTAAAGTAAGATTAGGGTTGAACCTCCGTTAAAACTCATCTTGAGGGATAAGTTCTTGTAATGTAGCCTCAATAAATAGGGGGTGCAACTCAAAGAGAAATTGGTCTGTAGGATTACTGTCTAGGATAGTATAGGTAGAAGTATTATCCAAGTGTAAAGGATCTGCCAGGCACAGATTTTTGCGGAGCTCACTACAGCGAGAGAATCCTTGCGTTCTTTGATAGACCAGTCACACGCTCGGTTCAGGGATCGGATGCGCAAGCACTCCTACAAACATGCGGATAAATGCGGTAGGTCTCTGGCACGGATGCTGCATCCCCGCACACAAGCGTCATATATCCCTAAAATTTCATCTCCCTCGGGCGGTGAGGTTCATGACCCGGTTGGTATTACTGACTGCTTTAAACACTATTACTCGGCGCTATACAATATTAAAGGCCAATTTCATGATATGCAGGCAGAGGCGTGCTATTGGAGAGTCACCCTTGGGCAAGAGCCCGGGGCCCGATGGGTTTAATAACAAATTTTAAAAGGCATTTAAAGATCAATTGGCTCCTTTTCTGACGAAAGTTTTTAATTCGGTGTCCTCCTCATGTCCCTTTGCGCCTCAATCCCTCGAGGCTCATATAACTCTGCTACCAAAACCAGGCAAGGATCCAACGGTGTGCGCAAACTTCAGGCCCATATCGCTAATTAATGTAGATGTGAAGCTTTTCGCAAAGTTGCTTGCCTCTCGTTTATCGCCATTACTGCCTGGCTTGATCGTGGATGATCAGGTGGGGTTTGTATGTGGTCGGGAAGCGCGGGATAACACTAATAAAACCCTCCTTTTGACGTCATACTGCCAAACCCGTAAGATACCGATGTGCTTACTCTCGATAGATGCCAAAAAGGCTTTTGATAGAGTGCACAAGGTGTTCCTCCGCAGTGTCCTGATGCAGGTTGGCCTTGGCACCACCACGGTGGATAGGATAATGGCCTTGTACCAAAGGCCTACTGCTCGAGTTCGTGTCAACTGACTATTATCTGATCCTTTGTCTATTGCTAATGGCACGAGACAGGGGAGCCCACTTTCGCCTCTTTTGTATGTTCTGGTCATGGAACACCTGGCCGTGGCACTGCGGAACAACTCTAATATTAATGGTATACGCGTTGGCTCACAGCATCATAAATTGGCGTTATACGCAGATGACCTCCTGGTATACATCACAACTCCCATGATTTCTTTACCATCTTTGACGGAGGAGTTTGAGTGCTTTGGTCATTTATGTAACTTTAAAGTCAATTACTCTAAATCGGAGGCCTTGAATATCTCTTTGGATCACCCTCTAGCTGCCCATCTCGCTCAGGTTTTTCCGTTCAGGTGGCAACCTACATCTTTAAAATACCTAGGGGTACATGTCCCCACGCAACAGTCGGATTTGTATGCTCTGAATTATACGCCCATTCTACAGCGTACCATGAAGGACTTGGCGGAATACGGCGGGAACCGCATGTCGTGGTTTTGGCGTATCAATGCGGTTAAAATGGATATCTTGCCCAAATTTCTATATATCTTTCAGACCGTCCCTATTGCCGTACCATCCAGTATTTTCCAGGTTTTACATAGGGCCATAAACAAGTTTGTGTGGGGCTCCTCTAAGCCTCGTATCCGGTTTGCTGTCCTTAGCCGGTCAAAAGTAGATGGGGGCGCGGGTCTCCCAGACTTTAAACGATACCATCAAGCAGCGATAATTATGAGAGTAGTGGATTGGTTCCGTTCGGAAACAGGTAAGCAATGGGTGCGCATTGAAAAGGCTATGTCTCCTCTTGCATTATCCTCTCTGCCGTGGCTGTCAGTCCTTCAGAGACAAACTCTCTCTCTACCTTTCCTCACACGTCACGTCAGTTTCTCATGGTATGGAAACGGATCCTGGGTACTGCGGGCCTTGTTCATCGCCCGGGTCCCTTGACTCCTCTATTTGATAATCCTTCTTTCCCTCCGGCGGAGGGTGTTGATACATTCCTCTGTTGGGAGAGAGGAAATGGTGGATGTTTGTCTGAGACCCTTACTCCAGACGGTGCCATGTTGCCAATGACTGATGTATCTGCTGCCTGCCCGGGGAGGCGGTCAACTTGGTGGTGCTATTTGCAGTTGCGGTCCTATCTCTCTTCCATGGGTGACTGTCTGGTATTACTACAGGATAAGACTCCTCTGGAACTCTACTTGTCCTTGCCCACAGCCCCTTCTCATGTGTTGTCCCACCTACATGGGATCCTTCTGCCAAAATTTTATTTTTCTCAATTATCCTTCACTGCCGCATGGGACGAGGAAATGGGGGTTAGACACTCTGAAGAGGAGTGGGGCACCGCTTTCTTTTTAGCCCATAAGTTACCGATGTCTTGTTTTGCCCAGGAAAAGAATTACAAAATACTTACCAGGTGGTACCGTTGTCCGACCTTGTTACATAGGCTATACCCTGAGGTGTCTGCTGATTGTTGGTGGTGTGGGGGAGCTCCTGGAACTATGTTGCATATTTGGTGGGACTGTCCCATGCTACGTCCCTTTTGGGGAAAGATTTTTGATCTAGGCAACAAGCTTTTCCATACTGAGATTCCGACCTCGGCTTCCATAGGCTTGCTTTCTATGGTTCCTGGATCACTCCCACACCTCAAAGAGGGGATCTTTCGACATTTCTTGACCGCAGCGAGAACGGTGATACCTCGTCACTGGAAGTCGCATACTGTACCGTCCCTGGCGGAATGGGTAACGGAGGTGAACGGGATTATGAGGATGGAGGAGTTGCTGTCCGCTGATAGGGGCAAATCAGGGCTCTTCGTCCAAACTTGGATGGTGTGGTCTGGATTCCGGGATGGTGCTGATCTACCTCTCTGGCTGGATGGAATGTTCTGAACAAATCATATTACCTACCTGAGGCGCTTTGTCTGTATGTGTTTTCCCTTTGTTGTCTGGTGTTATGTGTTGTGTGTCCATATATTCAAAAGTGCTCTTATATGTGTCACTTCTCACTTTACTGGGGGGGCGGTCTCCCTGACTATTGCACTGATTTGATGCGAACATGGTACAGTTATTGCCGTTATATCTCTCTTATCACTCAATTCTGATAGGTGGGAGGCTACCTTCTACTGTTGTTCTTATACATGTATATATATATATATGCATACTGTTGTTATACTATGATATTGAATTGAAATGTATTGCACTGCGTGCAAATTTCTATTTTTTTTGCACAAACCGTGAAATGTTTATGTATTGTTATACTTTCAAAATAAAAATCTTTGATAAAGAAAAAAAAAAAAAAAAGAAGTTTGCTCCCCGGTTTATAGGGCCGTACAAGGTCATTGAAGTCCTCAATCCTGTCTCCTTCTGACTGGAGTTGCCCCCATCTTTTCGAGTACACGACGTGTTCCATGCCTCCCTCCTTAAACGCTGCTCCCCGTCCTTGGCTCCCTCGAGGAAACCTCCGGTCCCTGTTCTCACCCCTGAGGGGGCAGAATTCGAGGTGGCCAAGATTGTGGACAGCAGGATGGTCCAAGGCTCCCTCCAGTACCTGGTCCATTGGAGAGGATACGGGCCTGAGGAGAGGACTTGGGTACCCGCTCGGGATGTTTACGCTCGGATATTGGTCAGGAGGTTTCACCTTCGTTTCCCCAGTAAACTAGGTCCACTTAGAAAGGGTCCGGTGGCCCCTCATAAAAGGGGGGGGGGTACTGTAAAGGATCTGCCAGGCACAGCTTCGGGGTTAACGCCCATAGATAATCAGTCTGCACCTGCTTCTATGTCTGTGAGACTGACTCCATCTTCCACCACTCAGGGTGGCAGGCTTAGGAGTGGGAGAACCTATCACAGCCTGGCCAGACGGAGCTAGCTCCCGCCCTTTGTCTATTTATACCTGCCTTTCCTGTTCCTCCTTTGCTTGTGATTCTTCTCGTTTGGTTTCCTGGCCCTGCTGCAGCTTCTTGTACCATTGTCCTTGCTTCTTATTGACCCTGGCTTGCTGACTACTCTCCTGCTCTGCGTTTGGTACCTCGTACACTCCTGGTTTGACTCGGCTTGTTTACTTCTCTTGTTGCTCACGGTATGGGCAACTGCCATTTCTCCCCCTAGCTCTGTGTACCCTTGTCTGTTTGTCTGTGGTGCACTTATTGAGCGTAGGGACCGTCGCCCAGTTGTACCCCGTCGCCTAGGGCGGGTCGTTGCAAGTAGGCAGGGACTGAGTGGTGGGTAGATTAGAGCTCACTTGTCTGTCTCCCCACCCCCGTCACTACACCAAGAGTCTACGGGCCATATGGACGTAATCGTCCCGGTCCATGATCACAATGTTGCCACCTGTAACGTCCGTGGTCTCTGACCACGAACTCCTTCCATCCAGTCGATGCCCTTCTCTTCAGAGATGTCTGAACATACGGCCATCCTGTTCTACAGTGACCACCAGGGTGCGCTCGCGAGCTCAGTCCAGACTTAAGAAGCCAAAGCGCACGTAGGTGGGAGATTAAGCTGATAGCACCCTGGGCTATAAGAAGGTCCCAGCCCCTTCTCCCCATGCCTGAGCGTTATTTGTCATATCCTAGTTTGTCTATGCAAATGGTCTCCTAGTGTCTTCCAGTTCCCAGTGTTTCCTGTACCTGTATCCTGTATCCCGTGCTGTCGTGGTCAAGTGCCGTGCTGAGCTGTAGTCGTGCTGTGCTGCATACCACGCCTGTCCTGCTACACCACACCTGGCGTCTGCCTGTTGCCTAGTCCCAGCCGAGCCAGCCTCACTACTTTCCGAGCAGCCACAGGTACCCTATACGAACTATAGACTGTTTCCTGCACCCTGTTGGCCAGCTGCCATACCGCCAAGACGGTACGCTACAGTGAGTCCACGAACCCAACGTAACACCCCCCTTGTCAGATGGCTTTAGGATTATGCCTTCGTTTTTGAAAAGTTCATCTAAGGCTACTTGCTAGATTTTACTTAGATTGCCAAAAACGTTCGTTTTAGAGTATTTGAGTTTCCGTAGATCTGCACCGACCAGCTTGCCAAAAATTTCAATATGTCCATATTGTGAAAAAGGAGGTGTCATACGTGACAGTACGACCAGTAGCTGTAACTGTTACAAATTCATTTTCGTTTAGTAAGTCTTCAAGATCTCGAAGGGCTCTTGATTCATCGCTATTAGTAGTTCCGCCATTAGGTAGATTTCACTTAAAGTGTTTATGCAGGGAAAGCTTCCTTGTAAATAGATGAATATCCTTTGTTCAGATGAACTCATCTAGGCAGGAGTAGGGGTGTAGGATAAGCCTTTCTGTAAAAGTTCCTTCTGAAAAGAGCTCAGCCGGACAGAGGAAAGATGACAAATCTGCCTTTCATCTTCTTTGATACTACGATTCTACATATAAGGTACCACTATTTGCCCTGACTCCATTGTATATTGGGTGGTCCTAAAAAAGGGAAAGAATTGCTGGGTCCGGTTGGAATATTCACAGTACCAGTCAAGCCTAGTGTATTCATCCCATTTGGGCCTACATTTGTCCCGAATGTAGAGGGAATTGTTGGTATATTGGTCATAAACCATGTAGGTAAGAAGAGACAGGTAGAGGGAGCCAAGAAGGAAGCTATAGACGAACTTCGCTGGGCAGGAACCCCAGGGCATGTGGACTTTATTGTTTTAGATGGTATGTTCTCTTAGATGGATTATATCTCCTGTTTTTAGTTTTACGTTTAGTCCCCGATCTATTGTCCTCAAAAGGTGGTCTAGAATCGTCAGTGCCTGAAATGTCAGACTCGGAGAGTGAATCAAATTTTTCGATTAGGGATGGGAAAGGTACGTGTACGATAGGTGTAAGCTTGCCCTGTGTCAAAGTCTCTACGATCTCGTATATATTTACGGTGTTTCCTGTCCTTCATCTCTCTCCATATTTTTTTGTAGTTTGGTTACGCAATTACTAAACTCAGGTGTTGAATTAAAAGTTTGAATATCCTCAATTTCCAAAATTGAGGGTGATTAACCCTATTGATAATACTAGAACAAAAGAAAGACCCTAGCAGCCGGCAGGCATTGAAATTATTCAACGAATTACTAATTTGCCATTAGGCAAAATAAAACATACCCTTTCCGGCTACCTGAATAAAGTTGGTACTAAAATATTACTTTTATTAGATACTTATAAACTCACAATAAGAACCACACAATTAAAAGTAGCCAACGCTAGCTGACAGTAACTAGTTAGTATGGCACGTTGTCAAATGCACTTGGTCGAAAGGAACCCGGTGTACGAGTGTTAGGGCCAGCTGTTGCGGAGCGCTATACTAAAACTGACTCTATATACATTGAATTCTATCTATCAGCTAAGCGTTGAGATTAAAATGAAAGAAAAAGCCTCCCCCCGATATGTTTCGCTACCAACGTAGCGTCTTCAGGGGTTTAAATGGGGCTAAAAAAAAGGAGAAAAAAAGGTTCAACCTGCAGAGGCGACAAGCCTTCTTTACTGTAAGAGCTGTGAATCTATGGAATAGTCACCGCAGGAGCCGTCACAGCAGGGACAGGAGATGGCTGCAAAAAAGGCAAAGATAATTTCCTAGAACAAAAAAATATTAGCTCCTATGTGTAGAAATTTTTCCCTTCCCTTTTCCCGTCCCTTGGTTGAACTTGATGGACATGTGTCTTTTTTCAGCCGTACAAACTATGTAACTATGTAATAGCGGTGTACTCCAAACCAACCCCTTATATAATCTCGGAATGACGTATTGGTGGGCGTAAACTCATACAGAGCCAATGGAAATGGTAGTGTGGGGACAAGCCCTTGAGGTTTGACTTTAACAACTTGACTTTATTTTGCGTCTCAATACGATTAAGGGGATCTAACTATTATATAGGGGCACAAAAGTGGCCCAACTACTACATGGGGGCACAAAAAGGGCCTAACTACTATATGTGGGTACAATGGGGACCTAACTAACATTGGGACACAATGGGGGACATGACTATGGGGGCATAAAGGGGCCCTAACTACTATATGGGGGCACAATAGGAGAGCAGGAAATTTCTCCTATTGTGCAGAAAATGTCTCCTTGCAGTCCTGAAGTGCAGACCATTGTTGTTCAGTGTCCTCCTGATGGTGGACTCAAGAACATTAACATTAGCTAAGGTGAGAAAAGCCTTTAGTTGCTTAGGTTACCTTGGGCTTCTTTGTGACCTTGTGGACTATTATACACCCTGCTCTTGGCGTGGTCTTTGTTGGTCGACCACTCCTGGGGAGGGTAATAATGGTCTTGAATTTCCTCCATTTGTACACAATCTGTCTGACTGTGGTTGGTGGAGTACAAGCTCCTTAGAGATGTTTTGTAACTTTTTCCAGCCTGATGAGCATCAACAACTTTTCTTTAGAGGTCCTCAGAAATCTTCTTTGTTTGTGCCACGATACACTTGACTTGATAGATCCCTGTTCCTTAAACCGAATAGGTCGCCCAATCATACCTGATTATCGGAAAACACCTGACTCTAATTTCACCTTATCTGCTAATCCTAAAGGTTCACATACTTTTGCCACTCACAGATATTGGATCCATTTTCCTCAATAAATTACTGACCAAGTCTAATATATTTGACTCATTTGTTTGATTTGGTTTTCTTTATCTACTTTAGGACTTATGTGAAAATCTGATATCATTTTAGGTTAAATGTATGCAGAAATCTAGAAAATTTTGAAGGGTTCACAAACTTTCAAGCCCCATTGTAGCTGTCCCATGTGACCAGTGCAGCCTGTGATTGGAAATTCATAGCGATATGAGTCCACGGAGAGTCCAGTACAGGCAAAGGATGAGCTTTAGTGTGAAACTTTTTGTTGAGCATGCTGCAATGTAAAAGTGAATGTCCCGGGACAGAGAAGGCCACCAGTTAATGATGAGATACTAGATCTGGAGTTTTCCGAATAACAGGATGTCCAGTAAACTTGGAGAAATGACCTCAACGGAGGATTTACTTTCTTTGACTAGGAGGAACAAAAGTTTTTCCTTGAGAAGCATAGAAAGCAACATACGGGTATCTGCTTGTTTGTCCATGTGGCCCTACCCTCCAACTTTCCCCAGATTTGTCCACTTTTTCTCCAGCTAAGTAACGTTGGCGTTTTTGTCAGCAGGTCAATAATGGAGGAAGAAATTAAATAGTGAAAAAGACAGTGCCCATAGTGCTTGACGAGAATTTAGACGATTTGGAGACCATCCAAACAACATGTTAGAAAGGGGATGTAGCTCAGTGGTAGAGCGCATGCTTTGCATGTATGAGGCCCCGGGTTCAATCCCCGGCATCTCCATGTTTTGGAATTTTTCACAAATAAACTATGATTGTTTCAATCAATATTTACCACTAACAAATAGAAAACAGCGGCACATTTTTCAAATCTCACTTTTAGTGGTTTTTACTTTGGAATGTGAGATTTGAAAAATGGGTCTCTGTGGCGAGGTTTTGCCGGTAGCCTAAACCTTTCCCCCAGACTGGTCCTACGCTACAAACTGGAAAAAATTCAATAGCTCTTGTAAATGGAAGTAGTTGTCCGACCCAAGTTTTGTGTTACGTCCTCATATGATCAAAACCATTTGAAATAATTTATCATCTCAGAATATTAGATTTATGCTAATGAGTTTCTGAATGGACAACTGGGCGTGTTTTACTATATGCCCAAGTAGACATTGTGGAGAGAAGTGTATGACGCTGACCAATCAGCGTCATACACTTCTCTCCATTCATTTACACAGCACATAGTGATATTACTAGAACACGATGTGCAGCCTCATACACACACACTAATGTTACTCAAGTGTCCTGACAGTTAATAGACATCACTACCAGCCAGGACGTGGTGTCTATTCAGAATCCTGACACTTCGGTAATGTTTGTGTGATATTTACAGCAAGGCAAGCGTAATCTCGAGAGATTACGCTGTAAACTGTCATTTAAAACGAGATTACGCTTGCCTTGCTGTAAATCTCACCCAAACGTTACCAAAGTGTCGGGATTGTGAATAGACATCACATCCTGGCTGGTAGTGATGTCTATTCACTGTCAGGACACTTGAGTAACGTTAATGTGTGAGTATGTGGTTGCACATAGCGATATAGCTAGATCACTATGTGTTGTGTAAATGAATGGGGAGAAGTGCATGACGCTGATTGGTCACTGATTGGTGAGCGTCATACACTCCTCTCCACAATGCCCACTTGGTCAAAAAGTAAAACACGCCCAGTTGTCCATTCAGAAACTCATTAGCATAAAGCTAAAATAGGTCATAACTCTTTCTAAATAAAAAACACTTCTGTAATCTACATTACAGCGCCGATCACATCATGTACAAGATAGGCCACTTATAATGTGGTGACAGAGACTCTTTAAGAGAATTGAGACAGGTTCTTTTATCTTAGACTTTCTAATTAAATCATCTATTAAAAAATGGGCTACAATGGCCAAAATTTACAGTTTGCTAAAAAGGCCAAGGGAGGATCTTCAGGTGGAGGGGGGTTTGAGAAAATGGAAAGCAATCTGTCCAGATTTGTCAGAAGAAGATTAGATGGCAGCTCTGAAATCCCTTGTTACGTTCATGTCAGCTATTTATATTTTACTCCAAAACGACCCTATACATGGGGTATCAAAGCCGATTCAAATGGCTCCGTTATAGGATCTCATCGGCGTGTTTAATGCATCTTCCCAGTAAATGTGGGATGTTCTGCAGTCAGCACGGCGCCAGATACCGGAGACCACCGACCACCTTATAGATCACTCCCCGCCCGTCTAGCGCTGTCCGTGCTGCACACGGCGGTCACTCTGGATATTCGCTGCTGCTCATAATAACGGGACTCCACTGTGTATGACTGGAAGGAATTCATCTTCAGCTGTGAATTCCCTACTATAGCTGGATGGTATAGGATGATTTTTCTCCCCAATTGGGGATGTAGCTCAGTGGTAGAGCGCATGCACATGACCGTAAAAAATCTCTGTAATTGGGGACCGCAGTACGGTCCGCAATTACGGACCCGCCCGGTTCTATTGGCCCCCGGACACCTTTCCGTATCACTATGGAAGGGTGTCCGTGCCGTGGAACTGTGCCGTGAATTATGGAGCATGTCCTACTTTTCGTTTTTTCGGGCCATGAACCCTTGCACAACTGAGACAAACGGAAACCATCCGTCACAATTTAAATCAATGCAAATGGAAACCGATGGTTTCGTTTTATTTCAGTCAGGGTCCTGTTCTGACGGGAAGCTCTGACGGAACATCAGAACGGGACCGTGACGCAGTTGTGAACAAAGCCTTATGTGGCTCTGTCAGGAAAGTGAAAACTGTCTGTAACTACTATATAGAGGCACAAAGGGGACATAACTACTCTATGGGGGGCATAAATTGGACCTAACTACTATATATGGGGGCGCAAAGGAGGCCTAACTACTCTATGGGGGCATAAACGGGGACCTAACTAAAATGGGGACACAATCAATGGTTTAGTCCACTGAGTGTCTGTACAACCAAATCCATTTTTTACTCCCCCCATGTATTGGAAATGCGACCATCCAATTAGTGCTAATCCCTGCACAGAGCTAAGGAAATTTGATGCAATAGGGGTGTGATATTTATTTTAACAGCCATCAAAATGTAAGAAGTGGCCAATAACTAAACAGAAGGGGATGTAGCTCAGTGGTAGAGCGCATGCTTTGCATGTATGAGGCCCCGGGTTCAATCCCCGGCATCTCCATGTTTTGCATAATACATTTTTACATCACCATTATCTATCAGGGTCTAGAATGCTACCATGTGATTTAGACAATGATAACGTCATTGTAAATTTTTCCCAGGAGGTCGGAGAAGTTTGCGTTCGGCTGTGAACGTATTTCCCATCCCTGCGCCGCCCGTTTTTCACTGATCAGTTGCTAAGAAATGCAAAAGAAAAAAGGAAAGTGAAAGCATAAAAAACGGTACATATAAGGCCTTACTGGACACCAGTGGCGTAGGTATACGCATCGCAGCGGTTGTAATTGATCGGGCCCCCAAAGACTGGGGGGTCCCCATGCCCCCCCCCCGAATCACGCCTATCCACTGTTAGGCTATGTTCACACACTTAGAAAAAAACATCTGAAAATACTGCGCGGTATTCAAAGGAAGACTGCTCCTGATTTTCAGCCATTTTTTAAGCCACTCACGTTTTTCACAGCGGTTTTTTTACGGCCGTATTTGGAGCTGTTTTTTATATTGAGTTGATGAAAAATGGCTCCAAAACGGCTCAAGAAGTGACATGCTCTTCTTTTACGTGGGCGTTTTTTTACGTGGCCGTTATTCAAAACGGCCGCGTAAAAAAACGCCCCGTCGGAACAGAACGCCGTTTTCCCATGTTTGGAGGCGTTCTGCTTCCGATTTTTTGCCCGTTTATGGCCTGAAAAACGGCCGAAAATAAGCTGAGTGAACATACCCTTGTAACTGGGGCTTATGTAATAACCCGCGGTGCTACTGTGACCATATACTTACCCTCCTTGTGTCCGATCCAGGTCCGGCCGCAGCGCTGAGTCCACGCACAATGTTGTGACAGTGAATGGCGTCAGGACCCGTGGTGCGTTTGGAGCCGAAAAAGAGAGGACCGGCTCAGGAGCGAGGAGGGTGAGTATAAGAATACTATCTGCTGGGGCCCTGTATCTAAGTCTATAATGTGTGATACTGTCTGCTGGGCCCTGTATCTAAATCTAACATGTGTGATACTGTCTGCTGGGCCCTGTATCTAAGCCTAACATGTGTGATACTGTCTGCTGGGCCCTGTATCTAAGCCTAACATGTGTGATACTGTCTGCTGGGCCCTGTATCTAATCCTATCATGTGCGATACTGTCTGCTGAGCCACTGTATCTAAGCCTAACATGTGTGATACTGTCTGCTGAGCTGCTGTATCTAATCCAATCATGTGTGATACTGTCTGCTGAGCCACTGTATCTAAGCCTATTATGTGTGATACTGTCTGCTGGGCCCTGTATCTAAGCCTAACATGTGTGATACTGACTGCTGGGGCCCTGTATCTAAGCCTATCATGTGTCATACTGTCTGCTGGGGCCCTGTATCTAAGCTTATCATGTGTGATACTGTCTGCTGGGGCCCTGTATCTAAGCTTATCATGTGTGATACTGTCGGCTGGGGCCCTGTATCTAAGCCTATCATGTGTGATACTGTCCACTGGGCCCTGTATCTAAGCCTATCATGTGCGATACTGTCTGCTGAGCCGCTGTATCTAATCCTATCATGTGTGATACTGTCTGCTGGGGCCCTGTATCTAATCCTATCATGTGTGATACTGTCTGCTGGGGCCCTGTATCTAAGCTTATCATGTGTGATACTGTCCGCTGGGCCCTGTATCTAAGCCTATCATGTGTGATACTGTCTGCTGGGGCCCTGTATCTAAGCTTATCATGTGTGATACTGTCGGCTGGGGCCCTGTATCTAAGCCTATCATGTGTGATACTGTCTGCTGGGGCCCTGTATCTAAGCCTAACATGTGCGATACTGTCTGCTGAGCCGCTGTATCTAATCCTATCATATGTGATACTGTCTGCTGAGCCACTGTATCTAATCCTATCATGTGCGATACTGTCTGCTGAGCCGCTGTATCTAATCCTATCATGTGTGATACTGTCCGTTGGGCCCTGTATCTAATCCTATCATGTGTGATACTGTCTGCTGAGCCACTTTATCTAATCCTATCATGTGTGATACTGTCTGCTGAGCCGTTGTATCTAATCCTATCATGTGTGATACTGTCCGTTGGGCCCTGTATCTAATCCTATCATGTGTGATACTGTCTGCTGGGCCCTGTATCTAATGCTATCATGTGTGATACTGTCCGCTGGGCCCTGTATCTAAGCCTATCATGTGTGATACTGTCCGTTGGGCCCTGTATCTAAGCCTATCATGTGTGATACTGTCTGCTGAGCTGCTATATCTAATCCTATCATGTGTGATACTGTCTGCTGAGCCACTGTATCTAAGCCTATCATGTGTGATACTGTCTGCTGAGCCGCTGTATCTAAGCCTATCATGTGTGATACTGTCTGCTGAGCCCTATATCTAATCCTATCATGTGTGATACTATCCGCTGGGCCCTGTATCCAAGCCTATCATGTGTGATACTATCCTGGGCCCTATATCTAATCCAATCATGTGTGATACTATCCTGGGCCCTATATCTAATCCAATCATGTGTGATACTATCCTGGGCCCTATATCTAATCCTATCATGTGTGATACTATCCTGGGCCCTGTATCCAAGCCTATCATGTGCGGAATTGCTAATTATTTTTTCGACCTCCCTCAAAATATATGAATAAAAGTTATACAATGCATGATATAAAACGTTCTCTTTGTATGATATATACACGTATATAACCCACACATGGCTGTACATGACCCGGCGGCTGCAAAATGTCAAGTATGAGGAAATGATTAAATAAAAGTGGAAAGTCACAGAGCAGACATGGTTCAGGCCAGCTTACCTATATGACCGAGGCAGCCATATACAATATACAGCCTCCCTCGACTAAACGTACACCAAAATGTCCCCCTTCAGTGTTAAAATGGTTTGGTCCATTTAGGCACTAAAGAGGAATGTTGTACTCCCCTATGTAAATGGAAATGGAATGGTCAAATTTGTGCATAAGCCCCGCGGAGGAAGCTGCGAATGTGATGTAATAGGGGTGTAATGGTGTCTGTCCTTTCAGGTCGGCTTACCAAAATGTCGGAAGTATTCATAATATGCGTCTTTCCCAGACTACCCTAGGGTTACGGACACCTTGATCCTCCCCTCTTTAGAATCGATGGTATAGCCCCCTGTGTGGCTGTACAACCAAATCCATTTTCAACTCCCCCCATGTATTGGAAATGGGACCGTCCAAGTAGTATAAACCCGCGCACGGGAACCAAGGAAATATACTGTAATAGGGGTGTGATATTTTCCATATACGTGATCAAAATGTAAGGAGCTGCCATACTACAGCTCTGACCACATATACCAGAATGCCGCCGCCTTCTGTGTAAACGGTTTGGTCTAGCTAAGGATTCTTCCGCTGTACAAAACCTCCCTGTGAATTGAAAATGGAATCGTCTGAGTAGTACATAACCCCCGCGAAGGAACCTGGGAATGCGCTGAAATAGGGGTGTAATGGTTTTTGGCGTCCTCTAGTGATTGGCACCAGTGTGTACAGGTAACGTGACTTATCAGTTGTTACAAATGTATCAGACAGAACCTCCATCTGTATCTCATGATGATATAATCTGCCGGCCCTTCTAGTGAATGTGACCCCTTCGACCTCTAAATGACCCCTAAACCTGTGTTGCGAAAAAAATTGACGTCATTTTTTTATGCAGTTTCTGTGTGTATTCCGCACAAAGGCGCTTACATGACGTGTTTTTGATATTTTATTTTTTCCTTAATTTTTTTTTCCTATAGAGAAGCCTATAAGAAAACGCCTTAAAAAAAACAACTGCGATTGAAAAAAAAAATAAAAAAAAAATGCATGTTTGTAAACACCTTCCCTTTAAAAATACGGGAAGGTGTCCGTGGGCCGTAGACATGAATGGATGAGTCTGTAATTGCGGATCGAACTTCCGGTCGGGTACATGGGGTATAAGCTCAGTTCACACAGCATTTTTCTGTTGCCGATTTTAACGCAGAGATTTGAAACTCTGCATTTAATATTGCTCCTTTTGGCGCAGATTTTACGTTTTGATGCGGAAAACGGACATAAATTATATTCTGCAGATTTATTTTATTTTTTTTGTGTGAATTTTAAGATACAATTTTAAGGTGTAAACCGATTAATTGACGTGCTGAAGATTTTAAATTCTGCAAAACGTCTATGTACGTGCGGACAAATTCTGCCGGTCCTGCGTTACGTTGTGAATTTGTTGCAGAAAAATCTGTGCGCCAAATCCGCACGTAATACACATCGTGTGCATGTGGCCTGTGGGTGCATTTACGCTAAACGTTCTTGGCCGTACTTCTTTTTCGCGAGCGTCTTCTTACTCGCCGTATTTTGACAGCGACGCGTAAAATTACACCTCGTGGGAACAGAACATGGTAAAACCCATTGCAAGCAATGGGCAGATGTTTGTAGGCGTAATGGAGCCGTTTTTTCAGGTGTAAAATGCCTGAATTACGTGCGTGTGAACATACCCTAAATGATAGGTGTGGTAGTGGCCGTTTATCTGTATTTTGCACCTGTGCAGTCTCCTCCATATAACATTGTGGCTTGTCTGCCTCCTGCTGGGCGCTGGTGTTTTGCGTGTCTGTGTATCAGGAAGTGCGGCCTTTTTCTGTGTTTTTTTTTTTCTTTTTCATGTGATCCCATTTTCTGTGATTAGATCTATTAATGTTTTAGAGGATCTGCCAACTCTCTCCTAATGTGTCTCTTCTAGTAAATACTTGTAAATAATAATTCTGGAGGATATTTTCCTAGAACGAAGTTTTGCCGTTCCTCTGTTATTCCTCCTAGAAATGTATGAATAAATGGATAACTGGGTGTTACAAGTTGGGGGGGGGTCCCTAAAAAGACACACTGTCCAATCAGTGCTGATTAAGTAAGACTGTGTAGGGACACGCCCCCAACTAGTAACACCCAGTTATCAATTTATTCATACATTTCTAGGAGGAATAACAGAGTTCTCCTACCTTGTCATTCAGGATCGGGAAGTGTTTGCCATATTAGTGCTGAAACAAAGGTGCCGAGGTGCTTGGCACCTTCAGCTGTGCTCCCCGTTCGCCTGAAGACATTCTGTGTGATCGCCGATCCTAGCCGGGGTTCAGAGCTCTTTGAGTATTTCTACACCTTTGTTTGAGGGATGGTGGGGGTCTGAGCACACGGACCCCCCCCCCCCCCCCCCTTATATCCAAATTGATTCATGGCTGACCCCTTCAACCTGTTTCTCTTATTTCATCAGTCGTGTAAGCTCTGGGTCAGTCTGGGACTTCTTGACAAGGAAATGTTTTTGCCTCCAGGTTTCAGAGATGCCGGAAGGGCCCACAGTGCGGCGGTTCTGCTCCCGGGTCTCCCCATTTGTAGGACAGCAGGTAGTGAAGGTTGGTGGCAGAACCAGGCAGATTGCCCTCCAGGATTTGATGGGGCAGTGGCTTCAGGACTGTCAGGTAAGGGATTATCAGGGTTTTTTTGTTTGTTTTTTTTGTAGAAATCTTTAAGGGATTGCCTGAGAATGAAACATTTCTCCAAAGTGACATATCGTCCCTTGTCTACACTAGAGCTCAGACTTGTGTCCTCGTTGAAGTAACATGTCAGTGTGGCCTGACAACATAACAACACTGACGTTACATCCCGGAGCAGCGTTAAACAATGTGATCTGGCCAGGGACTCCAGGACTGGAGACGCCTCTGACATCACTGTCCATATATGTCAGGGGCTTCTCCACGACCAATGTCACTGGCCAGATCGCTTGCAATGATCTGGCGGGGGACTCCGGTATTGTATCTCCTAAAATCACTGTCCATGTGTACAGTGGCGTCAGGAGCTTCCCCGGGCACAGCACTTCAAGTAGCCTTCTGCCCTGGAAGTTCAGACGACATGTATATTGGGATACGTCCAGTGGCGTAACTACCGCCGTGGCAGCAGTAGTGGCTGCTACGGGGCCCGCGGCATGAGGGGGCCCGTGTCACCCGCCGGCACGGGCCCCCACCATGGCCGCAGGCTCCGCTAGCAGCCGCTATGGCTGCTACAGCGCGACGCCACTGAACACTACGGCAGAGCAGGGAGGTATCTCCCCACTCTGCCATTAAACAAAAGACACATATCCCCTCTCCACAGGACATGTATCCCCTCTCCACAGGACATACACAGGATAGGGGATACATGTGTGATCGCTGGCAGCGATAGGGAGAACGGGGGACTGAAAGTCCCCTGACGTTCTCCATCACAAACCTCGGACTTCCGGGGTCTGTGTCGGCAGCTTCGGAGAAATGAATGGAGCGCCGGTCCCGCTTGTGCGCATGCGTGACCAGCGCTCCTTTCATTTTTAGTGAGCTGCACAGACGCCGGAAGTCAGAGGTTAGTCATGGAGAACTTCAGGGGACTTTCAGTCCCCCGTTCTCCCTATCGCTGCCAGCGATCACACATGTATCCCCTATCCTGTGTATATCCTGTGGAGAGGGGATACATGTCTTTTATTAGGACACACTGTAGGTCGCATTTTTTTGGGAGGGGGGACGCTGTATGGCGTTCCCTACGGGGGACGGCGACGCTGTATGGCGTTCCCTACGGGGGACGGCGACGCTGTATGGCGTTCCCTACGGCGGGGGGGGCGACGACGCTGTATGGCGTTCCCTACGGGGGGACGACGACGACGACGCTGTAGGGCGTTCCCTACGGGGGGACGACGAAGCTGAAGGGCGTTCCCTACGGGGGGGACGACGACGCTGTATGGCGTTCCCTACAGACCCCCCCCGCCTGTAGATAGCGCCATACAGCCCCCTCTGTCGATGGCGCCATACAGCCCCCTCTGTCGATGGCGCCCCTCTGTCGATGGCGCCCCTCTGTCGATGGCGCCCCTCTGTCGATGGCGCCCCTCTGTCGATGGCGCCCCTCTGTCGATGGCGCCCCTCTGTCGATGGCGCCATACAGCCCCCTCTGTCGATGGCGCCATACAGCCCCCTCTGTCGATGGCGCCATACAGCCCCCTCTGTCGATGGCGCCATACAGCCCCCTCTGTCGATATCTACAAAGGGGGCTGTATGGCGTTCTCAAAAGGGGGGTTTGTAAAAAAGCACTATCTACAGGGGGGGGGGCCCCAGTCAAAAGTTTGCTATGGGGCCCAGTCTTTCCTAGTTACGCCCCTGGATACGTCGCTACATTCCGTCAGAATTATATGTGGGGAGGAGTAGACATAATAATAATAATAATCTTTATTTATATAGCGCCAACATATTACGCAGCACTTTACAATTTAGAGGGGACATGAAACAAACAATATCAGACATTACATAGTGACAAAGTTCATTTACAATTCAAACCTGGGGAGTGAGGACCCTGCTCGCAAGAGCTTACAATCTATGAGGACATAAGGGAGACACAAAGTGTAATAGTGTTTGTTCTGTACAATGGTCCGGCCATCCGGCTCCTTGACTAGTGTCAGTCCATCTTCATGTCTCACATCCTGTGTCTACAGGTCCACGGGAAGAATCTCTACGTAGCGTTTGGATGCGGCCTGACACCTGAAGCTACTTCTGATAATGCCCGAGAACTGGATGATGGGAAATCTCACAACACTCATGAGGAGAATGCCTCGAATTCTTTCCCACCCAGTGAAGCCACCACAAGTACAAATCTCCTCGACTCATTGAAGAACGAAGAAAATCCTAGACGCAAATGGCTACGCTTCCATTTTGGGTTGTACGGGAGCGTTAGAGTCAACGAGCTAGCTCGTGCGAAGCAAGGGAACAAGAGAGGGGATTGGAAAGACCCAACACCCAGGTATGTTGTCTGCAGAGCATCTGGGGGTTAAGACCACTACATGCAGGGCGCCCGGGGGGTTTAAGAACAGGACTGCAATGGTAAGGGTATGTTCACACGGCTTACCAAAATACGTCTGAAAATACGGAGCTGTTTTCAAGCGAAAATAGCTCCTGATTTCAGACGTTTTTGTAGCAACTCGCGTTTTTCGCTGTGTATTTTACGGCCGTTATTGGAGCAGTTTTTCAATGGAGTCCATGAAAAACGGCTCCAAAAACGGCCCAAGAAATGACCCTCACTTTTTACACTGCGTCTTTTTACACGCCATATTTTGAAAACTACGTGTAAAATTTTACGCCTCGTGGGAACAGAACATCGTACATTCTATTGCAAGCAATGGGCAGACGTTTGGAGGCGTAATGGTGCAGTTTTTTCAGGCGTAAACGGCCTGAATTACGTCTGAAAACACATCGTGTGAACATACCCTAAGAGTGATCTCTCTAAGGGTATGTTCACACGGCAGCGTCTGGTACATCTGAAATTACGTAGCTGTTTTCAGGCGAAAACCGCTCCTGAATTTCAGATGTTTTTGCATGTGCAGGCGTTTTTCGCGGCGTCCATAACAGATGTAATTGGAGCTGTTTTTCTATGGAGTCAATGGAAAACTGCTCCAATTACGTCCCAAGAAGTGACAGGCACTTTGACGGCGGCGTCTTTTTTTAAGCGGCGCGTAAAGAAAATACTGTCTGCACAGTACATCGTAAAACCCATTCAAATGAATGGGCAGATGTTTGCCGACGCATTGGAACCGTATTTTCGGGCGTATGAACATACCCTTACACTAGGTGTGGTGAGTTGATCAGACACTTGGCATAGAGGTGGGAAAAGCATTGGGAAAGTCCTGACTAAAACAGTGTCCCCACACCAAATTTCTTTAAGGTAGGGTTCCCCCGGGATCGGGAAAATTCCAGGAGCTCTCCGATGATAAGAAGTTTGAGGGGATTTTAATTTATGCTAACAATTTTGTGCCCCCAGACCCAGTGGTGAGAGCCCTACCCTCTCCCTCACGGTAAGGCTTCTATTCCAAACCTATTACCACTTACCCTACATATATCCCAGCACAGCTGAAGATCCGAATTAAATAGTGACCCACATGGCAAGAGTCCTGCCCATGACCAACCGGAGCTGCTCGCGGAATAATTAAGGAGTGTCTTATTGCGGCGTAGTTATTCACGCCATAGGTCCAAGGCTTTTAATGATGGCTGGTGCTTCGTTGCTTGCTAGGTTAATTCTGCACTTCACGTCTGGGGGTTTCCTTGTGTTCTACAATTGCCGGATACTGAGGTGTTCTTCGCCGTCCGTGGAGCCCACCTGTGATATCCTGTCCTCGGAGTTTGACAAGGGAAAGGCTTTACGTGCGCTGTCACTTCCTAGACCGGTCTGCATCTCTCTGATGGATCAGAGGCACTTCTCAGGAGTAGGTAAGAAGAACCTAAATTTCATGATGTCCTCATGTCTATGTATTACCCATGGGGTGACTACCGCATGGCGCACGTTTCACAATCACCGAGGTGGTTGTCACTCTTCCAGTAGACGAGGAAGATCCTCGGTTACTTTAAATTCCAACCGAGGGTGGAATTGTACTTCTGAGAAGACAGTGGCCTCCACCAAAAAGAAGTTTGACGAGGCACCAGAATCTCTTCGCCCCTGTTCAAGCACCAGACGACTAAGTTTCATTAGGGATATGGGTCCTGGAATAACAGAAAATAACACATACTAATGCAGCAGACTCCAAGCAGTGGCCCTCCAGCTGTGTCCAAACTGTGGCCCTCCAGCAGTTCGGGAAACTCCTCCCACCTGTGTCTGTCATGGTATGCCTGGAGCTGGAGTTTCACAAATCCTAGAGGACCACGAATTGGAGACCACTGTTCTAAGGCCTAGTTCACATCTTGTTTACGCACCTACGTTTGACATCTATGCCGGGAAGAACTCCCGACGTGTTCCTAAAACGTAGACTGTGGCACCATAGACTATAGTGGTATTAGTTAAATGGCTGTCATGAACTGGGGTCTTAAGGGTTTGACATATCCGTTAAACGCATACCCTTATACCCTTATAGTGTAGGTGACAGATGCCAATGTAGTACAAGGGTTTGCGTTTTTCAAAAATTCTTTCCATGCCACGTTATAAATTTTAGTGGCGCTCGTAGATACAGGAGAAATCTTCTGAGTCGGCAGCAGATACAAAAGGAAATATTCTGTGAGGAAGAATGTATCCAGCACTTGTAGTAAAACTTCTAGTTTATTAGGTCATCTTTAAAAAACTGCAAATTAAAATGATCTTGGGAGGACGCTTACGCGTTTCAAACCACTAGGTTTCTTAATCCTAGCTGATTAAGAACCCTAGTGGTTTGAAACGCGTAAGCGTCCTCCCAGGAGCACAAATATAAACTAGGCCTAATATGTTTCTGTACTGCAGATTTAAAGGGGTAATAAAATTTTTTCCCCACTTAGGGGCTGAGAATTAAATAAGATGGAACGAAAAGCAATACTTACCTGTCCTTGCCCCCGGCAATCCAGCGCTGAGGCTCCGGCGGCAGTCCCGGTGCTTGTTTATATGCACATAGCATGTGACCACTGCAGCTAATCAGAGGACTCAGTGGGGCTCCCTGGTGATGAATCTTAATTCTGCCATAATGCCTGAAATACAACATATGGCCGCTGAGCCCTCTGATTGGCTGGAGCGGTCATATGCTACGTGTATGTAAACGACCGGCGGGAGTGTTTCCGGAGCGACAGTGTTGGATCGCCGGAGGCAAGTATAGGTAAATTTTGCTTTTGTCTGATTTCATTTTCAGCCCCTAAGAAAAAAATTCACTTCCCGGATAACCCCTTTTAATGACTGGGTGGGGAATATATCAAGAGTTTTGTAGACCGCCAAAGTTGTGCTAAAATTTGCGGCTGTTTACTTTTCCCACTACTCTCCGAAAGTGGCGAGAAAAATGGGCAGGGCTGAGCTAAAGGGATTAATTTACGCCTAAAACTGGCGTGAAATCTATGCCAACTCCTGACTGGCGCTGGCATATATTTCAGTCTGAGGGGTGTAGCATGTTACAGGCCCATGGTAGTCCTTTACTGTCCTCCCCATTGGACACATTTTTTTTTTTAATGTCTCATTATACTCCCCTCACCGCTCCTTCTCTAGCTCCCCCTTCATGCGGCGGCTTATTCAAGGGACTGACACTGCCCGGCTTCGAAAACCTGAATAAGCCGCTACATGAAGAGGAGCGGTGAGTATGTATTTTTATTTTGTAATGTAAGGGGGGGGGGGGGACAGGACGGATGAGATGCGGTTGTTCCGCCGCAATTGTGGCGCATGGCCAGCGAGATATGTGACGTTTATTAAGAGACGTTGACCCCAATGTATTGTTGACTGATAACATTCTCTCCAGGGAACATCATAAAGAATGAGATCCTGTTTCTGGCTGAAGTCCACCCGCTCTCCCTGGGCTCCCTGCTGCCCGTAGAAACCCTGCGTACCCTCGTTGACCATGCCATAAGCTTCACTGCCCAGTGGCTGAGGAACAAGATGCAGGGAGAGCCGTTACACTACCACATCTACATGAAGGAGCACTGCGAGAAGGGGCACAAGGTTGTCAAAGAAAGCATCGGACCCCCGTGTGGACTGCAGCGGCTTACCTGGTATTGTCCTACGTGTCAGGAACGTGTACAATCCCCCACACAGGAACGGTCATAGGCACGGGAAGAGTCGTCCTATAGACCTACTCCAGTCAGATATACACCGCGTTCTTCCTGTAAATGTCCATAGAGGGCAGTATTATAGTTGTTATATTTTTGTACATAGGGGGCAGTATTTACCATTTGAGTAAATGGATTCTAGTCTCTTCGTATGAAATTATGGAAAAATTAGGGCGGATTAATGTAACGGGAGACGTTATTGTCCTAAATGTATATGTTTGATAGAGCGCTTGTATATCTAGGTATTAGATATGACAATTACTATGAGAATAATAGTAAAACTAATTTATAATCTTCTAAAGCTGATAAATGATAAACACTTTTTATTTTTATTTCCTCTTCATTATGATTTTCAATATTAGCCGACTCTGTGTAAACGGCTCATGCTACCGACAGCCGTATATTTCCCCCGCAGCGGCCACAACAGGGGCAACGCGGTACTTCATGGTGGCCATTCAAATGAATGTGACCAAATAATAAATGGAATGGCTGCGTCCTCCAAAGAAAGTCACTCGTCGTTATGCCCTGTTCACACTGGTTTTTTTTTTGGATTCGGAAACTGCGCCAAAAGATGGCCGAAAACCAGCGGGAAAAAGAAGTGGCATGGCCTTTCTTCTGCCATTTCCGTTTTTAGGCTGGATTCACACGAGCATATTACGTCCATAATGGTCGGAACGTATTTTGGCTGCAAGTCCCGGACCGGACTAACTACAGGGAGCCGATCTCCTAGCATGATAGTTATGTACGACACTAGGAGTCCCTGCCTCGCTGCGGGACAACTGTCCCGTACTGTAATCATGTTTTCAGTACGGGACAGTAGTTCCACGGAGAGGCAGGGACTCCTAGCGTCGTACATAACTATGATGCTAGGAGTCCGACTCCCTGCAGTGTGGTCGGTCCGGGACTTGCGGCCAAAATACGTTCCGTCCTTTTCGGACCAAATACGCTCGTGTGAATCCAGCCTTAGCCTCTCATTCACAGCAAGGGGAGGCAGAGCACGCGTTTTTCACAGCGGTTTTTGCCCGCAGGGTTCAATGTCCGCAGTCGAAAATTCAGCGGGAAAACGTGGCAAAGAGAATGCAAGCAGGTCAAGATCGGAAGGAATTTTAATGCAGATTTTTCTGCCTGCAAAAAAACTCAGTGTGATCCGGACATCATTAATTCTCTATTATAGGAGGGGGAGGGGGGGGGGAGGGGGTCGTCTCGGGGTGATAGGAGTCTATACGCCCTAATGCAAACCCTGTTTGAGTTCTGTCTCGTTAGGGTCAGTGCACACGGCCTATTTTCAGACGTAATTCAGGCGTTTTACACCTCGAATTACGCCTGAGAGGACGGCTCCATTACGCCTGCAAACATCTGCCCGTTGCTTTCAATGGGTTTTACGGTGTTCTGTTCAGACGAGGTGTCATTTTACACGTCGCTGTCAAAAGACGGCGCGTAAAAATACGCCTGCATCAAAGAAGTGCAGGACACTACTTGGGACGTTTTTGGAGCCGTTTTTCTTTGACGCCGTTGAAAAACAGCTCCGATAACGTCCGTAATGGATGCCGCGAAAATCGCGAGTACTTGCAAAAACGTCTGAAATTCAGGAGCTGTTTTCGCCTGAAAACAGCTCCGTAATTTCAGACGTAATTTGTTAAGACGTGTGAACGAGCCGTACAGCTGTGTCCAACATGACCAGGACAGAAGGCGTGATGGACGCCAAGAGTCAAACGTACGGCAAAAACCCTGGTGTGCAGAGGCAGTGGCACACGTCCTTTATAAATATGGCGCAGATCACGTGTATATCTAGCGGACATTGCCCCGATGCTCTGCCGCATTTCTATACTGCGCTGATCAGCGGTTTTCAAGTGGAAATGCGATCGTCGTTGGACACATTTATAAAATGCGCCAAAACAGTGGCCTAGTGTTTAGAAAAATGGCGTGTGACGTGGTTCATATTTATTAGACGTGCGCCATCTTGTTCTCCACATGAATGATGGAGTGGAGGAGAAAAATATCATTTACAACTAGCGTGACAAAACCAGTGTCAATGCTTGCGCCAAATTACCAACTAGTGCCATGTACGACAACCATGAGCTGATATCAGCGCGTTTATATACTGTCACGAATTGCCCCACATGTATTATCTAGTGTGCGCCATTTAAAAAATAAATAAAAATAGACGCATTTATTGGTACGTTTTATTTGTTAAATATGTCCTAGTGACGGCTGACGATGCTGAGACTTATAGTTCCACAACAGGTAGCCGGTTGTCAAGGAAACAACTGCAGGGTATGCTGGGGTTTGTAGTTCAACAACAGCTACGCAGGGCTCTCTGGCGTCTGATAAACTACAATTCCCAGCATGCCCTACTAATGACACGCTATCTGACTAACAGCTAGCCCCGCCTATTTTTCCGGCGAAATTCAACGTCACATCTCCCACTGCGCCAATCACCGTCTAGCGCTATGCGTCACCCCAGCAACAGGTCTTCTCTAATTGGTTGGCGTCCGCTGGTACGAGGACCCTTCGCCCAATCAGAGTCGTCAGTCCACTATGGAGCTGCACAGCTATTGGTCCGTATTGACAAGTAAGGCGGAGCTAAGGGTAGACGACTGGAGAGTATAGCGGGACGTGTGGGGATGCTGTAGCCGAGAATCGCGCATCATACACCGCGGCCATGGACTTCCTGAGGTCGCTAGGCCACCCGGAGGAGATCGTTAACCTGTTCAGGTTCAAGATGGGCGGCTGTCAGGCTGTCATGCCCAAGCTGAAGAGGGTAAGACCATAAAGCTAGGGGAGGGCATGTTATGTGTGTCCTACAGGTGGTCACATCACAGCAAAGTCAATCGTAAAGTGCGACTGAAAACGCGCCCCTCGTAATGAGAATTAAGGCGTTTGGCGGCGGGACGGTCGGATACGACACTTAATGTCACCCATTTATAATTATAACCCGTACGTTATTAACGATGAAGGTTACCGTCAATATTTGTCTCCAGGGTGGCGCAATCTTTACCTCCCATAGACGGCGGTTACGTTTTTTATTCGCAACAATTTATATAAAATCCACAGGCCACCAGAGTCGTGTTGCGCCAAAGTTGCCAAGACCTTGTGCGGCCAGTGAGTTCGTATCACAGTGACGGTCTAACAACGACCGCCGTCTACGGATCTGTTCACATGCGGCAGATATTTGTTTGTAGAATCCGCACCGACATTCCGCAACAAAGTTCAGAATGTGGATTTTTAGCAACATTAATAAAATTACGTCGTTATGTCGGGAATTTGTGTCTCTATAGCGACAACCGTCCGTTCCCAGGGTCGTGATTGTAGCAAAATATCCGTACATGAATAGGGTTTTTGATCAGGGGGAGGGGATCTTTGCGTCGCTGATTTTCATTGGTTTCTCACATCATATAGAGACGTCAGAGCCGCGGTGCAAATACTAGTGTGTAATGGGGAAAGCGATTCATCGTGCGCGGTAACGTTATTTACATGTAATGGGAGGATCAAAAAGTGTGACAGGAAGAGGGTTCACAAACCATAACTGCGGGGTGAATGTCAGTCTTATCTTTGGATGTGATCTAACACAAAAACCTAGAAATATAATCACTGTACATACATTACATTATACTCCAGAGCTGCACTCACTATTCTGCTGGTGGAGTCACTGTGTACATACATTACATTACTTATCCTGTACTGATCCTGAGTTACATCCTGTATTATACTCCAGAGCTGCAATCACTATTCTGCTGGTGGAGTCACTGTGTACATACATTACATTACTTATCCTGTACTGATCCTGAGTTACATCCTGTATTATACTCCAGAGCTGCACTCACTATTCTGCTGGTGGAGTCACTGTGTACATACATTACATTACTTATCCTGTACTGATCCTGAGTCACATCCTGTATTATACTCCAGAGCTGTACTCACTATTCTGCTGGTGGAGTCACTGTGTACATACATTACATTACTTATCCTGTACTGATCCTGAGTCACATCCTGTATTATACTCCAGAGCTGCACTCACTATTCTGCTGGTGGAGTCACTGTGTACATACATTACTTATCCTGTACTGATCCTGAGTTACATCCTGTATTATACTCCAGAGCTGCACTCACTATTCTGCTGGTGGAGTCACTGTGTACATACATTACATTACTTATCCTGTGCTGATCCTGAGTTACATCCTGTATTATACTCCAGAGTTGCACTCACTATTCTGCTGGTGGAGTCACTGTGTACATACATTACATTACTTATCTTGTACTGATCCTGAGTCACATCCTGTATTATACTCCAGAGCTGCACTCACTATTCTGCTGGTGGAGTCACTGTGTACATACATTACTTATCCTGTACTGATCCTGAGTTACATCCTGTATTATACTCCAGAGCTGCACTCACTATTCTGCTGGTGGAGTCACTGTGTACATACATTACATTACTTATCCTGTACTGATCCTGAGTTACATCCTGTATTACACTCCAGAGCTGCACTCACTATTCTGCTGGTGGAGTCACTGTGTACATACATTACATTACTTATCCTGTACTGATCCTGGGTTACATCCTGTATTATACTCCAGAGCTGCACTCACTATTCTGCTCGTGGAGTCACTGTGTACATACATTACTTATCCTGTACTGATCCTGAGTTACATCCTGTATTATACTCCAGAGCTGCACTCACTCTTCTGCTGGTGGAGTCACTGTGTACATACATTACATTACTGATCCTGAGTTACATCCTGTATTATACTCCAGAGCTTCACTCACTATTCTGCTGGTGGAGTCACTGTGTACATACATTACATATCCTGTACTGATCCTGAGTTACATCCAGTATTATACTCCAGAGCTGCACTCACTATTCTGCTGGTGGAGTCACTGTGTACATACATTACATTACATACAGGATGTAACTCAGGATCAGTACAGGATAAGTAATGTAATGTATGTACACGGTGACTCCGCCAGCAGAATAGTGAGTGCAGCTCTGGAGTATAATACAAGATGTAACTCAGGATCAGTACAGGATAAGTAATGTAATGTATGTACACAGTGACTCCACCAGCAGAATAGTGAGTGCAGCTCTGGAGTATAATACAGGATGTAACTCAGGATAAGTAATGTAATGTATGTACACAGTGACTCCACCAGCAGAATAATGAGTGCAGCTCTGGAGTATATTAAAGGATGTAACTCAGGATCAGTATAGGATAAGTAATGTAATGTATGTACACAGTGACCCCACCAGCAGAATAATGAGTGCAGCTCTGGAGTATAATACAGGATGTAACTCAGGATCAGTACAGGATAAGTAATGTAATGTATGTACACAGTGACTCCACCAGCAGAATAGTGAGTGCAGCTCTGGAGTATAATACAGGATGTAACTCCGGATCAGTACAGGATAAGTAATGGAATGTATGTACACAGTGACTCCACCAGCAGAATAGTGAGTGCAGCTCTGGAGTATAATACAGGATGTAACTCAAGATCAGTACAGGATAAGTAATGTAATGTATGTACACAGTGACTCCACCAGCAGAATAGTGAGTGCAGCTCTGGAGTATAATACAGGATGTAACTCAGGATCAGTACAGGATAAGTAATGTAATGTATGTACACAGTGACTCCACCAGCAGAATAGTGAGTGCAGCTCTGGAGTATAATACAGGATATAACTCGGGATCAGTACAGGATAAGTAATGTAATGTATGTACACAGTGACTACACCAGCAGAATAGTGAGTGCAGCTCTGGAGTATAATATAGGATGTAACTCAGGATCAGTACAGGATAAGTAATGTAATGTATGTACACAGTGACCCCACCAGCAGAATAGTGAGTGCAGCTCTGGAGTATAATACAGGATGTAACTCAGGATCAGTACAGGATAAATGAAAAGTTATAAAGTGACTTTTTTTTCTTTTTCTGTCAACTGGTTTTCAGAGTTGAGGACATTGTCACGATATTATGGGGGAGTCCTCATCCATCATACATGATATTGTAGTGACTGGATCACATATAATCAAACAGGATTTGGTCTCCGCATCGCTCCGGCCTTTGGTAGATCTGATCTCTCCTTCATTAAAGTGCCTTTTCCGTCCGGACACTTGTCGGTGATGCCCCCTGTCATGCAGTGCCCGCGTTTGCCCAGTGTTTAGTATGTAGACTGAAGAGCAGGGGGACCATACAGGACACAGGGGGTACATCCTGCCTGACTACCGGGGCCTACACCACATATCAGGCATGTCCTATCTCCTGTCCTCTCCTCTTCGCACCAGTGTGAACATTGGGGGATGCGGTAGCTACAGTCCCGTCATCGGTGGTGGTCCCGTCATCCGTGGTGGTCCCAGCAGTCCCATACTCACTGATCAAACGCTCGCTACAATGTAACATCTTCCACAATGGCGAAATGTAGCAAAACCTCTTCTCGTAATCCCGTCCTGATAGGGAGCAGAGTCCTAGGCGGGATATCGCTACTGATACAACTCGCAACTTGGCCGTTCTCCTTCCAGACCGGAGACTCTCCAGAACTCCCCTCATAGCCAAAAACCTCAGCTGTGACTGCAGGGAACTCCAATAAACCCCCTCCCCCGCACCACACGCACAGCACTCCTGATTGGCTGCTATCCTCACACTGTAGAGCTGATCATCTGCCCCTGTTGTCTTAAATACAACTCCCAGCATACCCTGATAGCCACGTGGCATGCTGGGAGTTGTAGTTTTACAGCAGCTTTCGGTAATGTTTACATCTGTTTTTTCCGACACGTCGGAGGTAGACGCCGGGAGCGAGCTAGACTGTGATAAAAAGCTACGCCAACGTATACCGATCCCAACAGGGCACGGGAGTCTATGGGTATGTCCGAGTATATGTCAGGGACTACTCCGTGTTTAGCGCCGACGTGCCTGAAAAATTAGATGTGAACAGAGCCTAAGGGGGCATTTAAAGGAGATGTTTTTGTCCGCACAGTAAAAACGCATCAAAAATCGTGACAAAACCGCGAATTGTTGCGATTTGTGATCCGGTTTTCGCCTGTGCGGTCTTTACAGATGAAGCACATTCATTTTACAAGTTTCACTTGTAAAAAAAAAAACTGCGGCAAATCCTGGTAAAACCGTGTGTGGTTTTGTGGCAATTTTCGGTGCGTTTTATCGGCCAAAATATCTCATTAAAACCGCATCCGAAGACGGCGTGTTTTTCACCGCGACTTGGTGTGGTCTTTTATTTTGTGTGGTTTCCTTTTTTTACTGCAACCGCATAAAAAAAATGAAAATAACAAATTGCTGGACGGGGGCACGTAGATGAGACGTTTATGGCCGCGCAGTGATACCGTCCGACTGTAAAACTTGTCAAATAAATGTCTATCACCTGTAAAAATTGCGCTGGCGAAAACCACGTCAATTTTCAGTAAAAAAAAAGTGTGTTTTTTTTAATGCGCTTTTTTTGCCGCGCGGCCAAAAACGTCTCCACTAAATGCACCCTATAAACTCATGCGGTTATATGGATGCGTTTTAAACCGCGCCGTCTACACTCTGACTACTCCCTGTCTGGAAAGTTTATAATCCCCACCACAGCACCAGATTATAATCTGCAGATTCCAGCAGCTGTTGCGGATTATTATTATAATCACCACCTCACACGCGGCCCGGATTACACGCCCGGGTATCCGTACACTGGCACACGTCTCTATCCTGCCCGCAACACTGTATCTGGAGGAATTACTGCGCGCTGTCACTTTAAAAGTTTAGGCTTTGCACAGCAGACGTGTAAAGGGTTAATGTGGAGCTCTAGGCTCCACCCAGAACTAGACCATGAAAACATTGCAGAAGTGGGCGTCTGCAGGGACGGTGGGTGTGCCGCTCGTTTGTTGTCAGGACCACTCCTGCAGCGTGCTGGGACGCCAGGGTCCATGGGCACTCAGCAGTCCCTCCGGTGCCAGGGCACTCAGCAGTCCCTCCGGTGCCAGCCCCTGGGCACGGTCGATGATTGATCTCAGCTCCGGAGAAAGTTTCCTCTTTAAATTTGGCTCATGGCCAGTGTAAACTGCAAAGTGGCCGTCTCCCTGTTCAAGAGGACGCTCAGCCTGGGCCCAGCTCCGAAGCCCAGCGGGCAGCGGTCACTACTGGCCATCAGCAGGCTGCAGGAGCGGGGGCTGAAGGAGGGCCGCACCGTACACAAGTGCTTCTCGTCCCAAAACATGGCTGTGTGCAAACTTCACCCTGTTATTCTGCCCCGACAGGACTCCATGAGCGACAGTCTGCAGACCTGCTACCAGTACCTGAACCAGACCAGCAGGAGCTTCGCAGCCGTCATCCAAGCCCTGGACGGGGAGCTCCGGTGGGTGTTCTCTCTACTCTGTGTGTTACGGGTTGATGTGGTGAATTATGAGGGGGGAGCGCGCGCAGATTTATCAATGTATTTCTGATTATTGGTTTTGCCGCATTTACTCCCAAAATTGTTTTCTAATATGCTATAATCTACTTATTCACTATTTGTGGCAGCGTTTAGCGACATTTGCGCCATACACGGCGGTTCGTTAAAGCGGCGGGTAAAGTAGGCGTGGCTTACTGCCCGGCCAGAATGTAGACACATTAACGTAATGCTACTTTTTGCCCGAAAACAAAAAGTTGCATCTGTTCTATATACAGACCCCGGCGTAGAAAAAGTGGAGCAATAAACGCCGGTCTTACGGTCCAGTTCACACGTGGTCGATACGTTTTGTTTTTTTCTGCCTGGATTTGCAGCCGGAAAATCCGCACGGCAAAATGAAATTTTGGACGTTTTCTGTGCGGATTTAAAAATCGTCAGCATGTCAATTTATCTTGCGGATTTTCACCACGGATTTTGCGGTTTTTAGTTAAGGGGGAAAATTGAAAACCAAGTCTGCCGAAAAATCTGAAGATGCGGATTCGCCGTGGATATACGGCAGAATGTTCCGTCCTGCGTGGACGCACTCTTAAAAGTAACTACGTTGGTGTGAAATGCGCCAAATTTATTAAAAGGGAACCCGCCCCTTAATGGATTTGGCGCATCTCTGACTGTTCGTGCGACAAATACAAATCTTCGCCTTGCTGTGAGCAGGTTTAGATTTGCGCCATAGTTTACACCAATTTCTGGCGTAAATTATGGTAAATCTGTCGCTCCGCGGGAAGACCGCTAAACCCGGCCCACTTTTCTCTCGACTTTTAAAATGTGCCAGGAAAATTAAAAAGTAGCAATTTTTTAGCGCAAATCTGACGTGCGCCAGAAAACTGGTGATAAATCTCCTCGGATGGCGGCGATGTACGTGACTGATTTATCAAAGAGGGAGCGGTCAATAAAACCTGTAACCTGGACATCCGCCCCCAATAACTCCGGATTAAAGGAATTTTACAGGTGTTGTCAGATTATCAAAAATTCCCGATTATCGGACAGTCCTAGAACCGCGTCTAAAATAGAATTGTTAGGGTGGAGAAACCGTACAACGCTGTCGTGTTTTGTTTTTTGCCAGATTATAAATCGTTCCGGAATATCGGATACCGGATGAAAGGAATTTCACTGTAATATGTTATTGTGTATGAAATAGTTGATGCTGGTCAGATATTGTCTGATTCTCCGTAGAACTGACGGATTGTGACTGGGGACAGCGGGACGTTATTAGTTTTGGTCGTGTTTCCGATGATCGCCATGTTGGATTTTTTTCTGATGCTCATGAAAGTTTTATAACCTGTTGCGACACTACAACTCCCAGCATGAGTTATTGAGAGTTGCAGTTGCGTGACGGCTGAAGAGCTGCAGTTAGAAGACCCCCTTAACAGGTCACATGCTTCTGTGGTATCTATAGGGGATATGGCGGTCGTTTCCTTGTCAGATTTCCGTGTATGGTCGTCTTATAGGGCAACTGTATGTGACCGCTAAGGCCGGGTTCCCACGGGTCGGATACGCTGCGCAAAAATCGTGCAGTGTGTCCGACCTGGAATCCGCAGTACGTTCCGTCCGAAAAATCGCATCACGTTTATTCAGACGGATTTTCCGCAGCGGTAACAAACGCTCATATTCACCTAGGCCGATGTTATGTCGACACGTTCCTCCTGTGCAATCCGCTCCGGCGTCCCTGGATGAAGCTGCGGATTGTGATTGGCTGCAGCGGCGGTCACATGGGATGTAACGTCATCCCAGGAGGCTGGACTGGCCGAAGAAACACAGATTTCTGGGTAAGTATGTTTTTAGTTTTTTTTGTTCTCCCGTAGTTGCGATTTTTTTTATTTTTTTTTTGCGGCCTAATCGCTGCGAATACACCGCAAAAGTCGCAACGCTTGGCTTTCTGTTGTGGCATTTTTAGCCCTATTGAATTCAATCGGGGATAACCCGCAACTGAAACGCAGCATAAACTCTCATGCTGCGAAACGAAAATCCGCACCGCAGGTCAATTTATTAACGTTTACGTTGCGTTTTTTTCTCCCCGCAGCGCGGCCAAGAGATTTTTTTTAAATCTCACCCACTTTGCAGCTACTGTAAATGCTGCGGAATTTTCGCACACAATTCCGTTGCGGAAATTCCGCAGCTACGTGGGACCCCGGCCCCGAGGCTTGTTGATAAAGTTTTTACTTTGAGTTGACCTATAATCTCCGCTCCCCAGCACGTGACTCTTCTGTTTTGTCCGTCGATCCAAGGTCATAAGTAGAGCAGTTGGTGTAATTCCCAAATTTGTTCTCAGGGGGTGACAATAAAGTTTATTGAAGTGAACACTGTGCCCTCCCTCACATCTGGTAATGTGTTCCATGCACTGAATACATAGGCCAAACAGGGGCAGAGGTGGCAGTGCCACCTGGTGGCTGAGGGAGCCCAAGGAACGCCAGTATGATAAATGGCACGTGGTCGGTGGGGCCCTGGTACGCATTTTGCATTGGGGCTCATGTTACACCTCCGCACATACATGCTGCTAGTGTAAAGGGGAGCTCTGGATCCCTATATAGAAATGTGTAGTGCGCCCTGCAGCTCTCCGGCTGTTATAAAACTACAACTCCCAGCATGCCTCTGTAGCTTGTGATTTCAATGTGTTGATCTACAGCTGTCAATAAACTTTATTAGTCACTTAACACCTAAAGTTTGTATCAGTAATGTATCCTCTCTATCAGTAATGTATCCTCTCGTCCAGTGGGTAGGGGGAGGGTTTTATGTTTTTGCCTCAATTCTGAGCATCCCCGGGCACCGCGGGCACGCTCCCCTGCCTAGGTGTGTGGTAACTGGGCAGGGTTCTGGAGATAGAGAGGTAAAGGGCCCCTCGTGACTGGCAGGATTTCCCCGGTGTACAATGCCCGTGCTGTTTACACGCTGGCACATTCCTGTATTCTGGGCACTTTTATGTTCAGATTCTATTTTTCGTAGAACTGAAATAAACAGGAGTGTGTTGTGATATTGACCACAGTGGGCGCTATGCCAAGTCACCCAGAACCTGTGTCATTTGTATCCATCCTTGGGCACTAAGTGCATGGTGCAGGACCAGCCTATGCCCCATGAAATCGGAGTGTCCTTGTGAGAAAGGCCGTGTGCCCCAGGTGTATTGCTATACATGCTGGGGGAGGGGTGGCTTTACAATGTCCCCTAATATGATTGGCCCCAGGTGTATTACTATACAAACTTGGGGGGGAGGGGTGGCTTTACAATGTGATTGGCCCCAGGTTTATTGGCTGCTGTTTACATCTCGGTGCGCTCCACCCTGTATAGCTGGGGGAGGGGGTGTTATTTGACATTTTCCCCCGTGTCTCCGCTCGTCACTATCTGTCAGGCTGATTTCTTGATGTTGACCCCTCCCTGTGTATTTTGTGCTGGGAGCGTTACCAATTGGCATTGCGTCACGAGTGCCCCGCCAGCTGCCCCGCTACATTGCTGATCAATCATTATCTGGAATATTGAACTTCTCAAGACCTCCAGGCGCTCGAACTTAAACCGTCCGTCCTTATAAAAGTTCTGTGAGGTCTTCAGGTCCCGACGCACCAGGTGAAGAATTTTTATAAAAAAAAAAAAAAAAAAGTTTTCCTATCTTCTGAAACATGAAACCTAAGTCCTTGATGTCGTCTGCCAAGGTGTTAATAATAATCTTCCAAAGTTTTTTTTTTTTTTTTTTTTAAGGGATAAACTCCAACGACCATGCCTGTCCATATGTGTTATTAGAGCAATATGGATGTCATAGGGGGGGGGGGGGGGAGTGCGCGGCTCAGTGCGCTCCTTCATCGGCTGATCGTATCGTTTATGCAACACAAAATATTATCATTGTCGGCAGCACCTCATGTAAACCGGGAGACGCGCTACCGACACTAAGGAAATGCATGGGACGAGCGATTGCCGTAACGAGCGCTCGTCCCTCTACGTTACCGATCATGTCTCCTGGTGAAACGAGCGCCGATCAACGAGCTCTCTAATTGATCGGCATGAGTTGTTATGGCCAAAATTGGCGGTGTAAAAAGAGCCTTAAGCAGCTAATATGTAGCTGTCCAAGCCAAACAATCCCTTTTTTAAATTGTAAAAAAAAACCCTATGATTGATTCCCGCTCCGTCACAGCCTGTCATTACTGGACAAAAATGTACATGACGGGCGGACAATCGCTGGTCGTCACAGTGACGTTTCATCCATGGTGACATCATGACGACGTATTCTTTGAGAGGACCAGGAATGGCGCATGATTGATGAGGACGAAATATTATGATTTTTTATTTTAACGTCTTCGAGCAGTGACCTGCAACCAGGATCTCTCTGGGGGTTGGGAAACTACAACTTCTAGTCTGCCTTCAGAGGATGCTGGAAGTTGTAGTTTTTCAACGCCTGGAAAGCTACTGGTTCAGATCGCTGCCCTACAGAGCAATTCTTCTACCCAGAAAACCCCTTTAGCGTCAGTTCACAAAGTTTTTTTTGGTGCCGATCCTGATGCAGAAATCACTTCGGGATCTATGTCGAAAAACAGGTGAAATTGCCCCCCCATTGATTGATGATTTTTTTTTTTTTTTCCTTTTTTGGCCGTTCGCAGGAAAAAAAAGTGGTATCTTTATTGACATGAATGGGAGGCCGAAAAAACCTGTGGCGCTCGTTTCTGAGCGTTTTTCGCTGCGTTTTTTTTGCCTGCGGTCATTGCATGAGCTTCAATGGTCGTGGGTGGAAAACGCAGCGGAAAAATAAGTGCAGAGTTCAAAATCTGCCTCAGAGGCAGATCTTTTCTGTATGAACAGGGCCTTATTTCATATTACCAGGGCTGTGCGGTGACCTGGCCATAGAAATCCTATGAATTGCTCGCTGAGTGGGCACCCTTAATACCACATTGTAGCGAATACTTTGTAACATTGGGGGGCAGTGGAGGTCATGGGTGACTTAAATCATTGTGCAGCGCGGGCGTGCCTGACCACGAGGTCGACAACCTGTAACGTATGGAGAACATACAGCATATTGTCCTGTGACTGTGATTGGGAAATTCTGCTGTACTCCCGGTCGTCCCCTCCGGCATTCGCTGTTTTCTCAGGCTCCCTGCCAGAAATGTAGAAAAATCTTTACAGCAGCCACGAAGACTTTATATCGTAGGGTGGCAGGAGCCGTTAGCGTGACACGTTGGAAGGAGATCGGCTTCTCCACGCCCGCGCTGTGTGATCTTACGCACCTAACCCCTCATTTCTATCCCCACCGCCAAATCCTACATCGAAAAGTGCAAAGCGAGGAGTTATTTACAATGGATCGAAATTCCGTCCAGCCCTTCCCCCGCATATAGTAATTATACTGCCTTGTCTGCCTCCATAGAACTGTATGCTCCGTGCTCCCGCTTCCATGGATCGGACTAATGTTATTCAATATGAGGGGGGCGGTTCATTCTTAAAGGGGCTACTGGACTCCGTTTCATTGGGGATATTGTTCCCATCTTTGTCAATATAATTTCTTGTTCGGCCTCGGTACATTCGTAACAAAAGGCTGATCTGATAAATGTTCTTCCTGAAGTCTAGTTAGGGCCTGGTTCACATCGCATCATTTTCCTTCTGTCGGGAGTCCCAATTTAAACCTCCGACGGAAGGTAGCGGCGGATCCCACTGTATAGGCATATACAATGGGAAATGTCGCCCAAACTCCCGAGCGGAATGCCACTTGAAGCGCTGTGCCCGGGGGAAGCCTTTGACGTCACTTTCCATATATGGACGGTGATGTCAGGAGCCACAGTGCCGGATTCCCCGGTCAGAGCATTGCAAGCGCTCTGGCCGGGGACTCCTGTCTTGGGAAAGCCCTCGACTTCACTGTCCATATACGAACAGTGACGTTAGGAGCTTTAACCCTTTAGTTTTCGTTTTCCACTCCCCGCCTTCCAAGAGCCATAAAATTTATTTTTACATCAGTAGAGTGATGTGAGGGTTGTGTTTTGTTGTTTTTTTTTTTGCGGCGGGAGTTGTAGTTCTTATTGGCACCATTTAAAGTACCTGATTAATGTACTGGGAAACGGAAAAAAAATATCTTTTTTTTTGGGCTTCGTTTTTACAGATTTCATCGGGCTGTAAAAACGACCGCTTAACTTTTATTCTGCGGCTCAATACGATTACGGTGATACCAAATTTATATAGTGGTGTTTTTTTTTTGTTTTTTTTTATGTTTGAGAAAAAAATATTTGTTAAACAAACCACATTCTGAGAGCTGTCATTTTTTTATGACTTTTTTTTTTTTACGCCATTGACCGTGCGAGTTAAATAATGGTATATTGTAATAGTTTGGACTTTTACAGACGAGACTATACTAATTTTGTTTATTTTTTACATCATGCTTGGAGAAAAATATATTGAATGTTTTAATATATATATATTTTTTTTATTTTTTACACTCCTGAAAAATGTGTTTTAATTTTTTTTACTCATTTTATTAGCCCCCCCCCCTAGGGGACTTGAACCAGTATATTGTTATTTTTGCAGGCTCTACTAAGGAGGCATAGCTTCGCAGAGGCAGACAGAGGGCAGACCTGGGGGTCTTCATTAGGCCCCCAGGCTACCATGACAACCATCGGCGTCTCTCCATTGCATTGCGGGGGGGCCGTTAGGCTGTCGGAGGGAGACGCCTCCTCCTAACTATTTAAATGCCGCGGTCGCTATTGACCGTGGCGTTTAACCTATTTTAAATGGCCAGGAACCGCGCGATCATTTTTGCTCCGATTTATCAAAAGCCGAGGCATTGCAAACGGCCGTCATTACAGCAAAATTACGTCAAAATGCAATATTTTTTTATTTTTTTTCTAAATTCGATCTGAGGGTATGTTCACACGCACTGTTTTCAGGCGTAATTCGGGCGTTTTACGCCTCGAATTACGCCTGAAAAAACGCCCCTAATACGCCTACAAACATCTGCCCATTGCTTTCAATGGGAATTACGATGTTCTGTTCCCACGAACCTTAATTTTACGCGACCTGGGGGCGGGGGATGGGGATTATTTACTGTTCGTTAAATTGTAAGGCACAAACACATCATTGCAGATTAATCGATGACCGAGAGCAGATTGGCAGCGCCCATGCCAGCCAGTTAGACATTAGGTGTCATTGAATGAGCACCGTCCATGTAAAGCGGACCGGTCACCGCTCCTGACACGTCTGTTTTAGTAAATAATTGTATTCCCCAAATAACCATTCTGGAACAGAAATCTGCATTGTGCCGTTCCTCTGTTATTCCTCCTAGAAATGTATGAATAAATTCTCAACTAGTTGTAACAATTCCCCTTGTCACAGGGGCGTGTCCCTACACAGTCTCACCCTGACAGCAGTGATTGGACAGTGTCAGTCTGGTAGGGACACACCCCCAACTGGTAACACCCAGCTGTCAATTTATACATTTCTAAGAGGAATAACAGAGGAACAGCAAAACAGAAAGAGCCATGAAAATATTCTCCAGAATTGTTATTTCATGGGGAATACGATTATTTACTAACAATTCTGGAGAATATTTTCATGGATCTTTCTGTTTTGCTGTTCCTCTGTTGTTCCTCTTAGAAATGTATAAATTGACAGCTGGGTGTTACCAGTTGGGGGTGTGTCCCTACCAGACTGACACTGTCCAATCACTGCTGTCAGGGTGAGACTGTGTAGGGACACGCCCCTGTGACAAGGGGAATTGTTACAACTAGTTGAGAATTTATTCATACATTTCTAGGAGGAATAACAGAGGAACGGCACAATGCAGATTTCTGTTCCAGAATTGTTATTTGGGGAATACAATTATTTACTAAAACAGACGTGTCAGGAGAGGTGGCCGGTCCTCTTTTTAAAGGGGTCGTTCACCTTTCGGCGGCAGCAGCCTGCGCGGCTATGTCTGTACTTGTATGGCAGATATTGCCTCGTGCAAGCTGCTCAATGATCACCTGCAGGGCATTGGTGGGGGATGGGGGAGAATTCTGTGCAATCTTTCGAAAAAAAATAAATAAAATCCACCATATACAGACGGCACTCAATGATGAACATAAAATAATAAAGACCGGGCATGACCAACTAACGGCTGTCCAGGAGCCTCCGTCGCGGTAGTATAGAGGTAAGGGAGTAGTCACAGTGACATCGTATAGGCCCATAACTTTACCATTTTAAGGCACTGGTGCCGATTCTCGAGGTAAAAGATTTAGTATTTTTTCCTATAATCCAGATGATGTGAATAGGGGGCAGTGTGCAGCGTCGGGGGCTGTGTTGAGTACCCTCGGTCCGGTGTTAACTCCTTGTATGTGACTGTTGCAGGCACGCCGTGTGTATCTTCTATCTGGTGCTACGAGCTCTGGATACTGTGGAGGACGACATGACCATCAGTCTGGAAACCAAAATCCCCATGCTACATGACTTCCACACGTACCTGTACCAGGCTGATTGGAGGTTCACAGAGAGCAAGGAAAAGGATCGCCAAGTTCTGGAGGATTTCCCCACGGTAAGTCTGACCAAGGAGCGCGGCTGTAGATGGGGGAAGGGGAAGTCATCGGCCGGTCAGGCAATCCTTGTACATGAAGGGTTAGATTCAGATTTGTAGAGATACCTGGGCAAAGTGGCGGGAGCGGAACAGCTCACCTTCTCCATATTTCTAGAAACCGCTAAGTCGATAGTGCCCAAATAACAGTGCCAGAAGATAATGACGCAATACCGCCATACAGTGCTTACATAATACCACCATACGGTGCCTACATAATACCGCCATACAGTGCCTACATAATACCGCCATACGGTGCCTACATAATACCGCCATACGGTGCCTACGTAATACCGCCATACAGTGCCTACGTAATACCGCCATACGGTGCCTACGTAATACCGCCATACGGTGCCTACGTAATACCGCCATACGGCGCCTACATAATGCCGCCATACGGTGCCTAGATAATGCCGCCATACGGTGCCTAGATAATGCCGCCATACGGTGCCTACATAATACCGCCATACGGTGCCTAGATAATGCCGCCATACGGTGCCTAGATAATGCCGCCATACGGTGCCTACGTAACGCCGCCATACGGTGCCTACGTAACGCCGCCATACAGCGCCTACCTAACACCGCCATACAGTGCCTACATATTGCTATACTACTATGCCATATACACAGTGGAGTCACATTATTACGACCACCTCCTAGTTTCGTTGTCGGCAGCGAGTAGCCCATGGAGGAAGTGATGTGTCGGGGCTTGGTGGGTATATACGGGGTGCGGTCGGCTGTCTGATCACATATCACTCGTTGTTGCTGTGGGTAAAAGGCGCGATTTATCAGAGTTGTAATATGGGATGATTATCGGCTTTCGGGCCGGGGCGGCGGTATTTCTCACACAGCGCAGTTTGTGAACTGTTCGCGCGCTGCTGTGGTGACCGTGTATCATGAGTGGGCAAATGGCACCATTGGGAATAACCGACGAGGAAACTGCGGAGCACCACGTGCCATTGATGTGATTGTACGGGCAGCCCCATTACAAGGACGGGCAGAGATTTCCAATCCTACAATGGGATGTATTTATTTTCCTGTTCTCTGGTTGTAAATTCAGATGTCAGACCAGATAATAATCCTGATGTGTGACCGGAGCCTTCACCACGTGGTGGGGCCCCTGCATTAGGTTTTGTGGGATAGTTCCTATCTGAATGTCCTTACCCAGAAGCCTGTTCTCCCTGTATGACCTACAGATGGTAATCTCGCTATTCCGCGCCATTTGTCTGTTCTAGATTTCCCTGGAGTTCAGAAGCCTGGCGGCGGTTTACCAGGACGTGATTGCGGACATCTGCCGCAAGATGGGGGTTGGCATGGCGGAGTTCTTGGAGAAGCAGGTGGAATCTCTCCTGGAGTGGGATAAGGTAGGAGATGTTGTTTTCAGTCCTTTAAGTTAGACATTGGATCGGCCTGGCCAGGGGAGGGGGAATATCGCTGTACTCCTATTTGTCCTTACAGATTACTGTGTGGATGAGTCGCTTACATTGATCTATAGGGGGGCGTAGCTTGAGGGGCTGGTGGGCTTGCACCCTGGATACCCAGAAGAGTGCCAGCAAGCCAATCAGTCCCAGTTTGTGGCAACGTAGTCCACCGCCTGGAATGCCGATCAGAAACTAAGCGGCTCCACACTCAACCGAGCCCTTCTGCCGCTTCGTTTTAGCGATCGGTGGGGATCTCCGCGCTCAGACCTCCACCGATCAAAACTTTGGAAATGTCCGGAGTTTAATGACCTCCTAAGGATTGACACTGATACTTTGGTTTCTTCCGTCTTCGCTCAGTACTGTCACTACGTGGCTGGATTAGTGGGGATCGGTTTATCCCGTCTGTTCTCCGCCTCCGAACTGGAAGATGCCATCGTTGGCGAGGATTCAAGACTCTCAAACTCCATGGGGCTTTTCCTGCAGAAAACAAACATTATACGAGATTACCTGGAGGACGAGATGGACGGGAGGGAGTTCTGGCCCCGAGAGGTGAGTGTGGACGGAACGACGATTTTCTGCTCGTGATGGTTAAACGGGTAGAACTTTTTTATTTTCTTTGCTTTTAGTTTTTTGTGACCGGGCTTTATTTTTCTTATCCTTTTATATATTGGGATTTTAGTGTGTGACAGCGTAAAAACTTTGGGGGAAATTTAACAACTTTTTTACGTCAGAAAGGTCACAAATGGCTCTAAAGTGGGAAAAAATTGCGACTTTTGGGCCATTTCTGCCGATCTCGCCGCCTTACCTAAATGGGCGGAGCTTAGCGGAAGGGCCTGATGCATTTACTCCAATTTGCGCTATAAACTAGCGGAAATTATTAGATTTTTTTTTTTCATGTAAATAAAAGTTATTAATGTGTAATGAAAAGTTCTGCATCTTCCTACTCCAGATTATTAGCAGCGTCGCTCCCCTGCGTTCTTCTGATGATTTATATATTCGGGAATTACTATTTATGCGGTGTGAACGGTGACCACTTGCTGCATGAACGCCTCTTCTTCGTTCTGTCCTCGTCAGGTGTGGAGCAAATATGGCAAAAAACTGTCCGACTTGGCCAAACCGGAGAACATTGTGCCGGCCGTGCAGTGTCTGAATGAACTGGTGACCAATGCGCTGCAGCACGTGCCCGACGTCCTGCTCTACCTGTCCCGGCTGCGCAACCAGAGCGTGTTCAACTTCTGCGCCATCCCACAGGTGAGTGTCTGACTGTCCTTCCGATTAGAAATAGGGCATGTCTTGTACTCCAGTCACATTCGGAGCTGCGTTCTATAACTCTGCTCGCTACCATTAAGCTGACGCGTTTCGTTGAGCCTCCCTAGTCCCCTTAATGCACTGGTAAGGAATACAACTGTGCTGTAAAATGCCACAATGCCCCACGATAGGACAGCAGGGGGCAGCAGTGAGATGTTAAAGGGATTGTCCAGTATTAGACAAACATGGCTGTTTTCTTCCAGAAACGGCGCATCACCTGTCAATGGGTATCGCAGCACCGCTCCATTAAAGTAAATAGAGCTGAGCTGCGATATCACACGCAAACCTGTGGACAGATGAGGCGCTGTTTCTGGAAGAAATCAGCCATGTTTTTCTAATCCTGGACAATCCCTTTAAGTTATACACTCCAGACCTAACAGGAAGCCGTGCTTCAGAATGTATTATGCAAAGTGAACTCCTTTCGTTTATGGAGAATCCCTCGAAGACTTGCTGAATGGGATTTGGAGGCATATAAGTTCTTGCTGCCTCTATACTAATAAATCTTCATTGCACCCTCAGGTCATGGCTATCGCCACACTGGCCGCCTGTTACAACAACCAGCAAGTTTTTAAAGGAGTAGTGAAGATCCGCAAAGGACAGGCGGTGACGCTGATGATGGACGCCACAAACATACAGGCGGTTAGAGCCATCATGTACCAATATGTCAACGAGGTATTTCGAGTCTTTATTGTATGGATTCCCCTCTTCTCAGATGTTTCTCTCATATTTCAATGGTCTTCTGAGATTATAATATTGACGGCCATCAATATCTGATCGGTGGGGGTCCAACTCCTGGCACCCCTGTCAATCGACTCAAAGAAAGGGCCATGTCCTCTTGTTCACAGCGCCTTACATTTGGTGGTGGCTGCGCCTGGTACTGCAGCTCCCAGTGAGTGGAACTGAGCTGCAGTACCAGGCACAGCCACTACCAAAATTACGGCGCTGAGAACAATAAAGAGGACGCGGCCCTCACATTCTGAGTCTCATAGACTTCCATAGAGAAACTGGCTTCCGGTCCACACATAAGACGCTTTGTGACTCAGCGAGTCCGTTTAGAGATCACGTGACCGCACGGGGGAGCCGAACGGAGTCTCTAAACGCTCGGTGAGAAAATACATATCACACGTCTACAAGATGCCTATTACAAACGGGCTAAACAATCAAAATTTTCATGGGAGTTCTCCTTTAAGATGATCGGTGGAGGTGTTGGGAGTCGGACTCCCACCGATCCGATATTATTGGCCTATTCTGTGTTCTCGGAAAACGCTATAAATTAAAAAACACATCAAAATTCTTCTTATAATAACTGTGACAACCAGTATGGGCGTCGTAACTTGACAGACCTGGAATTCTTTTTTTTATTTTTTATTTTAGACCGCAACGTTCCTTTCAAATGATTTCATAAGACTCCGCGGCAGTAGGAAAAGAGTCGTCCTCACCGGAACTGCCACGAAATGAGATTTTTAGAACAACTTCTGTTTTTTTTCACTTCGGCTTTTAAGGGTTGCGTGGTCGGCCATGGTCTATAATTGATCGGCCATGAAGCCGAAGTAGCGTGGCCATATCCTAGTACTGCTGCCACCTCATTCTACTGATCAGTGGTCAGTCGGACCCCCCCAACCACACAAAGTATTTCCTGCACATAGATAGTTAAAAAATCAAAATGTAAAATCCGACAATGGGGTAAAAAAAAAAGATACTAACGAAATGTTACATAAAAAAATAAAACACAAATTAAAATATTTTACATTCAATAAACTTTATACAATATTAATCCCAAGACATAAAATAATATACACCTATTTGGTCACAACCTGCACAATACATTTATAGCCTCATTTATGGGGTATAAAAAAAAAATTGTAGCTGAACTGTTTTATTTTTTTGCATTTTTACCAAACTAAAAGTGTATATAATTAAACAATAAGGTAAATGTACCAAAAAAACGGCACCTACATAAAGTACAACTCATCCCACAAAAAAACAAAAAGTTATTACCGGGATGCAAAGAAGGAAAAATCAAAAAACTGTTCTGGTCCTCAAGACCAAAATTGTCCCAGCACTTAAAGGGTTTTTTCACCTTCTGACAACTAATGCCCTATCCACCGGATAGGTCATCAGAACATTATCTGTGGGGGTCCGACACCCAGGCCCCACACAGATCAGGTGGTCTGGTGCCTCCGTTGATAGGTCATCAGTTGTCAGAAAGGTGGACAACCCCTTTAAGGGATTAAATATTCCATATTTATGTTTGTTTTTTCCCCCCCTTTCATTCAGATCTACCAGAAGATCCCCATGACGGACCCCTCCTCAGGACGCACTCAGAACATTGTCTCCATCGTACAGAAACTGAGTCTATCCAATGGCCCCCTGGTGTCCCGGCACGGCTTCTCCCCTATTTATCTGTCATGTGCGATGCTGTTGGCCGCCCTCAGTTGGCAGTACCTCAGCACGTCCCAGGCCTCAGAGGAGGTGCACACCGGCCAGTGACCCGGGACAAGTCATCGCACATCATATGGTAGTAATCCAGTAATGTGACCCATCTCGTCTCCGAGGATCATGGGACGGGATATTTGTTTGACTTGAAATGATCGCTGGGAGACGTGATCTCGGGGAACTTCTCAAAACAAAATCATTTCTAGTACTTTTTTGTCGACCGGTTTCTTACAACGTGTTTGTAACTGGACATTAGCGGGAACTTGATCGGTGGTGGGATGACCCGTTAGGACGTATTCAGCACGTGATTGGCAATAACTATAGCGGAGGTTCCTGAGCGATATGGTGGCCAGTCCGAAGTATCTGCTGGAGTGGATATGGAATGGTCTTGTGTACTGGAATATAAGGGATTATGTTGGATCGGGCACGTGCCGCCAGTTGTTCCCCGGATCCCTCGAGGCTACGCCGTTTTCTTGCCACAGGTCGCCGGTCACGGATCTAGGCTGTATGAGGAAAATAGTTGAAGGGCCCTTTAAAAAGACTGTGATGGGACCGTCCTCCATTATCAGAGTGGCTGAAGACAAAGATCCGTGATCACCAACCTGTGATTCTCCCAGCTGTTTGGTAACTACAACTCTCAGCATTCTGCAGGCAGCAGTAGTTTACCAACAGCCACAGGTTGGAGACCACTGATGTAGATGATCATAATGCATTGACCCGGGGACCATATAGATCTGTCTGTAGATCCTGACAATTGCCCACCCTAAATGTCATGTTTATGGGGCTACCAGACCCTCGCAATGAAAAAATTGGACCGGCTCGGTTTTATTCCTGGATGATCTTGTTTTCATCGAGATAAGCAACGTCAGGGGTGTCTGGCGGCCACTTCTCTCCCTCCAACCTCTAATTCTAACATGATGATTGAAAATTTCTCGTTTTTTTTGTTTCAAATCTAAAAGTCGGGCGAAAGATGGTTGTCAATGATTCTGAAGATCTCCATTCTTGATGCTACGTTTGTTACATCATCATCTATTGGCTTAAATAGATGGTTGCCGGGGTCGGTGCTACCACGTTGGCCCTCCCACAGTCCGGCTGCATGCCTGTCCGTCATTGGCCCATACACCTTTGCCGCATGTCGGCGCCGATCCCTCTGTGATGCTATAAACATCGGCTCTATACTCGCTCATGGAGGCCGTGTCGGGAATGGTCCATATTGTGACATTGTTATACAATGTGTTTTAATTTTTATTAAATAAAATTATTAAATGAAATGGATTTACCGTGCTGTCCTTTTCTTTATATGAAGCCGGGATCGCCCCAGTTTTGGGTGATATACTTTCATTCGTCTACGGACTGTGTCCTCTCGTATCCATATTGTTTCGGCGCACCATTAACCCCTTATCGGTCTCAGTTATCCCCCTCATACCTGATCCATCACATGCTCGTTGCTACCTCTTTACTGATTTCCCGTTTCTAGGTCTCGAGTAAAAAAACGTTTAAAGTGACAGTAAAACTATAAAAATAAGCTATTTGTCACACCGCAGTACTTTCCGCTGGCTCCTGAAGCGGAGCGTCTTGTAGAGATCTGCAAGTGATCAGGGGATCGGCTCCTCCCATATTTGGTTTGGTGACCAGTTGAGAGGCGGGACTTAACCAAAGGGGAAGGGATTGGACTTTAGCATGTCTGGTCACCCAAGAGAAGCCAAATGGATGCCTGTGAATAGTAGAGGTTCTATCTTCTAACGCACGCCTGCTGAGGAAGTAGCTGCTTTATTTCAGTCCCTGATTGAATATCATGAGGCACAGACCTCTTCAAAATGATCTTTAGCATTACCAGCCATAATGCCAATCGTGCCGAATGCCCCATGTGTTCCTTTTGGTGCATCATCATTACCTTCCTATTACATTGGCTTAGGACGACTATGGACGACAACCCATGCAGTGCTCCAGCTGCAGGCGCCCTGCAATCTGAGTGTCTTACGCACTGCATCCTAGTGCTGACCAGTGAATTTGGGGGGTCACAGGGACTGTACTGTGGCGAGGGGACTCCGTGTTGCTCTGTGGCTGGCGGGGCAGGGCTTCGCTCTACGCTGCTGGCGCTGCACTCCTGTAATAAGCAGCTGCACGGTTTGCCCTGCGGATAAGGCGGTCCAGGCTGTATCATCCGGTGCCGCATCACCGCTGCGTTCCCATGTGAAGCACGTTTTATGTATAGGAAGGGGCTTCTTAGATGCAAATGCGACATATATGAAATGTAAGAATTAAAAGGGAATTTCCGTAATATCCTGCTACTTACAATGGCGCACATTTGATGACCTTTCAAGGGAAAACCGCCTCTGATTTTCAGCCGTTTTTAAGCATCAAGCGTTTTTTGCAGCCGGTTTTGGAGCTATTTTTCTATTGAGACAATGAAAAACGGCTCCAAAAAAGGCTCAAGAAGTGACATGCACTTCTTTTTTTAAGGTGCGTTTTTTTTTTAACCCGCCGTTTATACATACGGCGCGTAAAAAAAACGCCCCCGTGGGAACGAAACGCAGTTTTTCCCATTGAAATCAATGAACAGATGTTTGGAGGCGTTCAGCCCCTGTATTCTTAGCAGTTTTTCGGGGTGTTTACGGCCCAAAAAATGACTGAAAATAGGTTGTGTGAACATTCCCTTATTGTCATCAAAGAAGACTGTGCAACTAGACTTCCGGTCCCCCGGCCGCGCTATAAAAATCTCTGAAAATCTCAATCAGCGCAACGGGGGACCGGAATGTATATTAGATTGAGTACTAGTGAGCGCTAATAATGTTTAGACCCCACAAAACCCCTTTAACTGTCTTAATGTAAGGGATAGTTGGGGGGGGGGGGGTGTGCCGGCTAGGTAAGGGCCAAGTGCGGACCCTAACCTTGCTCCACCCCATAGTCAAATATATGCCAGAAAACAAATTGCACAGCTTTTGACTATCATTTTTGCCAGTTTTGTGGTGTCGTTTACAATACATTTGTCAGGCTGCAGTGACCACACCCCTTTCCACGGGGCCATGTCGAGCGTGGCACAAAAAGGCCACCCTTTTGTGACTTTTCTATGCCAGAAAACTGGCTTAGGAGGCAAATTATCACCCTTTTATATGTGTTTTTGAACAGGTAAAAAAGAAAATGAATTCCTTTTTATTGACACAATTTTTCTGAAAAACAATGCAAAAATAATGTCCCCTCCCCCCATATTAATATCTGGAGACGCCTCCCCTGGCCAGAATAACTACACTGAGCCGCTTTCTGCAATGCTTTACAAGGTTGGACGAGACTTATTGAGGGATTGTGGACGTCTCCTCCATTCAGAACATTTCCTGTTCCTTCATATTCCCCGATTGTCCCTTGTGGGCCGCCGTCTTCTATACATTTGGGGTCAAATCTGAAGATTGAGAAGCCATTGCAAAACCTTAAATTTGCGTGGCCGCAGCCATTTCTCTGTGGATTAAATGTGTTTTTTTAATTTGCGGTCCAACCACATCCAAGTTTCAGCCTTGAGGTCGGAGGATTTTGGAACTCCTTATTCCGTAGATTTTTCACCAGAGCCCCTGGACCACAAGTGGGATAACATAAAACTTCTGGTCATGGAGGGGACGTCTAAGGGTATGTTCACACGCTAAACTAAAAACGGCTGTAAAATACGGAGCGGTTTTCAAGGGAAAATAGACTTTTTTTTAAGCATCAAGCGGTTTTTCTATTGACCATTGAAAACGGCTCCAAAACCGGCTCAAGAAGCGACCTGCACTTCTTATTTATGAGGCCTTTTTTTTTTTAAGCGCTGTTTTTACAAACGGCCCCGTAAAAAAACGCCCCGTGGGAATGAAACACAGTTTTTCCCATTGAAATCAATGGGCAGATGTTTGGAGGCGTTCAGCTTCCGTTTTTTTTTCTGCCGTTCTTCGGGGTGTTTACGGCCTGGAAAAACGGCTGAAAATAAGCCGTGTGAACGTATCCTGAGGGTATGTGCACACACAAACTCCTCTATTGTCCACCTGTTTACTTTTTATCAATTCAGCCCCGTAGGATTAACCGATCTCTTTATATTACATAGCGCAATCTGCCAATAAAGCCAAGGACGTATATTTAAGTCCTAGCCTCAAAAGGCATTAGGACAGGTTAGGAGTTTTTTTTTTTAATACTGATGACCTATCCAAGGGTTAGGTCATCAGTATATGATCGGTGGGGGTCCGACACCTGGACCCCACACCGATCAGCTGTTCCGGCTGCCTCCAGTTTCCAACTTTTTTTTCTTAGAATGTATTAGCATACTATATATTATACCGGGTCACTAGGAGACAGGCTGCTTATAGGATCACATACAGTCCCTTTAGTGATTTTCTACTATATACCAAGTCATCGAATGGGCTGGAGAAGAGTTTAGCTGGATCAGGCATGAAGCCATCCACATTTCAAAGGTAAACCTGCATGATACCCAGTGGGCCAATGGCTGAAAATACGGAGCTGTTTTCAGGGGAAAACAGCCCCTGATTTGCAGCCGTTTTTTAAGCAACTCGCGATTTTCACAGCATTTTTTACGCCCGTTTTTGGAGCTGTTTTTATATTGAGTCAATGAAAAACGGCTCCAAAAACGTCTCAAGAAGTGGGAACGGAACTCCGTTTTTCCCATTGAAGTCAATGGGGAAGTGTTTGTAGGCGTTCAGCCCCCCCCCCCCACATTTTTAGCAGTTTTTCTGCGTTTACGTCCCAAAAAACGGCTGAAAATAGGTTGTGTGAACATACCCTAAAGGGGTTGTCCACTTTTTATTTTTTCTATTCATTTATTTAGAGAATAGGAAATCATACAGACTTCTAAGGGTATGTTCACACGGCCTATTTTCAGCCGTTTTTCGGGCAGTAAACGCCAGAAAAATGACGAAAAACTGGAAGCGGAACGCCTCCAAACATCTGCCCATTGATTTCAATGGGAAAAACGGCGTTCTGTTCCGATGGGCTTTTGAAAAACGGCCACGTAAAAAAACGGCCACCGTTTTTGGAGCCGTTTTTCATAGACTCAATATGAAAAACAGCTCCAAAAACGACCGTAAATAACGCCGCGAAAAACGCGAGTGGCTTAGAAAATGTCTGAAAATCAGGAGTTGTTTTCCCTTGAAAACAGCTCTGTATTTTCAGAAGTTTTTGAGTTTGTGTGTGAACATAGCCTTATATACATGTATTTCAAATTATTCTCACACGTCTTTCTTATATCTGTGTAGTTCCCTCTGGCTAAAAAAAATGGTATAGCCCACAGATGAGTCAATAGAAATGCACATATAGAATTAAGGGCTCATTCAGACGTATGTGAATAACATCCGCGTGCTGCGCAGAAAAATCACGCGCAGCACACGGACCCATTGATTTCAATGGAGCTGTTCACACATGCAGGAGTTTTCACGCAGCGTGTGTCCGTTGCGTAAAACTCCCTGCATGTCCTATATTGGTTCGTTTTTCACGCACCTATCGCCCATTGAACTCAATGGGTGCGTGAAAATCACGCACCGCACACGGATGCACATGTGCGGTGCGTGATTTACGCATCAATTCAATTGAAAAAAAAGATGTGCTTTGCGAGTGCGTGAATAACACCTGAACCTCGCAAGCACAACGGACCAGATTCACGCGCGTGAATCTGATACGTTCGTGTGAATGTAGCCTAACTGGTTTGACTAAAGATGGCGGCAGTCATATAACAGGTTAATAATAGGTGATTGAGAAGCAAAAGTTATAAAGTATTACAGCAACATTTCATCACCATGTCCGTCAGTGCGAGGAACGGCTCTTATATTCTTTCTTTTTTTTTTTTACTTTATTAACAACATGATGGATCAAGTGAAGATTATCCCCCTAGGACATAAACTGTGTCCCCCGTCTATATTTGTGGTGATAATTTATTTATTGCAACAAAGGACATTCTTTAAGGCACAGATGACACTGGTTTTTGTCGCTGGGATTGCGTCGAATTCAGCGCAAAAAAAGTCTGAAATTACCTCCTATTGATTTCAATGGAGTGTTTTTTCCCCCAGGCGGCTTGTAGCCACTCGCAGGAAAAAAAGGCGGCATGTCCTTTCTTGCTGTGGTTCAACCTCTATCTTTCCATTGAAATCCATTGGAGGCAGAAAAAGCGTTTTTCGCTACGTTATTTTTGCCCGCATGGCCGCGGGCGGAAAAAAAAAATGCAGCGAAAGCCGCGGCAAAAAAAAATCGGAGGCAGGTCAAAATGTGCCTCGTATATTGAGGCCGTTTTTTTTGCCTGCAAAATACTTCGTGTGAACTAGGCCTAAGACAGATTGATAAATCTCCCCCATTAATTGCAATGTTTTGTTGCTCATAAATTAAAATGGATGGACATTTTGAGAAGACACTTCAGCCTGTTATAGCTGGTACAACTAAATCCGATGTCATTGAATTCTCGAAACAGCGCTATTTACTTGCGAAAACTACCGTCAACCTCTGCGTTGGATCGCTCTTCGCCAATGTTTTGATGGATATTCTTGGAAGTGTGTTTACAGGGACCGTGCGTCATCATGGGGATCCATCAGAAAGGGCTCTTACTTTCTTTGAAATGTCGCACATCTCTCTGAAAAAGTGGCTACACGTGGTAGCACAAACCCCACAATACTCCATCTAACTGAAATAAAACATGACAACAGTTTCTTCGGATAAAAATGGCCACGGTGTTTATTAAGGGTAACCTAAGATAAAATAATTAGAAGAGAATAACCATAAATAATCGAATAAATAATAAAATATTAATATTTTGACCAAAAAAACCAAGTCCGCCCAGCATTAGCTGGGTGACAAACCCCTCTAACGAACAACGTGACGTGAAGGAATTAAAAACAATAGGGAGGGTGGGCGACGGTCCAATCTTCAAAACTGGCTGCTTGACCACGGCGAACTGCTCCTTTTATGTCCAATTTTCCCGCCTTTATGATTTTATCAGCGACCAATCAGCTGGCCTTCACCAAATCTGCCTGGAGATAGAATCTGCCAGAACCTGCTCATGCAACTGCACAGCTGACCTAGGTCCAATCAGCTGGGACCATCTCAAAACTGCCCAGAGACAGAAACATCTGGAAATCACCACCAGCACAACTTACCCGGGGGACACCAGGATGGTAAGTACCATTCTAATATTAAATAACAAATGGAGAAAAGAGGGAAAGGGGGGAAAGAAAAAACATACCAAGCAAAAAACACATTTTATTAATACCTTATGGGGGCCGTGCGACCATGTGTCCCCCAGGCAATAGCCCGGGGGGCCCCTGACATTAGGGCTGGTTCACATCAGCGTTCGCTTTCCGTTCAGGGTTTCCGTCGGAGGTTTCCGTCGGGTGAACCCCCTCAACGGAAAGTCAAATGGAAACCTTAGCTTCCGTTTGCATCACCATTGATATAAGCGAACGCTGATGTGAACCGGCCCTTACTAACCTCTGGTGGAAACCTCTGAAAAACAAGCTGCGCACCTGACCGGAATATCTGAACGCGCCGTAGTTGCCGTTTTTAACTTTTATCATCAAATCATCAATCACAATTAATGGGGGAGATTTATCAATATGTCTTATAGGAAGGAAGAATGTCCTTTGTTGCCCATAACAACCAATCAGAGCTCAGGTTTCATTTTACCTCAGGTCATTAATATATGAAAGCTGTGGGGTTGCTATGGACAACAAAGGACATTCTTACTATAAGACAGCCCATAAATCTCCCCCAATGTCACCGAAGAAGCAGCGGGACATAATCTTCACTTGTTCAATCAGGGGGACATAAACTTCACTCGATCCAACATAACAACATCTCATAGAGACAGGCGGCCATTTTATAAATCACCTAGAGAAAGTGAATACAGGCAGTGGAGTAGTAGTTTATCATTATTACAGTATTAGTCCTAGTCCATCGCAAAGAGGGGCACATTTATTTCCTTTTAAGCCACACCTCAAATCCCGCCCACACATATCCGGTTCAGCCCTCACAGTATTATGCTCCCATAGTGCCTCCCACACAGTATAATGCCAAATAGATGCCCCCATAGAGTATAATTCCCACATTGCTGCCCCCATACAGTATAATGCCCCCATAGCTGATGGTTCCCTGCTTCTGCATTGGGTTCAACTGTATCTGCGTCCTGAGGACACAGATACAGTTGACACTGGGAGTCCGGGGCTTACCACCGGCCACCCAGGACAGCGGGACACCGTCCGAAATCTGGGACTGTCCCGCTGAATCTGGGACAGTTGGGAAGTGTGTGTGGTGGTCACTTAGCTGACTCCATGTTTAGTTGTCAGCATTACACAGGACTAATGTCTGGGCTATACCATTCTACCGTGGCAGGCCTTATGTCCTGTAAGAAATGTATATGAGCAGGATTTGTATTACACGTACACTCCTCAATAATAAAATTGCAACAACAAGAAAGAAAAATTTTTGAATTGTGGAAATCCCAGGATGTATTGACAGGATAATGATATGTTAATGATATGCAAATGATTAAAAAATGGAAACAAAATATTCCAAACATCTTGATTTATTCAGAATGGAGTATGAGCGCCACGCGCAGAAATCCACGCACCTACACACCTTGTTATCAATGAGGTTATTAACGGTTGTCTGAGGAATGTTATGCCGCGCTTTATGCACTTGGGCACGCAAATCATCGAGATTGGCTGCTGGCAGCTCCCTTTGCAATTGCCGACCAATGACGTCCCAGATGTGCTCGATAGGAGACAAGTCCGGAGACGCTGCAGGCCATGGTGACACGTTTAGGCCACGCAGGCTGCTCACAGTAGCACGAGCAACATGCGGCCTGGCGTTGTCCTGTTGAATAACGGCTTCTGGGACACTTTGGAGAAATGGCTGTACCACTGGTTCCACGACCAAATCAATGTAACGCCGAGCTGTTAGTATACCTGAAATGAAGACTAGAGGGGTCCAGCTACTGTACATTATGCCACCCCACACTATAATCCCGGGAGTAGGACCGGTGTGACGTTCCCTTGTGAAGGCCTTTTCATGGCATTGGCCACGTGGTCTCCAGACCAATCTCCGGCTATTAAAACTGGACGTTTTGCTGAAGAGGATAGACCTCCATTGCAGTCTGTCCCTCTCAGTTTGCGACAAGTGGCGATAACTGTCACGTCGATCAACAGGAGGGATCGCACAATCATCCCGCACCACGCGATCCGATTTCTGAGGTTTCATGTGGCTAAAAAACTTTGCTTTCAATCTGACTTTTATGCCTCCCACATGCCACCGTTTGGGGCTCGGTACTTGAAGATTTGATCATTCGCAGATCTTAGCGACACCTGCTGCTTCCTCGATTCCATAATCTTGGTGTTGCAATTTCAATGTTGAGGAGTGTAGATTAGAAAACTGTATGATTTCCTATTCTACAAATAAATTTTAAAAAACTGGACGACCCCTTTAACTTTTTGACAAGATTTGATACCTCCTATTGCTGCTTTCTTTGTTGTTATTTTTGATGTTATAATAGTTACTTTTCAGTTTGTTTGCACTATTTAATCGTCAGTTTTATATGTATTATGTTGATTGGTTTAAGGAAACTTAACAGAAGCACTTTATCATTTCAACTTGATATTATTTATGTTGTCTGTTTGTTGTACAGGATTAGAACAACAGTGCCACAATTGTCTGCAGGTTGCATGTGGTATTGCAGCACTGCCCCATTCACAACTATAGAACTGAGCTGCAATACCAAACAGGTTTGACACTAATTCTATTTTTTTTTTAAATCCTGTACAACCCCTTTAACTTTCCACAGTCCATTTTTGTTTTATATGAGGTTTTACTTTAGAATTGCATTAAATGTACATATTTGACCAAAAGATTAAACTAAATGACTCTTATAATAATATTCTTATTATATAAATTATACAAAAAAAATTAAGTGAAAATACAATGAGAAAAACCCTCCATGAAAAATGATTGGCACGTGGAGGTTCTATATGGGTAATACAATTCTATGAGTAGAGTAGGGCCCTGCCAAAAGAGTCTACCTTGTCGTGGTGGCAGGCTTCAAAATCTTTTGGCCAACACAAAAGCAAAAAGGACTGTATCACTCAAAGAGTGTGATATGTTGCAAGACGGGAACCAGTAATGGGGGGGGGGGGGTAGAGGTCCCAGACTCTTTTGCTGTAGGAGGTTCTTAATTTCCTTTTGATTATAACTAGAAACACCACCAAAATATATTACTACTTTGAACACGAAAACACCATGAAAATGGCACCAAAAGTGCCACACATTTAACGCAGACAGGAATTTTGGTACAGGGGTCTGGTGTGGGATCTGATAAATGTAGGGGTGTGGGTCTGATTATTTAAGGGGTTTGGTCTGGAGTCTAAGAAATTTAGGACGTCTGGTCTGAGGTATGATAAATGTAGGGGTCTGGTTCTGAATATTTTAAGAGCCTGGTGTAGGGCCTCATTATTTAAAGGGTCTGGTCTGGGGTCTGATTATTTAAGGGGTTTGGTCTGGGGTCTGACAAATTTAGGCGGTCTGGTCTGAGGTCTGGTAAATGTAGGTGTCTGGTCTGGGGTCTGAAAAATGTAGGTGGTCTAGGGTTTCATTATTTAAGGGGTCTCGTCTTGGGTCTGAAATAATTTAAGAGTCTGTTCTGGGGTCTAATTAATTTAGGGGGTTTGCTCTGAGATCTGATAAATTTAAGGATTTGGGGGTCTGAATTTATTTATGTTGACAGATGCTGGGGATGGCTGCAAAATGCGAGGAGCCAAAGATTTCTGGCCAGGAAACTCTGCAGTGGTCAGGGGAAGTCATGGAGATCTGGGTGAGATGGAGAACAAAATGAAAGAGAACATCTACAATCCAAGAAGAGGTCTCCTGTAAGTCACTGGATTTATCAGTTGTGTCCATTATAAGAATTTCTTGTAAATAATGTGTAAAAAGGCCTTTGGGCAAGGGTCGTTCTGCTTTAAAAGTAAGGAATGTGTGTGCCTGGTGTTATTGTGGGGAGGCTGGGAGTTAGGTTAAATCAAATCCTATCTCTTATCTTTTCTCCCTAGAAGAACTGGAAGAAATATTTCCCTCCCACTCGCCCTTTTTTAATCATTGCTCTACAACTGTTTGTTGAACTATTACCTCTATAACGACTCATGTACAGTTGCAAGAAAAAGTAAGTGAACCATTTGGAATTACCTGGATTTCTGCATTGATTACTAATGTGGTCAAATTGTTTTCTAAGACACAATTATAGTTAAACACAATCTAACTAAACTAATCACACAGAAACCGTTGTAAACATCCACAGTGCAGGGATAAAATGTAACTAATAACCCGTAGATCCCCCGTTAGATGCAATCACCTCCACCAATCATTTCCTGTAGCTATAAATAAGCCTTGCACAACATGGTGACATTTTGGACCATTCCTACGTGCAAATGTTTTTCAGTTCATGAATATTTTTGGGATGACTTGCGTGCACGATCCTCTTCAGGTCATGCCACAGCATCTCCATAGGGTCAATGTCAGGACTCGGACTTGGCCATTCCAAAACCCAAATTTTATTTTTCAACCATTCTTTAGTGGATTTCCTTGTGCGTTTTGGGTCATTGTCTTGTTGCATCACCCAACATCTCTTCAGATTGAGCTCATGGGCTGCTGCCCTTACATTCTCCTGTACAATGTTTTCACACACCTTAGAATTCAGTATTCTCGCAACGATTGCTAGACGTCCAGACCATGAGACAGCAAGGCAGCCCCAAACCATGATGTTCCATCCGCCATGCCTCACAGTTGGCACAAGGTTTTGGTGTAGTGTTTAGTGTTATTTTTCCTTCAAACATAGCGTTGTGCATTTGTGCTAAAAAGTTCCACTTTTGTCTCATCTGTCCATAGAACCTTTACCCACAAGCATTGTGGAACATCCAGGCGGTCCCTGGCAAACTTGAGACTGGACGCAATGTATATTTTGGACAGCAGCCACTTCCTTCAGGGTATCCTTCCACCAGGTTTTTTATGATAGTGGACACATGAAGGTTTTTGCAGTTTGTAGAGTCTTCAGTAGTTCTTTTGCAGTTACCCTTGGCTTCTTTCTTACATCTTTCAGGATTGACCGATGTGCTCTTTTGCAGACCTCAACAGGATGCCCGATCCTAGAGGGAGTAGCAATAGTCTTGAATTTTTTCCATTTGTAGACAATTTGTCTAATCGTGGATTGACATACACCCAGGTCTTTAGCAACGTTTTTTTTAGCCTTTTTTTGTCCTCATGTATCCCTAGAACAGGTCTTCTGAAAGTGGTTTGCCTCAAGGCATGGTTCACACTAACCAATTTTTTTTTTTTTTTTTTTTTAGAAGAACAAATTTGTCAGTAACCAGGCTTAGCCTGCCTTATTTAATGGGCAAAACCCTTTTCCGTAGCTTCAGCTTGGACACCTAGTTTTTAAGTGTCGGCATATATGGACAGTGACATCAGGGGATCCTCCAGGAGAGGAATCCCTGGCAACGTTCTGGCTGGGGATTCCACTCCTGGAGGGGGGCCTGTGTGGCACTATCTACAGTAAGCAATGCATGGCACTATCTACTGTGGGCAGTGTAGGGCACAATCTACTGTGGGCAGTGTGGGGCACAATCTACAACGGGTGCTGAGTGTGGCACTATCTATGCTGGTTTTAACGCCACCAGTAGTGGTCAGCACATTACCTAGCCCTAGTGATAAAGTGAGACCTCATCTGCCTGTAAACAGCCAGATAACCAGAGACATACCAAGCACCGTAGTAGTCAGCCATACTAGTGCAGACATTTTTGTTCGTTTATTGTACGCAGAAATTCTGGGAAGGCCACTCTCACCAGATAAGCCACACCCTTATGAGACACCCACTAAAGCAGCTACACCCCAAGTGTCCCTGGAAGAAATTTCAAAAGTTGGCAACTATGCAAGCAGACTGGACGGAGGCTACTGCATACACCAGTGTATGTGGGGATTTTTTTTATAACGGTTCAGTCCCCATATACACAGGTGTATGCAGGACTGTACTGGAGAGCGCCACCCGAGTGGTCTGCCCCCCGGGAAAATGGCCCTTAAAGTACATGGCCAATCGGCCCCTGCATCAGCTTGATTATGGTGCTACACATTGGGGCAATACCATTGAAATGCATTACCGCTATATTAAAGGTCTAGGTCACAAGGTCCCAACTACAGTCTAGTACACGATTCCTGGGGCTGATTTTAGGGTCTGTATTTCAGCTGCAGTACACAAACCTCCCACGGTTCTACTGAATTGGATCATTATTGAGCGCTATGGTGCCCTTAGGTCAGGTTCAGTAGAACAACAATGGTTGGGGGCTTGCTGCTTTTACACAGCCGCCTAGAAACAGCCCAAGAATAAAAACGGCAGGTACATAATCCTTAGTGACACTACGTAATAAAGTCACATTTATGGGACTCAAGATTCCTACCATATACAGAGAAAGGCCACGTAGGGCTGGGTCAGGCAGGTTTGGGCTTTTCCCTCCCTTTTTCAAGAAAAGTGGAAGTACAAGCCTCACGCAGAAGGTCATGTGCACTTTCGGCTCGTAATTTGTGTAGAACCATATCAGTGTCTCAATCAACGATACGACCATTTCACGTCATATATAGTACACTGGAGGGGGGGGGGGGGGTGACTTTTTGTTTTGTTTTTGACCCAGACTCTATACTAGACCTTGATAACACCGAAACAGTAAACCAGGAGGGCAATCATCCATTTTGATGCCCTTTCTGCTTTTTTTTTTTTAGGGTTAACTCTTTACACATACCACACTGGAGCTAATAGAATAAACTTTTCAGCCATATTAAAAAGGAAGACAAGGCATTTTATTGGCAAACAAAAACAAAGTTACATTTTTTTTTTTTATGGATAAAAGCCCAGCTGAAATAGTGATTTATAATATTGTGCAACCCCGCTCAGAATTAAAAACAACCCACGTTCAACAGGCGGCCATAATACAAGGCTTAGGAACGGAAACGACACAATATAAAAAAAATATGTCAGTCGCTTGGATATTTAAATTCCATGGGTAAATATTTTTTAATACCATGATCCATTTGGGCAACTGTAAAACTGAAATAGGAAAAAAAAACAAAAACGACATGAACAGACGGGCCTCATGGCTAAAGAAGAGCAGATCAAAAGCAGCGCAGTTTGCTTTCTGGTCTGCTGCAATCTGGTTATTTGCTATGAGAAATGCCTCAGTTTTTATTTAAACTTTTAGGCCCAGAAAGTTGGAAGTTTATCAAATAAAAGTGCAAATTAAATTAAAAACCCATTTAGCAGCATTTGATATATTTTTCTAAAGATACATTTTTAAGTATGGGCTTTATGATTCAACACTTAGGAAATAAATTGACCTTCTGGCCCAGAGTAACCTAGCGGGTAGTCCATTTTCCAAAATGAAATCAACTTCAATTGGTTGCTATGGGCAACAAACTCACTTGAAGTAAATGTCCAATTTGAACACAGTCATTTTGAGGTCCAAAACTCTGTGCTGATCTATCTAACTTTAGAGGTCAGAGCTCCATTTTGTGATACAGAGCTCCAAAACCCAGTATAGACAGTTAGATAATAAAATTCTGGCTGCCTATGGTCACCACTAGGGGGAGCTTAATGCATACTATAGAGCTCAATGTATAAACAGTATGCACTAAGCTCCCCCTAGTGTTTGCTGAAGGTATTTAAAATGTGGCTATATGCAGGAAATTTGAAGTTCCGTATCAAAGACGGTTGATTAAATATATTAAACTTTCATAGAATTTAACAGTGTTAAAAACAAAATGTTTACAGGTGAACGTTCACTTTAGGTTTCAGATTATTTTGGTAAATAAGGCCCAAATACGTGTCGTCAAATCACACCAATTATAAAATCTCACACCAATATCTAATTTGATTCTCTTGTCCATGGCTTCATACGACAACACAATTCCCAGACAACGGAAGTCTGATTATGGTACCAATCCCGACATGATGGTTAGATCCAGATACCTTCCAACTACAACCAGTCCAGTCACTTCCATGTTCGGTTTAAAATCCATTCAGTAAAATAAAAGGTAATAAAAATGGACCAGAAGTAAAAAAAAAAATAAAAATCAATTTGTCACTAAAAATTTGTTGACATAAGCCTGTAGCTAGTGTTCATGCAGGATATCGATTGGGCATTAATTTTTTGGAACTCCTGCAACAATTTCAGACTCTATCCCGCAATGGTCCTCTCCACGAAGAATCTTGAAGAAACCTGTAACGAAAAATATAAAATAAGGGATAAGTGGCAAAATGGGTTATTTAGAATTAGAAAAAAAATAAAATCACTGCTTTCTTCCAAAAACGGCACCACACCCGTTTACAGGTCGTTTAAGGTATTACAGCTTAGTACAATGGAGCGGAACAAACAACCCATGGACAAATGTAATGGTTTTGTTTTTTTAATACTTTTCGTACCCTTTAAAAAAGGGATGGTTTGGTTTAGGGAGCCCTCTCTCATCAGTGGGGGTGCCATTAAATGCTTCATTGCCCTATGAAATCAATGGGATGTCCATTTTTTGGTGCTATTTTTTTTTTACACAAACTGCGCCAAAAAAAACCCCTCCCATTGAATTCAATGTGAGGCGGAGGAGTTTTGTTTTTTTCAGGAAAAAGTAGCTTCTTGCCTCTTCAGCTGTTTCCATCTTGAACATCAATAGGAAGCAGAGAAAGCGGTTTTCGCAGCTTTTTTTCCCCGCGGATATCAATAACTGCGGCTGAAAAATGCAGCAAGTGTTCTGCCGGCAGGTCAAAATCTGCCTCAAAGTTCCTTTCAAAGTACAACAGTACAGAAGTCAAGGGGTTCTATGTTCTAGTCAGACCACCATTGGATCACTGATGGTCATGGACCTCTACAGTAGGCAGGTGTCTGGGCACAGCACACAATATGAACTTTTGAGATAATTCTCAGTTAGAGGGGGTCCCCTGTTTCAGGACCCTCATCTATTAGCCAGAGAAGAGAGCAGTTACAAATGGCATCCTTCACCCTGGACAGAAATAATGGGTAAACACCTTGGGCCATGGAAACATTTTAAAAGAGAACCCATTATTAGCACACAAAGCAAAAACAGAGGAGTCAAGGAATATAGCAGATCCAGGTGCATGGAGCCTCCAGGGCGGCACAGGAAACCCTTAGGCTATGTTCACACACACACACGTCTGGACTGAAAACTACAAGGCTAAGTTCATGAGGAAACGGCCCAGCTTTTTTGCAAACGTTTTCAGAGCGGTTTTGGGACCGGTGGCATGAATGGGCCCCATGTTTGATGGAAAACACTTAATAATCCATTCGATGCAGAGAGTGATGGTATATCACTGGGATATGTAACAGCATTCTGATTGGTGGGGGTCTGACGGCTAGGACCGTTATTGATCCTGAGAACAAGAGGCAACAGTGCTGGCTTAGCGCTATGGCCCTTTCACTCTGAATCGACTGAAGTCCCAGAGGTTGGATCCCTATTCATGCCATTGCATTCAATTATGGGAATACCCCTTTATAGAGTCTCGTTCCTTTTTGTACAAGTAACTGAGTCCCATGCAGTAGTAGGATGCAGCTGACTGGTGAGTTTGGGGCCCTACCTCAGTATTACCTGTATGAAGCGTATTACTAGCTATTTAGGTGCAAAAACCAAACAAAGACAAATCATCGTACCCTTATCACCCCAGTCACTATTCCAGGAGTTGGCGCAGAGCCAGTATGGAGTGCCATCCTCAACACCCCATCCCAGGATTTTAATAGCGTGACCTCCGAGCTCCTCACCGGTGACGTGGCGGTACACTCCTACAGAAGAATACAGGGTCAATAATGGGCACAGTAACGAGGACATGGGGGGGGGGGTCACATGTTTTAAAGGAAACATAAAACACATACATTTATTGGAATCTCTTTATATTCCATTATTAAACATATTCCAGAGGCCTCAAACACCCACCTGACTTGTATGTGGGGAAGTCCTCATACACCAAGAAAGCGCCCTCTACTGGGCCATTCTTGTAGATCTCCGCCATGATCTTTTCTTGGCTGCTTGGGACCCCGTAGGAATCTGAACCTAAAAAAGGTAAAAGTAATTTTTAAAAAAAATACTCTTCTAGGAAAAGGGGTGTCACAATCAAGGCAGGCTCCAGGTTTGGGGGAGCCCTTGAGCAACAGAGCCTTCGTGGGCCCCTTTGCGGTGCAACTCACTTGCCCTCTTTATGCCCCATATAGAAGTTAGGCCTCCTTTGTGCCCCTATGTATTAGTTAGGCCCCTTAATGCCCTATAGAGAAACATTAGACCTCCTTTGCACAATATAAAAAAAAATATTTGCCTTATCCGTTCCCATGACTAGCTAATAGGTCCTGTCACCTGTCTTTCTGGACCCAGCGCAGATATCCCTTGCGTCCATGAGATGGGGCAGGGAGCCAATGGTGCTCTGCTCCGCATTAGTAAGCGATGCTTACCGATGCAGCTTGGCACCTGGGCCCACAGAAGGACCCTTCAGTCCTCTGGTGGGCTGGTCCATCGCTGCGCCCACAACCATATTATAGCTTAACATATATCTCCCTCTCTTAGTTTTATGCACAGCATCTGTAGATGGGGGGGGGGGGGGATAATCGTCCAAGTACAGACATTTTTGATCAAAGGCAATTTTTTGGTTGGTGGGGAATGTGAATTTTAAATTTTTTCCTCAATTTGTATTTATTTTCTACTGTATCTTTATTTACATCTTGGACACAGTACCGGAGAGCAGATTAGCAGGGAAGACATTATCTGTGCGTTCCCTGCTGTCCCCATATAAAGATCACTGATAAGTCCATTACATCAGTTACCAGTGATCTATATAGACCGGCATGACCGAGGTGGTGTTCGCTGCATCCTTCAAAGCCCCTCTGCACAGGGAATCCCTGTGACATCATTTCTGACATCACAGGCTGCCCTAACAACCACACGAATGCCGAAACAGCATTTGGGAACACAGATTAACAGGAGTGCCATGTTTACTATTACAGGGAACTGAAATCTGTTAAATTTCACACCCAAAAAAATACAGGATCCGGCAGTTAGTATGGCCAATGCCGTGGCGAAGGCACTGCCCGCTCCTGCACAAAGTCAGTAGGTAAGTTAGAGAGGACCAGTCCCATAGTCAATTTATCTGGTGTAGGTGGAAAGAGGGTTACAATGCAAGTTAGGCCAGAAAATAAGTTAAAGGGATTATCCAGGTTTAGAAAAACATATCTGCTTTCCAACATCGTCCAAACTGTCCACAGGTTGCGTGTGGTACTGCAACTCCACACCATTCACTTCAATGAAGCCAAGCAGCAATATCAGACAGTCCATGGACTGGCGTAGTGCAGTTTCTGGAAGAAAGCAGCCATGTTTTCCTGGTCCCGAGGGCCCCCTTTTAGAACTCAGACGCTGAATAAAGTTGCAGCATGCCGCAGCTATGTGCAATGGAAACTCTCGGTGCAATGTACCATGTTTGCAAGACAAATCATTTTGATCGGCGCAGATATAGGCGATTGTTAAAGGGAAAGTACTGCAATATCCCAAAACCTATTGGTCAGATTGGGAGCACAATGACCAGTATATGCCCTGCTTAATACAGTAACAGTCTCCTAATATACCAATAAGCCCTATGTACTTCTAATCTTCGACTACAAAGAGTCCACTCACCAAAGTGCTTGTCTTTACTGTAGTCGGGACCGTAGCCATCCTCACACTTCTTCTCACATCGTGGAGTCTCACCTTCCTCCCCCTTACATGCTGGACGGGAGCCATTGACATGGTGCTCACAAGGGGGGATGGAGTATGGTCTGCAGCCTGCGCAGGAACAAAATTTCAATTACATACCAGAAGAGGGAGCTGTAACTGTACAGTCACCATTAGGTTGGCTTCACAATACTAGTCCATTTCGGTGCCTGCAAACCCCAGCCAGAAGGCGGGTCCAATGACCCGAACTAACAGCATCACAGGGTTCTACGATGCTGTTAGTTTGGCTTATTAGATCCGGGGGTCGGGCATGGGTTTACGGCTGTAATAGACACAAGAATGTGACCTTAGACTGGGCTCTCACATGCCGGATTTGCCAGTTTGATAAAACAGCATGTGAGAACCCAGGCGTAACGCTCAAATCTAGCGGAGTTGACTATTTTTTCAGTGGAATTAGGCTTTAAATCTAACTCTGCTACATCTTCTATAGTAAAAAAAAAATTCACAGCCACATGACCTACTCACCAATGTGCGAATCATACAGGCCCCCAGATACAAGACCCTTCTCAGTCCAGTATTTCCATGCGCCCGATGGGTATCCTCCATTACAACTGGAAAAGGTTTACAAACGTTGTCAAAAATAAAATGCAGTAACGCAACCAGATATCTCAGCTATCCCCCCCCCCCCACCCACAAACTGGTCAAGTGAGAACTGGAAAACCTTCATAGGGGTAGAGTCACATGGTAGCGTGCTGTGCGGTCAGACGTTTCAGACCATTGAGAGGACAGATCAGTAAATACATCAGGCTGCGGTCTTATTTTGCTTCCTTAGGTCAGATACATTTGTTTTTGTAGTTTGGGAGTTATAATGTGACTCAAAGGGCAAGGTCTGTACAAAAAGTGGCCATACGAAACAGACTTCAGGCTGGATTAACACAGCATTTGCCAAGAATTTAGTGCCCATTGGGGAAATGTCATTGAGGACATTTTTGCACCTGAGTATGTCGCCATCGGTGTGACGTGAAAGTATGCAGATGGGATTGATTTCCAGACTCGAAAACAGTCTGATAAATGCCCCAGGGTAGAGGTCTACTCACCCCATCCCACACTCAATGCCGCAACAAGAGAGAAGATCTTCTGCAGACACTTCCACATTCAGCTTTTCATTAGAGTGCACACAGACACGGTCAGAAATGGCCTCCACTGCCCCAAACGCCTAGGACAGACATAGCTGGTTAGAAATGGCGAGAGGAAACATCTTTGTTTGTTTGACTTCTCAAACAAACACTTCCTACTCACCCAGCAGGATCCACAGGACCCTTGGTCCCTAACCTCCTTGATAGTAGGACAGTTTGGCCAAGCTTCCCGGGAGTCAAAGTTGTCCGGAAGAACCATTTGATCAGAAAAGGAATACCTGTAAATTAATGATAATAGTTATAGGCGGAGTGTAGTAACTGAACTTGCCCAGCTACGGCAAGAGGTTTATCTCCTGCCCTGAGTAAACCATACAAGGTCCCTTGTGATCCACTATTGTGTCCATGCCACTAAAGCCATGTCATGAAATTGTGTGGGGGGGGGAATAAAACATTGACTGTCAATAAATGTAGTGGCATTCAAAGCAAAGACAAAAATTAGGCCCCTTTCAGCAGCTGCTTGACATCACCACAAGCCTGACCGCCAGTGACAGGAAGTCCAGCGCCTCCACCACATTTCGTGACTTGAGATTTTTCACTTCTGTTTGCCAATATTGCACCAATGGAGCCATCACTGGGGAAGTTCTCAAAACCCACTGAAATGGGCACTTGCCCTAGGGGAGGATGGCCCTTATTTCATCATAGGAACTGCATGGGCTGTCTAGGATACATACACCCTCGCATAAATGGTAATCTATTTCCAGCAAGAGGAAAACTGAAAGCCAGATGAACGGGTGAGTTGGCCATTTACACACATTTTGGTAAGCTCGTGTGTCTATGGTGGTGGCCCAATGGAAGGATTGGACAGTTTTGAATTTTATCGATTGAACCGGATAAAATTCAATTAGTCAAAGGAAAGGCAAAAAATTTGCCCCAAACACAGGGATGTTTTTTCTATTGTCTTGAAAAATTTTTTTAATGGCAAATTATTTTTTTTAGGACTTTTCCTACAAAAAAAAAAAAAAAAAAAAAAAATAGAAATAGAAAAAAGATGCTGCGCCAGAGGTTAGCTGGAAGTTGATTGTGAAATATTATATGCACTACAAATAGTGATATTTTTTTTTCTCTTTTTTTTGGAGTCAGTGGCTTTTTTTGCAATTGCAGCGTAGGGTTGGATTGGCGTATTTATTCACCCAGTTAGAAGTCTTTGGGAGAAGAAAGTCTTTGTTTTTGCCCGATCCAAAAAACAAACGCATGTGTGTAGCATTTTTTTGTCATTTTCCCAGAACGAGTCATGCGTGCCAAAGAGGAATCTTTGAACCTCATGATATGCAATGTGAAAAACGCCAGTACTAAAGCCAACTATTTTGAAAACTGCAAAAAAAAAAACAAAAACATTCATACATGATTTAAAGAGTAAAAAAAAAAAACAAAAAAAAAACAAAAAAAAAAACTAGCTTTTGTGGATGTATTTTTATTTTTTTTAAACAAATAGGTGGTTGAAGGAAAAAACAAAAGCCTCTTTGTAGATAAATCTGGTCACCAAAGACCAGTTCCCCACTACTTATTGCTGGAGATTGAACCCCCCCCCCCCCCCTCTAGCCAGAGAGGGCACATTTTTATCTATTAAGGAGGCGTTACAGTGTAGAGCTTTATTTTTTAATGGGCCAGTCAAATATTTAAACTACGTGATCATGTTCTCCCCCAATTTTAGTCTTGGAAGAAACATGTAACAAGATTCTCCATGCCTCATTAGTTCTTGTTGCCCTTTTTTTTCCCAGCATTGTCATTTTAGATGTGGGCATCACATTTGCTTTCCAACAAGCCATTAGCACTGTGCCATTCACTAGGGAATGTGAATATTTTACAAACCAGTGCAGAGAAATAAGTGAACTTAGCTCTGTGAGGACTCTTAGGTGAAGTCCATCATGTGTGCTGTGGTGTTTACATCAGGCACTGATCAGTTCTCAAAATGTAAAAATGCATTTCCAATAATTCAGCGCAATGCGTAAAATAGCAGGGCTCTCTCGACTGGCTTTGCAGCTGTTACAAACTACAACAACCAGCATGCCCCAACAGCCTGTGGCTGCCAGGGCATGGTGGAAGTCAGTCTTACAACAGATGGAGATCCGGTGTGGAGACCCCTGCATTATGGAATCTCAGTTCTGTGTTCATAGACACGAGTAACAGTTAATGGACTAGAGAACAGCAACAAGCCGAAGTGTGAAAGCTGAGGAGGGGACACAATGTAACAAACCTGGACTATATTGCAGAATCTACGTCATACCTGATCGGCAGCTTATTTCCTCCAAGTATTGTTCCGCAGAGTCTCTTTACATAACCAATGTCACCACTTGGAAAATTATGTCCGGCCTGAAAGAAAAGGAGGGATGAAGACAAAACTCCACTTTGCAGCAGTGCTGTGTACCATTTACTAAGCAGGTGCGAATGGACATTTTCTAACAATTTCATTTTAGAACTAGGGTGTCATCGCCCACCAGCTGCTTTCAAATTTTCAATGAACCCATCCCCCACTGACTACAAATAACTCACTGTAGGCGAATGGGTTTCCAATTACCGACTACAATAATGTCAGGGTCTGTATTCAGCAGGGGGCGGGGGGGCTTGTACCGTACATAAAATAGTTTGACCAATTAACATTTTATCCAGTTCTTCTACACAGTGGAAACGAGGAAGCATTCCCCTAAAAAGTGACTTGCAAATACAAAAAGTCCTTGAGTTAGGGCCTGTTCACATTAGCGTATGGTTCCCGTTCATCTGTTCCATCAGAGAAACCAATGAACGGCAAGCCGAACGAAAACTATAGCTTCCGTTCACATTTCCATTGATTTCAATGGTCGTGATTCCGTTGCAGTTTGTTTCGGTTTCTTAAAGTTTCTGTTTTTTTTACAAAAACTTTACGGAACAGAAACCAGCTGCAATGGAAGCATTACCATAGAAATGAATGGAAAAGCAAACAGAAGCTATAGTTCCCAATTAGCTTTCCGTTCATCGATTCCTCCAATGGAAAGGTTGAACAGCACCGACGAACCAAAGGCGGATGTGAAGCGGCCCTAATCCTGTTCGGACAGGACGTAAAACCGTTCCTTTAGTGAACCCATTGTGGGCTGACCAAGCTTCATAGACTAAAAACTGCAAGTCTTTCTAGAAGCAGCAATATGGGAGGGGGATGGGCAGGGGTAACCAGCCTGATGTGTGCTGCTGAGTAGTCTGGAAAAGCCATTTGCCAATCCTTGTGGGAGCAGGAATATAAGGGGGTCACCCAGATTTCCCATAAATAGATATAGGATACAGATAGGAAACCATCTTCAAATGAAAGAGGATGTCCCATTAGGATAACCAGTCTATATGGGCATTATAGAGTGGGGTCCACTGCTCAGAACCCCTCAGGGCAGAGTGTAGCTCCTGCTCTGGAGGGCTCTGCGTGACCATGTACCGCATGCTTGCGCATTCATTTTAATGGGCACCAGGTAAGTGCACATTCCTCCTGCAGTACCTACCACAGATTGCCGGTAGGTCCTTAAAGGGGTTGTTCAGACTGAGAAACCCCTTTAAAGTATTTTCCGTTTCTTTTTTTGGTAAATAGGCTCAATCATTGAATATCGAAAAGTTGCAACTTTCTTATATACATTGTTTCAATTCCTCACCATTTAAGATCTCCGATTGCTGAACAAATGGAAACGTTCTAGTTTACAGCCAGAAACTGAAAACCACTTGATGTGCAGCTGATAAATAGCTCTTTTAAAAGGAAACCCGTCAGCCGTTTCGAGGTCTGCTGACAGGGTGACATAGGGGAGGGGGAAAGGGCATTTTAAGCATCTTTTTTCTCAGTTATGGAAGCTGCATGCCTGAGAAAAGGAGGTTTAGGCTATGTTCACACGGGGTATTTTGCAGAGTTTTTTTGACGCGGAAACCGCGTCGCAAAACTCGGCAAAAACGGCTCGAGAACGCCTCCCATTGATTTCAATGGGAGTCGTCGGCGTCTTTTTCCCACGAGCAGTAAAACTGCCTCGCGGGAAAAAGCAGCGACATGCCCTATCTTCGGGCGCTTCCGCCAGGAGAAAGGGTATTTCTCGCTGTTTTATGCCCGCGGCGCTCAATGGCCGCGGGCGAAAAACGGCACGATAATCGCCGCAAAAATCGGCGTGCAGGTAGAGGAATATCTGCCTCAAAGATCCAAACGGAATTTTGAGGCAGATATTCCTCCCCCAAAATACTCCGTGTGAACATAGCCTTAAATTCCCTCTGGGCGATGATTACAAATACCACTGAGGCGGGACTTGATATGCAAGAGTCCTGCACGAAGCAAGCCCCGCCCCTGTGCTTTGACCGCTATACTAATTTGCTGTAGTTAGCCAATGGGGTGGAGCTAGCTTCTCTGCCTCTGATGCGGACCAATCAGGGTAGTTCACACCCTGTTGGCAAACTACAGCAAATTAGCATAGAAGGGGCCAACACAACAGTGGGTCATATCTCTGGAACAGGGGGGGTCCAGGAAAAAAAGAAAATCTGCACTGCAATCAGGGAGACCGCGCTATTCAGGTCAGCAAATCAGTTCAACTTATATGAGCCGGTGACTGGTCCTCTGTAAAATGCTCTCCCCCTCCCCTATATAACCTGGTCAGCAGGTTTAAGATTATATAGACCCAATAGATATCACCCCCACAACCCACCTCCTTCAGAGCCCCTCACTCACCTTCCATGTAGTATTTAACTTATTAATATAATTGACCATGTCACTAGATAGAGGCTTGAAATATGGGACATTTCGGGAGCTGGCAAAAGAGGCCAAAACACAGAAGAGAGCCAGCGACTGCCACATTGTTGCAGAATTTCTCCTGTGGAAAGAGAAAATGTATCAGATGAGTTTAGAAACTGGAAAAATTAAAGAAAAAAAAACGTTTAAAGGAACAGTACAGATCAATGCAACCTATTATCCACGTTATCAGCCATTTCAGGCAGAGGAGAGTGACTTTAGTGTTCTTCTAGGGCGAGAGACTGAGCGCAGAATCCTCCCTGCCCCTCCTCCGATCACTATGTCACATCTCCAAGGACACGTACATCCATATAAGATGTTCATCACGGCATCCATACTGCAGAGACGGCAATTAATGGCGCTAGAGGACAACCTCCTGCCACACGCCCCATTAGGCCAAGGCCACACAGACTTTTTGTAGCGCTACTGATTGATTTTAACTCTTGAGTGGCAGCTGCAGTCCAAAGAAAGAAATTGAGCTGCATGCAATCTTGTGGCAGCTGCAGGCCACTCAAGAGTTAAAAATCAATCAGTTGTGCTACAAAAAGTCTAGGCGTAGCCCTGGATAACGCATGAAGGTTATGGAAAAGCCGGAGGTAGCGTGGGCACATATGGGTTCTGTATGACAGCAATACAGCCATGTACATGAGCCTTAGGGGACACGCATGATCATAAAAATAAAAAATAATAATAATAATTATATATATATATATATATATTTTATTTTTATTTTTAAAACTCCTGTTACAGAATTTGACTGACCCCAATATTTCCACTAAATTTGCCCTCGTCTATTAACAGACCAAGACGGAACTAAAGAAAGATCTAATCCTCTACGTTCCTGTAATGTCTCTAGGTGTTTTTTTCTGTATTTTTTCACCATCAGTGCCAGTTCTAGATCAGAACATCACACACGTAGGTCAATGACACTGTGCCAAGAAGTAAGTACACCCTAAACAGGTGCATACGCCAGATAAAAGGGAAGGTCATGAAATCAGGCGTTACTGATACTACTCAGGACTACCATATCCGGATGAGGTTTTGGAGTTGTTTTGGGGACTAAGAAGGGACTATCCCAACTATCGGGACTAAGTTTCTTTCATAAGTAAAAGTTTATATTCAAGGAAACCGCAGCTCAGGCGCGGCCAGGTGTAGTGGTCCGGACGAGCGTCTGTTGTATAAACAGTAACCAGATATTACATCTGACCAGTCACCAGTATCACATGGTCAGAATCCCGTACACCTGAAATCCTGCCGGTATGGGATCTCATAAAATCAGCGACAGTGAGGCAAAGGATTACCGACACTTACATATTGAGAAACTGCACAAATGACCCTAAAACAGTCCTGAAATTGGAACATCAGAAATATGTGTACCCCATAAGGGCAAACGGTCATTGTCCTTTATGTCCATCAATCTGTGTCTTGTGCCCCTAGATACATTTGGAGGGAAGGTGGAGGAAGGCTTAAAAAAAATTAAAAAATTCTCCTTCAGCGGTGACCTAATTATTTTGAAACAGAGAGGGATCATACTCTTATTTGGCCCTAATTGTATGTTCACACGGCAGCCTCCGATACGCCTGAAATTACAGTGCTGTTTTCAGGCGAAAACAGCTCCTGAATTTCAGCCGTAATGGCAAGTGCAGGCGTTTTTCGCAGCGTCCATTACGGACGTAATTGGAGCTGTTTTTCTATGGAGTCCATGGAAACCGGCTCCAATTACGTCCCAAGAAGTGACATGCACTTCTTTGACGCGGGCGTCTTTTGTATGCGCCCTCTTTTGACAGCGGCGCGTAAAAAAAAAAAAAAAGACAGTCTGCACAGTACATCGTAAAACCCATTCAAATGAATGGGCAGATGTGTGCCGACGCTTTGGAGCTGTATTTTCGGGCGTAATTCCAGGCGTAAAATGCCTGAATTACATCCGTAAATAGGGCATGTGAACATACCCTTAGTCCTCTGTGGACCCACTAAGAATATGGGCCTAATTCAGGTCTAGGCATGTCAGGGAAATGAAGGGCATTGCGTTGGGAATCAGATTTGCACATAGACTATTGAACGTCACCCCCCCCTATTTGTCTGAGCCCCTGACAGCTGTGCCACCTGCACTGCCCTGATGGCAGCCTGGAATTGGAACAGAATACAGATTACCATTTATGGCAGCTTGTATTCTGCATAAATCTGCATTTCCACTACCATATTTACGATCTGTGTGAAATCTGTATAGTTTAATTAGGAATCACATCAGATTCCTTGGCTAGTTACCTCTAACGGGATTTCATCTAATTTTTTAGCTCGCAGATATGGCCATATACATGAAACCTAAGGCTCATTTCAGATGGCCAGAATATGGCTACATTTTAGGGTCTGTATTATGGCCTCAACTCCCAGACCCTACAAAGATTCTGTACTTCTATAGGGATCTAAATGAGGTAAAGGTGTTGCTGCCATAGTATGTACCCTAAAATGCATCTGTACGTCAGCTGTCTGTAATAAACCTAAGGCACAGCGGGCACAGCGCCATCCAACAAGCCCATGGCTGCTGATCGGCTGTAGGGAGGTCACTGTATATACAATGCATTACTGACCTCTCCAGCTCATATGGGAAGTGATTCTCAGCAGTAGATTATAGAATTACAACATAAGAATTTTCCTACAGTCAAGAACAGTTTCAACAAAACTTATTGTGATAGCAAAATTTACAGAAACAGAATCCGAAACAGCGCGACTCCTACCTCTGGGTGGCGTCTGATATTGCAAAGAAGCCCAATTCAAGTGAACAAAGCTGTGCTGCAATACCACACACAGCCCAAGGGTGGCGCTGTTTTGAAAGAAAGAAAGCAGCCATGTTTCTTTAAAATCTAAGAACTGGTCCCATCGGGTCTACAACACATTCCAGCTGACTACCCAGTCTGAAAAACGGCAGCTTCACGTCAGGACAAGCCCCGGATCATAAGGTATTCCATGCGCAGAGCGAGAAACGTCCACATCAAGATACAGCATTTATTACAAGGAAACTTTTTACTGAGCATTATGAAACTCAAAGTTTTTCTATAGTGTAATAAGAATTTCAGTGCATAAGAAACTTCACAAAAAAAAAAAAGTAATTCTTCACTGTATAATACCATGTGTCTTTTTAGGTCAAATTTTGTGACAATTTCTTAATATCTTTATAACAGTCAGAGCTGTATTTTCTGATACAAAGCTCCAAATCCCCTTCACAGACAGAGCCAAATGATATAATTCTGCCCTACCTGCAGTCACCACTAGAGGGAGCTAACTGCATACTGTTTTTTTTTTTTTCTATGTATAACTAGTATGCAGTAGGCTCTTTGGCTCCCTCTAATGGTGACTTCAGGCAGCCTGATCATCCTTTTAAAAAAGAACCTGTCAGCAGTTTTAGGTTATGGTTATGCTGCACGCCACAGTTTTGAGGGCTAAAAGCTACTGACAGGTTCCCTTTAAAGGAATATTCCAGTGAATTATTTTTTATATGGCCCCAGTTTAGAAAGTGCACCCAGTAAAAGGTAAGGTTGGGCAGGTCATACCCATATCGGGGCGCTTTACTGAACTATCTCCTCCATTCAATTCACCGGATGTCTATGCAGGGGATTTGGCGCTCTATCAGTAAGCTCAGAGCCCTATTATACATATTAAGTTAATTGGAAAGAAATATAGACTTCTAGGGATTTTCTACCTTCTGGCAACAGATGACCTATCCACCGGATAGGTCATCAGTACATGATCTGTGGCAGTCCGACACCCGGGCCCCGCACAGATCAGCTGGTCCGGTGCCTCCGTGCACCAGACGTACATGGCGGAAGCAGACATCTCCAGGCACGGAATAGCGGCCAAGCTGCAGTACTGTTTAAGTGAATAGGAGCAGTTCTGCATCATGGCCGCTATTCAATGAGCCAACTGCTTCCGGGCTCCGTACATAGCATTATGGGCCACGACATCCCGCAGGCCACCGGAGCAGCTTATCGTGCGGGGTCCGGGTGTCAGACCTGCACTGATTACATACTAGTGGCCTATCCAGTGGAAAGGTCATCAGTTGTCAGAAGGTGGACAGCCTCTAAGTGTAAACAAAAGAATGAAATGGTGTTTACTTTGTACCTTTAAATCTGATCTTAGGATATATTGCTTGTAAGAAGTGCCAATTACCACATTATTTACAAACTGGATAGACCCAATAGTACGGGGCTGGCGGGGGGGTTCCTAATCCCAGCAGCTGCTCTTCTGGCACATTCAGCATGAGACTGGTGCTGTTTATGGCAGCCTGTCTCCCCATTCAAGCCGAGTTCACACGGGGTGGATACGCTGCGTAAAGTTACACAGCGTATCCACCCTGTGCACCAGGGGAATTCCGGCCAAAAAAAAAAAAAAAAAAAAAACACACCAAACTATGGTGCAGTTTTTCACCCTTAATATCCGCAGCGGAAAACTGCAGCATTTAGCCACCTGGCTAGCACGCCGGCCTCCTAGGGTGACGTTTCATCCCAGGAGACCATTGTAACCAATGCGGTCACATGGGATGAAACGTCAGAGGGAGGCCGCGCTGGAGGGAGGAACACAAGACTTCTGGATAGGATTTTTATTTTTCTAAATTGCTTTTTTTTTGGTGGCGGAATCGCTGCGAATTCTGCCGCGAGAAAGCGCAAATGCTATTTGTTGCAGGTTTTACCTTCACATTGAATTCAATTGGGAAAACCCACAATAAAATAAGCAGCATTTACGCAAATACAATGGACATGCTGCGGAATAAAGTTCTGCACCCATGTCAATTTGGGCGTTTATTCTGCTCCATATTTACTTAGTGTGTGGATGAGATTTGTTCTCTCATCCACTTGGCTGCTATTGAATTATAGTGCGGATTTTCCACAACTAATTCTGTTGCGGAAAATGTGCAGTATTTGTGCAATGTGTGAACGGACCCTTAGAGAGCGAAACTGCGCCTTGTATTCTATACAACTGAAAGCACAAATATCCCCTCACACCTGAAGCTTCACCAGTGACACATTACAGGCTGCAGGACTCAGAGGGAGCCTATAGATCTACACAGAGTAAAGTGGCTACATATGGGTTGTGTCGGTTACATATATGGTTCACTTATTACACTACACAAGCGTCCTGGGAGTCCCTCCAATGTCTGATTATTACCCAGTATAAATAACGGAGAAGATTACAAGATAGTTTGGGAATCTGGTCTGAATCCAGTTATCCGTCATACTGGTCAAGAGCAGGTCCCCTCCAGCTGATGCCTATAAAAACCCAACATCACAGCAACTTAACGGTTAATCCCACAGATATTGACACCATTATTGAGAATGTAAGAAAATCCCCATAGGTTTCGATCTTTACAGCACTCAAAAGCCTGGACTCAGTTACTGCCCAGATTAGTCCAAAAGGACACGGCCATGATAAAGCAGCGCAGAGGGGCAGCCATATTGTATACAAGGGCAGGGCACAAGCATGTGACTGGAATCAGGATACAGAACTATATACAGGCAGTATATGATCACAGGAATTATTCCATAGGTCGTAGCGACTGCCAGGAAGAACAATGACGTCAGGAGAACCGGGGAAATCCACACAGCCCTAACTGTGTACACCAAATTACCCTCCAACAGCACAATGCAATGAATCCTCAACCAGAAACCTACATGGCTAGCTCCCTGATCTCAGATACAGAAATTACACTGAAGTCCCCTCTAACTGCACAACACTAGCACTCCACAATTAGATACTTAGCCTCTGCCTTAGAGGAACCACAAGTCCCAGCTCACCTCCCTAGCACTTGTAGTCCCACCAGCTAGAGCTACACCCAGCACATGTGCTACAATGACACTGCTCCCCCATCCACTCCTGAGACAGACCGGAAGGGAGTTGTTACATTGTATCCAATAATAAATAATAAACAATAAACAAACACTTGATACTTTGTGAATCTTTCCCTAAAGGAGGTGAAACAAAAGGTTTCCACAGAGCAGAAAGAATAGTCTGCAGCCCCTCTAATGACTGTAATCCAGGGACCCTGTAAACAGTGGAGCACGCATGCGCGGTGACTACCACACTATGAGGACTATAAATATAGAAACATTTGTTACATTGTATCCACTGAGCTCACAGCCTGGAGTAATATACAAGAATATGAGGGGATACAATGTAGCAGAGCCGACAGGAGCTGATCACTTACCCAGCGCAGCAGACACAGAGGAGCAGGGGATATGCAGGGAGGGAGTAGCCTCCTCCTTATTATATAAGCTGCTCTGTACCGCCCTGTATACCCGCCTGACTCCTCATATGACTGCTGATCACCCACTGCCCGCCCACAACAGGGCACACATCGCAGATTGGGGTGCAGATCAGCATGTGATGCCAGGGGGCATAGTAATGATGTCAGTGCATGTGTGTGGGTTATACATTTTACAAAAGAGGTGTCCACATTGGCTGTCCCCTGTTCTGCAGCCTCTTCCCTCAATGATGAGTAGGTTACCCATTTGGGGTATATTCACACAGTGCAGTTTTGTTGCAGTATTTGAAGCCACAACCAGCAGTGGATTAAAAAAAAAAAAAAAGAGGAGAAATAGTATCTTTCCTATGTACTTCCACTCCCTTTACGTTCCACTGATGATTGTGGCTTCAAAAACGGCAATAAAAAGTTTCACCGAAACTGCACTGTGTGAATAAGACCTTAATTGCTGTGAAAACCGCATGCGTTTTACCACAAAGCGGTTTTTGGTCCTGCGGTTAGTACAGGTGAAGCGCATTGAAGCCATGTGTTTCACCTGTAACAATCGCATGGCTAAAAACCGCAACACAAAACTGCGATTCGCGGTAAAAAGGAATGCAGTCTTTACCATGCGTTTTTCAGAGCCTTTAAGAAGCGCATGAAAAGCTGTAGTAAAAACGCGATGAAAACGCTCCGTGGAATTTCAGCCTAAGGGCTCATGCGCACGTTTCCATTTTGCGGATCCTAGTGGTCTCCGTGTGCTGTCCGTTTTCTTTTTGTGGACTCATATACAAGAATGGATTAGATGGACCGCAAATACGGACAAGAATAGGACCTATTGTATAATTTTCGGAGCGGATACATGTATCCGCCCAAAAAAACGGATGTGTACGTGACCCCATAGAAATAAATGGTTCAATTTAGGCCTCATTCACACGACAGGGTCGAGTGACGGCCGATAAAAACGGCCGTTTTTCCCGGCCGGTTTGCATCCGTTTTGCATCCGTTCCGATTCCGTTCAGGGCCGTGTTGCCGTTTTTAACGGCCGATTTTTACCCGTTTTGCATCCGTATTTTCATTTAAATTTGTTGCCACACACAGCCCTCTGTAGATAATGCCACAGCCCCCCTGGTAGGTAATGCCACCCAGCCCCCTGGTAGGTAATGCCACCCAGCCCCCTGCAGGTAATACCACCCAGCCCCCTGCAGGTAATGCCACCCAGCCCCCTGCAGGTAATGCCACCCAGCCCCCTGCAGGTAATGCCACCCAGCCCCCTGCAGGTAATGCCACCCAGCCCCCTATATGTAATGCCACCCAGCCCTCTGCAGGCAATGCCACCCAGCCCTCTGCAGGTAATGCCACCCAGCCCCCAGCAGGTAATGCCACCCAGCCCCCTAAATGTAATGCCACCCAGCCCTCTGCAGGTAATGCTACCCAGCCCTCTGCAGGTAATGCCACCCAAACCCCGGCAGGTAATGCCACCTAGCCCTCTGCAGGTAATGCCACCCAGCCCCCTGTATGTAATGCCACCCTGCCCCCTGTATTTAATGCCACCCAGCTCCCTGTATGTAATGCCACCAAGTCCCCTGTAGGTAATGCCACACAGCCCCCTGTAGGTTGCACCCATCCCCCCCTTCCAGGAGAAGTCACTGACTTCAATGTCCATATATGGACAGTGTAGTCACTGACTTCTCCTGGAGAGGAATTCCCTGCCACAGGTCGGGAATTCCGCTTCAGAAGTGAGTGACGTCACTGTGTCCATATATGGAACGTTTGGTCACTCACTTCTTCTGTAGTGGAATCCCCGGCCATAGAGTCGGGGATTCCGCTTCAGAAGTGAGTGACGTCACTGTATCCATATATGGACAGTGTAGTCACGCACTTCTCCTGTAGCGGAATCCCCAATCCCCTGCCGGGGATTGGGGATTCCGACTCCTACAGGGAGTAAAAAAGACCCTCCTCCTCCTCACATGCACTCTGCACTGTGAGGAGGAGGAGGAGAGAGAGCGCGAGCGACGGAATATATGGCCATCACTCGGGACACATTTCGGTGATGGCCGTGTATTACCCGGCCCCATAGACTTCTATGGGAGCCGGGCGGCCGGGTAAACGGCCGAAAATAGGGCATGACCCATTGTTTTGACAGCCAGGTTTCCCGGGCCGTCAAAAAATCGGTCGTGTGAATAGCTCCATTAGGGGTCTATTGTTCCTACTGCAGCCGGGTGACGGACGATTTATGAACGGCCGTTACCCGGTCGGGAAACCCTGTCGTGTGAATAAGGGCTTACTACAATCAAAATAGATGGATAGGACGCTAAAGAAAACAATGGTCGTGTGCATGAACCCTAAGTGTAGCCCTGACATAACAGGGCACCGGTGGCAGTCTGTGGATGTCTAGGTAATGGTGACCATACATATTAGACCAAAAAGACAGAAGTGAGCGCCAGGGGGGAGACTAACCTGACGCGACCTATACAGACAATACAGGAGGGAAGTGTCTCCAATATGTCCTCCCCTATACAGACAATACAGGAGGGAAGTGTCTCCAATATGTCCTCCCCTATACAGACAATACAAAAGGGAAGTGTCTACAATATGTCCTCCCCTATACAGACAATACAAAAGGGAAGTGTCTCCAATATGTCCTCCCCTATACAGACAATACAGGAGGGAAGTGTCTCCAATATGTCCTCCCCTATACAGACAATACAAAAGGGAAGTGTCTACAATATGTCCTCCCCTATACAGACAATACAGAAGGGAACTTTGTCAGTAATGTGGCCTCCCCTTTGGTGCATTCTGGGGTTCAGCTTATACTACAACATCCACACCCCAGTATAGTGAGCGCCGTGTCTACAGATAATGAGGTGGTGACCCCGCACCCTGGAGAAACCGTTACACAACCACATACATCAAGTAGTCGTGGCCGAGGGGCTAAAGGGTAACTAAACGTTCAACAAACTTCTGACATGTCATAATGACATGTCAGAAGTTTGGATCGGTGGGGTCCAAGCACTGAGACCCCCACCAATCGCTAGAACGAAGCGCTCGTGTGAGCGCTGAGCCGCTTCATTTGCTTTTCTAAGAAAGCCGATGTAGTGGTGTATGGGCTCAATAGAACTGATGCGTAAATCAAGTAGTCGTGGTCGAGTGGTTGAGGTGATGGACTAGGAATCCAATGGGGTTTCCCTGTGAAGGCTCTAATCCTGCCGACTATGTGGGGGCACGTTTTTTAATGGACCAAACTAAAAAGCTGCAACATTCATGTGTGATCTCCATGTTTAGAAACTGGGTAAACTGAGGGACGGGCCTCTTCCGGGTTGCGGAGGGTTTGCGTCTAGTGGTGGCTGTGCTGGGTGACCTTATTCCAAGTCTTGTTCTTCATACATGGCTGGCAGAGTTGGGGTGCAGAGCAGATTTCGAGCGGTCGGTCAATATAAGGCCTGGTGGAATTTTTTTCAGCGGACTCCGCTGCAAAATTTGTGCCATTTTTATTGCTATTAGTTACATGCAGTTCTATGTGTCTGATCTACTTGGAAATACAAACAAATTCAGTGGTGAGAACAACAGGTTAATGAGGTAATGCAAGCCTTCCGTAGCTCAGCTGGTAGAGCGGAGGACTGTAGAGGGAATGCAGACATCCTTAGGTTGCTGGTTCAAAGGAGATTTTTGTATTTTTATTAACGCTGTACAATTATCTCCATCATTTCTGTTATAATTTAAAATTTAACAAACCCCTTTTAAGAGAAAGAATAACTCCTCCCCCAACCACAATTCCTGATGTGGAGCTTCTATTAGAGTAATTACGGTTTCTCACAACAGGACTGACAGCAGGATAAAGGGTGACTTATCGAGATGTAAGTTCTTATTCTGTAGTCACTTTCTTTCTATCTGATCCCAGTCACCTGCAGCAGACAGTTAAAGGAACAGTGTCATCGCAAATAATTTTTTTATATGTTAAAGATGTTAGTGCTTTAATAAAAACGTTTATATTCATTTGTGTGTTTGTGTTTTACTGTTTCTTATTTTTACACTTTTTCTTCCCTATGGGGGCTGCCATTTTTTGTTCCATTTCTGTGTGTGTCGATTAACGACACACACAGACATGGAATACGGCAGCCACAGTCCCATAGGGACTGCGAACGGCTCCCGTCCCATTGACTGCCGTGTACGGCGTCTGTGTGGGAACTGCGCATGCGCCGCTCCCACACAGTCCTATTCGAAATTGGCGCCGTCCGGCGCCATTTTCCTGTGGACCGGAAGTCGCGGCCGGACAGTAATATTACTACTTCCGGTCGCGGCTTCCGGACTTGTGCACATGGAACAGCGGCAGCAAACGGAGCGGACGGGCCGGAGGGAGCCGCGGCGGCAGGAGCAGGTAAGAGATTTCAATGTATGTTAGTGTTTGTGTGTGTTTACTACTGTATGTAAACCTACTACACTGTGGGTTACCTCAAAAAATGGCGACACACAGTGTAGGAGGTTAAACCTTTCAAACCCCTCGTTTATCCCGGCACTAGCCAGGATAAAGGAGGGGTGGATGCTGAGAGCTCACTAGAGCGAGGGCTTTTAACCCAATGTTGCAATGCTGCAATTTGGGAACAGCCCCATCTAGTGGCCAAAAATGGGTAGTATTATAAATTAGAAATAATTTATAATATTTCCTGGCTCGTGCCAAAAAAAAATAAAAAATTTGAACAATGTTTAATCACCCACACACTAAATGTTTAAATTTTAAAAAAAAAACATGTTTTTCTGACAACACATTCCCTTTAAAGAGTTAAAAGATCAGAGATGTACATGGGGGAGGGGTATGAGTTTTATGTACCTGCTGTGTCCACCTTCAACATAGTAAGTAGTCGTGGCCGAGTGGTTAAGGCGATGGACTTGAAATCCATTGGGGTTTCCCCGCGCAGGTTCAAATCCTGCCGACTACGAGGGAACTTTTTGGTTTATGAACAAAACTATAAACCTGCAGTAGTCACGTGTGATCCCCATGTTTGGGATCTGGGTAAACCAAGGGTCGACCTCCTTCAAGGTTTCTTTACAATATTTGAAGGCCTTATCTCTGATAAGCCCCACACCTGCTATAAAACAGCTCTGCCTGGCCCAGCATGTCCTCCAGCACCGCACGACCCGGACTGACCCCTTAATATTACCCTCAATATCCCAGGAAGTTCTCTGGTTCTATCACATGTCCGGATCTTCACCATAAACTCCAAAACCAAAAACCATTCCTAGTCCTCATGGAGGAGGTGTCTGGGTCATGTGACAAGTTACCGCTGCCATGATTGGCTTCTAAGTATAGTCTACAAGAGATGGAGCTCCATAGTCTCATCTTGTCTTTGTCAACTGGGGAGGGGAACCTATTTTAGCACTTACAGAGTTACTTCACCCCCTCCCCCACCACCTCTTCACTCACCAATTTCTGCCCACATTGGGGCTCACAATCTAATTTTCTTATCAGTCAAACAGAACACCCAATTTACAATTGGTATATTTTTGGAGTGTGGGAAGAACACATGAAAAAAATATGAGGAGAACCGACAAACCCCAGGCAGAGATTTATGGATTAAAGGGGTTGTCTGAGATTAGAAGAAAGGCTTTACTTTATCTACAGACATAGCGCCCCCTCCTGTCCATGTGTCTGCTATTCACTAAAAGGAGGCTGAACGGCGATCCCAGTCACAAACAATATGTCCTCCCCCTATACAAACAATACAGGAAGGAAGTGTGTCTCCAAAATTTCCTCCCCCATACAGAGAAAACAGGAAGGAAGTGTGTCTCCAATATGTCCTCCCCCATACAGAGAAAACAGGAAGGAAGTGTGTCTCCAATATGTCCTCCCCCATACAGAGAAAACAGGAAGGAAGTGTGTCTCCAATATGTCCTCCCCCATACAGAGAAAACTGGAAGGAAGTGTGTCTCCAATATATCCTCCCCATTACAAACGATGCAGGAAGGAAGTGTGTCTCCAATATGTCCTCTCTCAAGTTTGCGCCTCCGATATGTTTTCCCCTTTGGTGCATTCTGGGGTTCAGCTTACATTCAGCATCCACACCCCAGTATAGTGAGCGCCATGTCTACAGATAATATGGTGGTGACCCCGCACCCTGGAGAAAGTGTTACACAACCGCACACATCAAGTAGTCGTGGCCGAGTGGTTAAGGCGATGGACTAGAAATCCATTGGGGTTTCCCCGCGCAGGTTCAAATCCTGCCGACTACGAGGGAAATTTTTTTTTTTTTATGGATAAAACTAAAAACCTGCAACATTCATGTCTGATCACCATGTCTGGGATCTGGGTAATTTGGGGGTTGAGCTTTTTCCATGTTCGGTGGAGATCTGCATCTAGCGGCGGCTGAGCTGGATGACACCTGCTCCTTATCCCAACCCCCGACATCTATACAGGACTGGCAGAGGAGGCGTTTAGAGCAGATACTGAGCAGTCAGTCAATATAAGATTATATAACTACACAATGGTGTAGTAATCGTTACTCACAAAGGATGTCGAGTCTTTTTTTGGGGGGATCTCCATCTTCCATGGAGTGATTGTCCGATATCAATGGGAGGACTATTTATTATGGGCGAGTCCATGACCGGGATCTCGCTACTCTTAAAATTCTTACATCTATTTAGATGCCGATCTAGGCGCTAGCTAAAGTTTTCTGACCGCCCCTATTAGGGCATTTTGAGGTACTATCAGACGGTTTCCATATCCCTCTAATAACAATGTCTTAGAGTTGTGTTCCATAATGCATTGCATTCTCTGCTATATGTGACAATAGCTTATGGTGGGGGATAGCAGCAGCGGGACCCCTCACTTGTAGTTGAGGTACTAGCAATCTGGAGAAGAATGTCCAAACAAGACAAGAATCTCATCTGAATGTGTGGCACTGTACATTAAATTATTTTTGCAGTGTATGGGGCACTTAGTATGGCCCTTTTATTTGGGCAGTACACTGTATGGCGCTGTATGGTATGGTTATGTGCATACCTCCCACCTGTCCCGGATTCAGCGGGACAGTCCCGGATTCCGGGTGGTTTCCCGCTGTCCTGGGTGTCCGGTGGTATGTCCCGGTTTCAGCTGTATCTGTGTTCTCAGGAATCCAATGTATATACTGTGTAAAGCAGCTGTGATCGGTTTGTCACAGACAGTGACGTCATCGCGCGTGTCTGCGCCCAAACACTCATAGAACAGAGCGGGGGAGCGGAGGGATCTCTTCCACTCATCGTGGGAATGGGGCTAGGTAAGTATTTATTTTACTATTCATTTTTATTAGGCTCTATGGGGCAAGATACTGTATGGGGGCATCTGCTAAGTGGGCATTATATTGTATGGGGCACCTGCTAAGGGGGACATTATACTGTGTGGGAGCACCAGTTAAGGGTGCATAATACTCTATAGGGGCAGCTAAGGGTGCATCATACTGTATGGGGCACCTGCTAAGGGGCATTATACTGTAAGGTGGCAGCTAGGAGGACATTATACTATATGAGGTAAGCTATGGGGGCATTATACTTTATGGGGGCATCTACGAAGGAACTGTAATGTATGGGGGCAACTATGGTGGCATTATACTGTATGAGAGCAGCTATAGGGTGTTATAATGGATGGGGCATCTGTGTGGGAATTATACTGCATGCGGACAGCTATGGGTGCATTATACTATGTGGGGGCAGCTATTTGGCACTATACTGTGTGGGAGACACTATGGTGTATTATACTGTGTGGAGGTTCTATGTGGGCATTATACTGTGTGGGGGGCATTATAGTAGGTGGGGGGCAGCTATGGGGTCATTATACGGTGTGGGGTTTTATGTGGGCACTATACTGTGGGGAGGCACTATGGGAACATGATACTTTGTGGGCTGAACCGGGTGTGCATAGAAGGGGATTGGGCGGGGTTAGAGGCGTGGCTTAACAGGGAAAAAATTTGTCCCTCTTGGCAATAGTGGAAAGTTGGAAGGTATAGTTATGTGTACACCATATAGCAGGAGCGTTGTCCACAGAAGGTACTTCACATGGCACCATCCAATGTACGGCTGGTCCTGGCGATGTTGAGATTTGAGATGTTGGTACTTCAGCCCCCCCACGTGGTCTATCGGTTGGGATTCCCGTTTTCATCCAGGGTTTGTCTCCCGGTATAGGCAGTGGCTTTGTTTTCTATTGTAGATATTTTTGGAATAGTAACAAGTCAGAATCTTATTAACTAGTAAACTACTGGGAGATTTCATTTCAGTCATTTCTGTATTTTCATTGGTATTAGTTACATCCAGGCAGCATTGTGTCCGATCTACATGGAAAATACTATATCAGTGGTGAGGACAACAGGTTAACCATGTAACCCATGCCTATGAAAGCCCAGCTGGTAGAGCGGAGGACTGTAGAGGGAACGCAGACATCCTTAGGTCGCTGCTTTAATTCCGGTTCGAAGGAAATCTTTTTGTTATTAACATTATATAATTATCTCCATCATTTCTGTGATAATTTGACATTTTAAATCAACAAATCCCTTTTATCTTTAGTGAGAGAAACAATAACTCCTCCCCTGACCCCTACTTCTATTAGGGGATTTACGGTTTCTCACCACAGGCCAGACAGCAGGATAAAGGGTTAATTATCAAGTCAAGAGTCCTTATTCTGTAGCCACTTTCTTTGTATCTGATCCCAATCACCAGCAGCAGTTAAAGAGTTAACAGGTCAGAGATGTACATGGGGGAGGGGTATGAATTGTATTGTGTCTGGTGGGGCTGCCGTGTCCAGCTGCTACAATAGGACAGACTTACCTCTCCGGTTATTGGGGGCACATTCTATACAATATCTGAAGGGTCAAGGTAAAAGTCTGTAATAAGCCCCACAACTGCTATAAAACAGCTCTGCCCGGCCCAGCCTGTCCTCCAGCACCGCACGACCCGTACTGACCCTTAATATTACCCTCAACATCAGAGGAAGTTCTCCGGATCTTCACCATAAGCTCCAATCCAAAAAACATTCCTAGTCCTCATGGGGAAGTTGTCTGGGTCATGTGACAGAATAATTCTTCTGTGATTGGCTTCTCAGCCTTTCTTTCCTATGAGTGAAAATTCTTGATGTCTTGACAAGTTCATCACTTGGTTCCGTATAAATAATAACTGATCTTTAGAGAGGATAAACCTTCATTTACATGTTCTTGGTGCTCTAAGGAGAGATTGAGTCTTAAGTTGGCGGGTTGAGTGAAGGCTTCCCTTCATGCAGGTAGTTGAATTGGCTGGCAGTATTTGGAAGCATCCCAAATTTTAACTGCTGCAGTGAGACAGCTTTAGACGATCGGTGAAAAATTGCCTGAAAGAGGGCAACTACAAGAAAGTGACGTAATTTTTTATTAGATTGTTCCCTGCGTCAGGGAGGAAACCGAGCTCTGTCTTTGAGTAGAACTAGAGGACGGGTCAGCATAGTCATCTCATTATGATTAGAGGACAGGGTCAGCATAGTCATCTCATTATGATTAGAGGACAGGGTCAGCATAGTCATCTCATTATCATTAGAGGACAGGGTCAGCATAGTCATCTCATTATCATTAAAGGACAGGGTCAGCATAGTCATCTCATTATCATTAGAGGACAGGGTCAGCATAGTCATCTCATTATGATTAGAGGACAGGGTCAGCATAGTCATCTCATTATCATTAGAGGACAGGGTCAGCATAGTCATCTCATTATCATTAGAGGACAGGGTCAGCATAGTCATCAAATTATCATTAGAGGGCGGATTCAGCAAAGTCTTCTCATTACAGGGCAGTGTCAGCAGAGATATCTCATTACCATTAAAGTGCAGGGTCAGCAGAGTCATCTGATTATGATTAGAGGGCAAGTAATATAATGACAGTCTATTGTACTGCTGGTGGTGTAGATAAGGCAGGACAGTAACACTATTTGCTCTCTCTCTCTCTCTCTCTCTCTCTCTCCCTCTCTCCCCCTCTCCTCTCTGTTCATAACTTCTTGAAGACTGTAATAATGTGCTCCTAGTAGTGGAGAACCTCCAATGACTGAGCATAATGTGTATATAGGGGGTGAAGAACATCCCATCATCAAGATTAATGTGCACCTAGTGGTGAAGATCATCCCATCATCGAGTACACAACAGGTTAAAAAGCGTTGTGTCTGATCTACATGGAAATAAAGACTATATCAGTGGTGAGAACGGCAGGGTAATGAGAAAACACAATCCTTCGATAGCTCAGCTGGTAGCGCGGAGGACTGTAGAGGGAATGCAGACATCCTTAGGTCGCTGGTTCAATTCCGGCTCGAAGGAATTTTTTTTTTTTAATAAATCTTTAATTATCTCCATCATTTCTGAAATAATTTGAAATTAAAATTCGACAAATCCCTTTTCTCTTTAGTAAGAGAAAAAAAAAAAAACTCCTCGCCCAACACGATGCAGAGCATCTATTAGGGTAATTACGGTTTCTCACCATAGGACAGACAGCAGGATAAAGGGTGTATTATTCAGGCGTAAATTCTTATTCTGCATCGAGATTAATGTGGACCTAGTGGTGAAGATCATCCCGTCATCGAGTACACAACAGGTTAAAAAGCGTTGTGTCTGATCTACATGGAAATAAAGACTATATCATTGGTGAGAACAACAGGTTAATGAGGAAACACAGGCCTTCGATAGCTCAGCTGGGAGAGCGGAGGACTGTAGAGGGAATGCAGACATCCTTAGGTTGCTGGTTCAATTCCGTCTCGAAGGAATTTTTTTAATTTTTATTAACACTATATAATTATATCATCATTTCTGTTATAATTTAAAATTCAACAAACCCTTTTATCTTTACTAAGAGAAACAATAACTCCTCCCCTGTCCCCGATCCCTGATGTAGAGCTTCTATTAGGGTAATTACGGTCAGGACTGCAGGCAGAATAAAGGGTGAATTATCAAGATGTACGTTTTTAAAGGGAAGGTGTCACGAAAATTTTTTTTTATATATGTTTTTGATTTTAGTATGTTATTAAAATAAATTTTATTTATTTGTGTTTTTGTGTTTTACTTTTTTCTTTTTTCTGACTTTTTCTTCACTATGGGGGCTGCCATTTTTTTTTCATCTCTGTATGTGTCGATTAACGACACATACAGACATGGAATACGGCACATACATCCCCATAGAGAATGCGAACGGGAGCCGTTCCATTCACTATAGTGTAAGCCGTCTGTGTGGGAACGGCGCATGCGCCGCTCCCACACAGTCCAAATGGAAGGTCTTCGGCAGTGCGACATCCGGCGCCATTTTCTTGTGGACCGGAAGAATGGAAAGAGCGCCATTTGGCTCTTGGAGCTCAAATTTAGCAGGAATCTTTTGCGGAGGCCATGTCGCATGTGCAAAGCCCCCGAGGGGACAAAACAGGGGAAACCCTTAACAAGTGACCCCATTTAGGAAACGACACCCCTCAAGGAACTTATCTAAGGGTATAGTGAGCATTTTGACTCCTTTTTTGTCTGAATTTATTTGAATTAGGCCGTATTTACTGGTATTTCAATGTATAATGTGGAGGCATGTGTAAGTTGTGAAGAGCAAATCAGAGTATAATAAAAGGGTACATAAATAATAAAATTAATAATTCATAGATGTGTGGTAAGCCTTGAAGCAATCCTTTATACACAGGCCAGGTTTTTCGGGGCAGGTGTTGCACTGATATTTTGTGCCCCTTTTGCTACACACTCTGCACCTTTTTTGGGTCCTTCCCTTCTTTGCAGTTTGGGGAACGATGCCGGCAAAGTGTTGCCCGGGTACAATACGGCGCCAGCGCTTTCAGCAGATGTGCTTGGGCCCTCCCCTGCCTGGTCTTCAAACACAAGCACCTTGATAATCTCCTCCTGAAAATTAAGGAATGACCCTGTCCGGCCTGCACATTTGGATAGCACGTAAGCGTTATTGCCATCTGTACCATGTGCACGGCCACCTTTTTGTACCACACCCTTGTTTTTCTCATGGCACTATAGGGCTATAAGCACTTGATCTGAGAGATCAACCCCCCCCCCCCCGATTTACTTGTTATCGAGATACCTAGGTATGTTTCTTTGCTTGATGAAGAGTTCGGTCCGATCTCGTAACGCGTGGCATTCTTATCCATTAAACATATATCTTATTTAAACTTCTTGCTTGGATTGAATCCTTCAATTCCACAACATTTGGACAACGCTGGATAATTTTATCCGCATTTTTTTCCTCCATTTATCTCTATCTGCTGAGGGAGCCCTGACAGCCCCTGCACGGATTTACCAGCTACAATCCTTTGAGACCATACAGGCACTTCTGGGTGTTGTGCTCCTAGCAGAACACCACAAGGTAAGCACAACCGCCTACCGCCGACCCCTTGTCACTTCAAACAAGAGATGATGCACGATGTGCGCCGGGTGTTTTTTGTTTTTTTCTCCTTGTCTATGGAGAACATGTACTTGTTATAGCCCACGATGCAATCTGGCTTGTGGGTCACTGTGGTGGTACCTCATACAGGGACAGGGGCGCTGCCGTTCCCATGTATTGTGGTCAAGAGAAGGACATCCCTCTTATCCTTACACTTGACGAACAACACATTCTCGCTGCATAATGCCCTGCTCTCACCCCTTCTCACACGTTGGCCAAGCAGTGTTTTAAGGAGGCCTCTCTGGTTTTTGCGCACCGTGCCGCATGCTGCAGCATTTCAGTTACTCTCTATCTAGAGCAGGGGTCTCAAGCACACGGCCCACGGGACACAGAGCGCTAGTACAGACTCTGCTCCGAGACTCTGGAATTCCCTGACATTGCTGTCCACATGTGAACAGCGATGTCTGGGGCTTCCCCAGAGCCGGAGTCCCGTGCAGAGCACTAGTATCGGCTCTGCTCCGAGACTCTGTGGAATTCCCTGACATCGCTGTCGATATATGGACAGTGTGTCAGGGTCTTCCCCAGAACGGAGTCCCGGGCAGAGCGCTAGTATAGTCTCTGCTCCGGGACTCTGTGAAATTCAATGACATCGTTGTCCATGTTTGGACACACGATGTCTGGGGCTTCCCCATAGCGGAGTCCCAGGCAGAGCGCTAGTACAGGCTCTGCTCCGGGACACTGTGGAATCATCTGACATCGCTGTCCACAAATGGACAGTGTTGTCAGGGTCTTCCCCAGAGTGGCGTTCCAGGCAGAGCGCTAGTATACTCTCTGCTCCGGGACTCTGGGGGAAGCCTCTGACATCGCTGTCCATACATGGACAGTAATGTTAGGGGCTTCCCCAGAGCAGGAGTCCCAGTGATGTCAGGAGCACAGCTGGAGTCCCAGGCAGAGCCTACTAACACTCTGCCCGGGACTCAAGCTCTGGGGTTGCCCCTGACATCCATGTCCATATATGCACAGTGATGTCAGGAGCAGAGCTGGAATCCCAGGCAGAGAGCTAGAATCTAGGTCTTTTGTCTGTGTTGTGTATTACTATAACATCCACACCCAGTATAGTGAGCGCTGTGTCTACAGATAATGAGGTGGTAACCCCACACCCTGGAGAAGTTGTTACAACATTGCACACATCAAGTAGTCGTGGCTGAGTGGTTAAGGTCTAATCCATTGGGGTTTCCCCGCGCAGGTTCAGATCCTGCCGACTACGAGGGGATATTTTTATTTATGGACAAAACTTAAAACCTGCAACATTCATGTGTGATCTCCATGTTTAAAGGGAATGTGTTGCCAGAAAAACATCTTTGTTTTTTTTAATTAAACATTTAGTGTGTAGGTGATTAAACATTGTTCAAATTTTTTTTATTTTTTTCACGAGTCAGGAAATATTATAAATTAGATTCTAATTTATAATATTTCCCATTGCTGGTCACTAGATGGAGCTATTCCCAAAATTGCAGCATTGCAAAATTGGGTAAAAAGGCCTCGCTCTAGTGAGCTCTCAGCATCCCCCCCTCCTTTATCCTGGCTAGTGCCGGGATAAACGAGGGGTTTGAACGGTCTAACCACCTACACTGTGTGTCGCCATTTTTTGAGCTAACACACAGTGTAGTAGGTTTACATACAGTAGTAAACGTACACAAACACGAACATACATTGAAATCTCTTACCTGCTCCTGCCGCCGCGGCTCCCTCCGGCCCGTCCGCTCCGTCTGCTGCCGCTGGTCCAAGTGCACAAGTCCGGAAGCCGCGACCGGAAGTAGTAATCTTACTGTCCGGCCGCGACTTCCGGTCCACAGGAAAATGGCGCCGGACGGCGCCAATTTCAAATTGGACTGTGTGGGAGCGGCGCATGCGCAGTTCCCACACAGACGGCGTACACAGAAGTGGATGGGACGGGACCCGTTCGCAGTCCCTATGGGACTGTGGCTGCCGTATTCCATGTCTGTATGTGTCGTTAATCGACACATACAGAAATGGAACAAAAAATTGCAGCCCCCATAGGGAAGAAAAAGTGTAAAAATAAGAAAAAGTAAAACACAAACACACAAATAAATATAAACGTTTTTAATAAAGCACTAACATCTTTAACATATTAAAAAAAAAATTGTGATGACACTGTTCCTTTAAAAACTGGTTAAGCTGAGGGATGAGCATCTTCCAGGTTCGGGGAGGCCTGTGGCTGTGCTGAGTGACATCTGCTCCTTATCCCAAACCCTGTTCTTCATAAATGATGACTAAATAGATGACTGGCAGAACTGGGGTGTAGAGCAGATTCCGAGCGGTCAGTCAACATAAGGCCCTGTTCACACGGCAGAAATTAATTTCAATGGGAGTCGGACAGGGCCGGTGACAGGGCCGGTTTTAGACAAAGTGTGGCCTGGGCAAAGTTAAAAATGGGGCTCCAAATGCTGAATTACTGTATCAATAATGCAGTCAATTCGGAAGGCGGTGTGCAGAGAACTACATCACTGATTTCTATCACGTCCAGGAGTGTTGGAAGCCCCCAAAGCAAACCCTAACCCTCTTTATTATCTATATACATATACAGTTATTATATCATACTACTATACCAGATTATATTACCTGCATAATGTTACTGACCACAACTCACTATTATAAGACCAATATTACCAATAATAACACAATATAAGGTCCAAATAATACTGCCATATAGTGACTGAATAATACCCCCATAGTATTACTGAATAATACCTCCACACCATAACCACAGTGACTGAATAATACCACCATACAGTTACTGAATAATACCGCCACACCATAACCACATAGTGACTGAATAATACCCCCATACTGTTACTGAATAATAACCCCACACCATAACCACATAGTGACTGAATAATACCTCCATACTGTTACTGAATAATACTACCACATCATAACCACATAGTGACTGAATAATACCCCCATAGTGTTACTGAATAATACCTCCACACCATAACCACATAGTGACTGAATATTATCCCCATACTGTTACTGAATAATACCACCACACCATAACCACATAGTGACTGACTAATACCCCCATACTGTTACTGAATAATACCTCCACACCATAACCACATAGTGACTGAATAATACCCCCATACTGTTACTGAATAATACCTCCACACCATAACCACATAGTGACTGAATAATACCCCCATACTGTTACTGAATAATACCGCCACACCATGACCACACAGTGACTGAATAATACCCCCATACTGTTACTGAATAATACCGCCACATCATAACCACATAGTGACTGAATAATACCCCCCTACTGTTACTGAATAATACCTCCACACCATAACCACATAGTGACTGAATAATACCACCATACTGTTATTGAATAATACCGCCACACCATAACCACCTAGTGACTGAATAATACTACCTATACTGATACTGAATAATACCCCCACACCATAACCACATAGTGACTGAATAATACCCCCATACTGTTACTGAATAATACCTCCACACCATAACCACATAGTGACTGAATAATATCCCCATACTGTTACTGAATAATACCACCACACCATAACCACATAGTGACTGAATAATATCCCCATACTGTTACTGAATAATACCTCCACACCATAACCACATAGTGACTGAATAATACCCCCATACTGTTACTGAATAATACCACCACACCATAACAACATAGTGACTGAATAATACCTCCATACTGTTACTGAATAATACCTCCACACCATAATCACATAGTGACTGAATAATACCCCAATACTGTTACTGAATAATACCTCCACACCATAACCACATAGTGACTGAATAATACCCCCATACTGTTACTGAATAATACCTCCACACCATAATCACATTGTGACTGAATAATACCCCCATACTGTTACTGAATAATACCGCCACATCATAACCACATAGTGACTGAATAATACCCCCATACTGTTACTGAATAATACCGCCACACCATAACCACATAGTGACTGAATAATACCCCCATACTGTTACTGAATAATACCACCACACCATAACCACATAGTGATGAATAATACCTCCACACCATAACCACATAGTGAGTGAATAATACCCCCATACTGTTACTGAATAATACCACCACACCATAACCACATAGAGACTGAATAATACCCCCATACTGTTACTGAATAATACCACCACACCATAACCACATAGTGACTGACTAATACCTCCATACTGTTACTGAATAATACCACCACACCATAACCACATAGTGACTGAATAATACCCCCATACTGTTACTGAATAATACCACCACATCATAACCACATAGTGACTGAATAATACCCCAATACTGTTACCGAATAATACCCCCACACCATAACCCCATAGTGACTGAATAATATCCCCATACTGTTACTGAATAATACCTCCACACCATAACCACATAGTGACTAAATTATATCCCCATACTGTTACTGTTACAGTTACGGAATAAAAAACAATATTACCACCATACAGTGATCATATAGTGGTAGATGCCAGTTACACACATGAGCTCTGTTGACCATACATTACAACACATTTATATCCAGTGACCTACAGGTGATGTTTTCTCTCATTAGAGTCGTTCACTTTCCCTTTTTTTCTCCATCCGGCCCAGACCGCTGTAACGACTTATTTCAGCCATGACTCATCTCTGCAGAATTTGACACATAAACATGTTGGTTTCTTGCATTTCCAGCACCCTCCACACCTATACCCCATCCTGTAAACAAACTCGTAATCACAGTGTCCCAGTTGGTAATAATGATCCCTCAGTCCTCGACGCAATAAATGTGCCCCATCAGTAACCGTGCCCCCACAGTAGTAATGCCCCCTATTGTGTCCCCTGTATATAGCACCACCCACAGCCCTCCCCTTGTATATAGTGCCATACAGACCCCCCTAGTAGATAGTGCCATACAGCCCCCCTCCTTTGTATATAGTGCCACACAGTTCCCTCTTGTATATAATACCACACAGCCCCCCTTGTATTTAGTGCCACACAGCCCCCCTCCCTTGTTTATAGTGCCACACAGCCCTCTCCCTTATATATAGTGCCACACAGCCCCCTCCCTTGTATATAGTGCCACACAGTCCCCTCCCCTTGTATATAGTGCCACACGGTGGCCTCCCCTTGTATATCCCCAGTAAACATCCCATCCACTGGTGTAAACATCCCATCCATTGGTGTAAACATCCCATCCATTGGTGTAAACATCCCATCCACTGGTGTAAACATCCCATCCACTGTTGTAAACATCCCATATCCTGGTGTAAACATCCCATCCACTGGTGTAAACATCCCATCCACAGGTGTAAACATCCCATCCACTGGTGTAAACATCCCATCCACTGGTGTAAACATCCCATCCACAGTTGTAAACATCCCATCCACTGGTGTAAACATCCCATCCACTGGTGTAAACATCCCATCCACTGGTGTAAACATCCCATCCATTGGAGTATACTTCTCCCAAGCTCCATATTTATTCATTTCTATCACATATATAATGGGCAATTGTGAATATTGGGCATCTACAAACCTCACCGCAACCGCTGAGTGTACTGATCCATGGCCGCTAAGGATAATGAAAATGAAAAAATGACATATTTTCTATTTTGCGTCTAAACAATACCATTGCTCCTGTCCGGAATATAGAAGCCAGAGAGGCTTCAATACCTCAATAACATGGAGGCTATCAGTCCTAGTGCGCCTGTGCCAGATAACCGCGCATGCACAATAGTGATCCATTCCGCTAAAGACTCACGGAGCTGGGTTTCATTGCTCCCTGGTTCAATTACATCAAGTGCGCGTGCGCGAGCGTACATCCGCCGCTCGGTACAGCGCACCAGGCATCCACCACTCCACCAATAAAGAATACATAACGATGGTATGGTAGTAACATCACAAATAATCTAACCATGGTCCAGCGCAATAATAGATAAGAAAACGAATATGTTATGTATACAGTCAGTGCGGTCTATGCAGACAGTAACAAGGACATAAAATCCTTAAAGACAATTTTACTGTGAATATATCCAGTCTCATTTTCGGATCCATTTCAGCGGTTTTGGTAGGTTTGAGTGCGTCCAAGTAGATAAGTTGCTGTAAAAAAAACCCACGAATAAAGGGTATTATATAAGTAATTAATTAAAAACAATCAAAAAATCTAAATATGCACAAAGTACATTTCAGCCTACAAATTGCCTTTATGTAAACGGTTTAAACATGTTATATTATTCCTCTATTGTATAGTAATATAATCCTAGATCTGGTGCTGGGATATTCCATTGCTTGACATTTAATGTTGATCCTATCACTTTGCACAGATTTATTTGATTTCTTTCCACTTTTGAATATTTGGGATTATGCCTATTTGGGTGAATAAATTCCTCCTTTTTTTGGGATGTGCTGTCTCGTCTCTCTATTTGTATTATACTCATGATAAGCCATCAATATCTGATCGGCCAAGGCCTGACTCCCGGGATTCCGGCCGATTTGAAGGGGCCGCAGCGCTCGTACTTATCTGCTCCTGAGATAGGCCATCAATTTTTATGGACTGGACAACCCCATTAACCACTCGGCCATGGCTACTTGATGTATGTAGTTGTGGAACGGTTTCTCGAGGGTGCGGGGTCACCACCTCATTATCTGTAGACTCGGCGCTCACTATACAGGGCTGTGGATGTTGTAGTGTGAGCTGAACCCCAGAATGCATCGAAGGGGAGGCCACATTGAAGGCACAAACATCCTTCCTTCCTAGTAGATTGTGAGCCCCAATGGGTATAGAAATTGGTGTGAGTGATGAGGTGGTGGGGAAGGGGGTGAAGTAACTCAGTAAGTGCGAAAGTAGGTCCCCCTCCCCCCCTTGACAAAGACTAGATGAGACTATGGAGACTATAGCAGTTCTGGGGCTTATTATAGACTTTTACCTCTCTACAGAATAAGGCCCCGTGCACACAACCTTATTTTTCACCCTTTATTCTGCTGTTTGTCCTCTGGTGAGAAACCGTAATTACCCTAATAGAAGCTCTACATCAGGAATTGGGATTGGGGGAGGAGTTATTGTTTCTCTTAGTAAAGATAAAAGGGATTTGTTGAATTTTAAATTGTAACAGAAATGACGATATAATTATATAGTGTTAATAAAAAATATAAAAAGAAAAATTCCTTCGAGCCGGAATTGAACCAGCGACCTAAGGATGTCTGAATTTCCTCTACAGTCCTCCGCTCTACCAGCTGAGCTATCGAAGGATTGTGTTTTCTCATTAACCTGCTGTTCTCACCACAGATATTGTCTTTACTTCCGACACATAGAACTGCATGTAACTAATAGCAATAAAAATGCAAAAATGACTGAAATGAAATCTCCCAGTAGTTTACTAGTTAATACGATTCTGACTTGTTACTGTTCCAAAAATATCTACAATAGAAAACAAAGGCACTGCCTATACCGGGAGACAAACCCTTAATGAAAACGGGAATCCCAACCGAGGGACCACGTGGGAGGGCTGAAGTAGCAACATCTCACATCTCGAAATCTCGTTATTAACACTATATAATTATCTCCATCATTTCTGGATTCATTTGAAATTAAAATTGAACAAATCCCTTTTATCTTTAGTAAGAGAAACAATAACTCCTCCCCTGTCCCCGATGCCTGATGTGGAGCTTCTATTAGGGTAATTACGGTTTCTCACCACAGGCCTGACAGCAGGATAAAGGGTGAATTATCAAGTCAAAAGTTCTTATTCTGTAGTCACTTTCTTTGTATCTGATCCCAGTCACCAGCAACAGACAGTTAAAGAGTTAACAGGTCAGAGATGTACATGGGGGAGGGGTATGAATTGTTTTGTGTTTGGTGGGGCTGCCGTGTCCAGCTCCTACAATAGGACAGACTTACCTCTCCTGTTATTGGGGGCACTTTCTATACAATATCTGAAGGGTCAAGGTAAAAGTCTCTAATAAGCCCCACACCTGCTATAAAACAGCTCTGCCCGGCCCAGCATGCCCTCCAGCACCGCACAACCTATACTGACCCCTTACAGGAAGGACGTGTCTCCAATATGGCCTCCCCTTTGGTGCATTCTGGGGTTCAGCTTACAGTCAGCATCCACACCCAAGTGGTGACCCCACACCCTGGAGAAACCGTTACACAACTGCGTACATCAAGTAGTCGTGGCCGTGTGGTTAAGGCGATGGACTTGAAATCCATTGGGGTTTCCCCGCGCAGGTTCAAATCCTGCCGACTACGAGGAAGTGTTTTTGTTAATGGACCAAACTAAAAACCTCAACATTTGGGAAATGGGTAATCTGAGGGAGGAGCTTCTTCAAGGTTGCGGAGGCCCGCGTCTGGAGGTGACTGTGCTGGATGACACCTGCTTCTTCTCCCAACCCTTATTCCTCATACGTGGCTGGCAGACCTGGGGTGTAGAGCAGATTCCGAGTGGTCACTCAATAATATAGTGTAATAATAAAACAGAAGGACTTTCAGGGGGTTCACAGAGGCGAATCCCACAGCTGGCTGCTCCTTCTGCCACAATCCATGGTGTGGTTGTCCGTTATCAATGAGAGGACTATTTATTATGGGGGACGTTGGAGAGACGCGTCGCCATGGTAAGTATGGCCGTTTTTTTTTTCATTGCAGGACATGGCGGACATGGCGGAAAAAAACTGCACCACAATTTGGTGCGGTTTTTTGGCCGGAATTTCCTGCGGAAAACAGGGCTGATACAGTGTGCACCTTTACGCAGCGTGTCCGCCCTGTGTGAACTTACCCTTAAAGGGGTTTTCCAATATAGTTTTTTTTTTATTAAATAAACATTTATATCTGTTACTTCTGTTCAACCTATGTTCCCCACCTGTTTTTATGACTCAATTTCTTCATTCTACGCTCCCTGAGGTTATTTTCCAGTTTGTTTACATCGCTATTTTGCTGTGACCGGTCGCTTCCTGTTGTGAATAAAGACTACAAATCCCATGAATCAAAGCACAGATGTTTCCTACCCTAGTAGCTTCTCCCCACGCAGATCCTGTGTCTCCGCCCGCTGTGCCCCTGTGTCTCCGCCCGCTGTGCCCCTGGGTCTCCCCGGTCTCCCCCTGTGTCTCTCCACTCTGCCCTGTCTCTCCCTGTTTTCAGCGCTGCAGCATACAACCGCCCTGAACATGGGGAGAGCATGCCACTGTCTCTCCGCTCTGCCACTGTCTCTCCGCTCTGCCCCTGTCTCTCCACGCTCTGCCCCTGTCTCTTCCCGCTCTGCCCCTGTCTCTCCCCGCTCTGCCACTGTCTCTCCCCGCTCTGCCACTGTGTCTCCCCTGCTTTGCCATTGTGTCTCCCCGCTCTGGTGCTTTGTGTATCCGCTCTGCCCCTGAGTCTCTCCCTGTGTTCAGCGCCGCAGCATACAACAGTGCTGAACAAGGAGATAGCATGCCAATGTGTCTCTCCGCTCTGCACCTGTCTCTCCTGCTCTGCCACTGTCTCTCCACTCTGTGCCTGTCTCTCCCGCTCCGCCACTTAGTATCTCCCTGTGTTCAGCGCCTCTGCACAAAACGGCGCTGAACACGGAGATAGCATGCCACTGTCCCCCCCGCTCTGGCTCTGTGTCTATCCGCTCTGTCCCTAAGTCTCTCCCTGTGTTCAGCACCGCAGCATACAACGGCGCTGAACGCGGGGAGAGCATGCCAGCGTGTCTACCCGCTCTGCCACTGTGTCGCTCTGCCCCTTTGTCTATCCGCTCTGCCCCTGAGTCTCTCCCTGTCTTCAGCGCCACAGCATACAACGGCATTGAACAAAGGGAGAGCATGCCAGAGATCAAGGCCCTGCGTGCCAGCTGTGGCACAGGTGCGGGAGGTTGCTGAACCCTGTAATAGAGCAAGCGTGTTGGACACAGTATGTAACAACCACGCATGCTCTGAATAGGAGTAAGAGAACATGGTACAACCCCTTAACACAGTGTACAGTTACGTCATTTATGACTTGACCGTACACTCAGACTGCCGGAAAACGGAAGTTAGAGCTCATGGACGGGGCTGAGGCAGAAGTTAGGATTTCAGGTTAGCGAGGCATCACGTGATAGAAGATGAGATACGCCGCTAGGAACATCTTCTCAAACACAAGTACATTACAAAAAGATTTGGTTTGACATGTTTAGTTTAACAGGATTGGATTAATTGGTTCCGGAAAAACCCCTTTAAAGGAATTATCTGACCACCCCAATTAGGACATTTCCAGGTACTAGCAATCGGTTGTCCAAACAAGACAAGAATATCACCTGACTGTGTGGCACTGTACCTTATATTATTTTTGCACTATATGGGGGTGGAGGTATTTAGTATGGCCCTTTTATCTGGGCAGCACACTATATGGCGCTGTACAGTATGGTTATGTAAACACCGAAAAAGGCCATACTTACAAATGGACACAGCCAGGTCAGAAACGCTGATGAAGGAGTGAGCAGGTGCTTTAAATAATAATAGCCACTCCCACTAGTCTTGAGGGGAGTGGTGTGTGTGGGGCATGGGATGTGTAGTAAGAACTAATAAATGAATAGTGTGTGTGCAGGTGTAATACTATGAGTGAAATATAGGGGGCAGTAATGAGTGAAGTGCCTCAATAGAAATAAATGGATAATGGGGTGCAAGTGTGTGAAACATGGAGGGATAGTGTGTACGTCATGAGGCGCAACGTGTATAGCCAGGTAGAAGCCTATTTGTGACGCCTTGATAATTCATAGAGCGGGCTACCCTGCTTGCTATGCCAAACAACAACACACCATGCTCTCCCAGCATCAAAGACCCGGCTGTGTCCAAGAGAAGCGAATATATGTAGTAATGAAAAATACCTGGGGTATTAGTGATCATTTTGGCCAAAAGGACGCAAGCTCGCAATCCACGACAAGGATCCCCAGACTTGCGAGTCCCTAACTCCTAAATGGAACAGAATGTTCCTGATGTACAAACAGAACCGATAAAAACAAGGGGACATATACAAAACCACCGAAAAAGGCCATACTTACAAATGGACACAGCCAGGTCAGAAACGCTGATGAAGGAGTGAGCAGGTGCTTTAAATAATAATAGCCACTCCCACTAGTCTTGAGGGGAGTGGTGTGTGGTGCATGGGATGTGTAGTAAGAACTAATAAATGAATAGTGTGTGTGCAAGTGTAATACTATGAGTGAAATATAGGGGGCAGTAATGAGTGAAGTGCCTCAATAGAAATAAATGGATAATGGGGTGCAAGTGTGTGAAACATGGAGGGATAGTGTGTACGTCATGAGGCACAACGTGTATAGCCAGGTAGAAGCCTATTTGTGACGCCTTGATAATTCATAGAGCGGGCTACCTGGTTATGTGTACACCATATAGCAGGAGCATTGTCCACAGAAGGTACTGCACATGGCACCATCCAATGTACGGCTGGCCCTGGCGATGTTGAGATGTGAGATGTTGGTACTTCAGCCCTTCCACGTGGTCTATCGGTTGAGATTCCTGTTTTTCATCCAGGGTTTGTCTCCCGGTATAGGCAGGGGCTTTGTTTTCTATTGTAGATATTTTTGGAACAGTAAGGCTGGATTCACACGAGCACATTACGTCCGTAATGGACGGAACGTATTTCGGCCACAAGTCCCGTAGACACTTTCTTTGTATCTGATCCCAGTCACCAGCAGCAGGCAGTTAAAGAGTTAACAGGTCAGAGATGTAAATGGGTAACATTTTTTGCATTTTTATTGCTATTAGTTACCTGAAGTTCTATGTCTGATCTACATGGAAATAAAGATATATCAGTGGTGAGAATAACGATTTATTGAGAAAATGCAAGCCTTCGATAGCTCAGCTGGTAGAGCGGAGGACTGTAGAGGGAATGCAGACATCCTTAGGTCGCTGGTTCAATTCCGGCTCGAAGGAATTTTTTTTTTTTTTTCATTAACGCTATACAATTACCTCCATCATTTCTGTTATAATTTAAAATGTAACAAATCCCTTTAAAGAGAAAGAATAACTCCTCCCTCAAACCCGATTCCTGATGTGGAGCTTCTATTAGAGTAATTACGGTTTCTCACCATAGGACTCACAGCAGGATAAAGGGTGAATTATCGAGATGTAAGTTCTTATTCTGTAGTCACTTTCTTTGTATCTGATCCCAGTCACCAGCAGCAGACAGTTAAAGAGTTAACAGGTCAGAGATGTACATGGGGGAGGGGTATGAGTTTTTTTTTGTGTCTGGTGGGGCTGCTGTGTCCAGCTGCTACAATAGGACAGACTTACCTCTCCTGTTATTGGGGGCACTTTCTATACAATATCTGAAGGGTCAAGGTAAAAGTCTCTTATAAGCCCCACAACTGCTATAAAACAGCTCTGCCCGGCCCAGCATGTCCTCCAGCACCGCACGACCCGGACTGACCCCTTAATATTACCCTCAGTATTCCATGAAGTTTTCTGGTTCTATCACATGTCTGGATTTTCACCATAAACTCCAATCCAAAATCCATTCCTAGTCCTCATGGAGCAGGTGTCTGGGTCATGTGACAGGATGATGTTCTGTGATTGGCTTTCATGAATTTTGTCCATTAGCCAGGTTTTGCTATGAGTGAAAACTTGTGATGTCTTCACGGTGTCATGTTTTGATGGCTTGTGAATGATAACTGATCTTCAGAGATAATGAACGTTCATGTACATGTTATGTTATGTTCTTGGAGCTCTAAAGAAAGATAGAGTCTCTGGTTAGCGGGTTGAGTTAAGGAGCTTCCCTTCCCGCAAGTAGTTGAATCAGCCGGGAGGAGTCGGAAGGATCCCCAAATTTGACCGCTGCAGTGAAGCAGCGTCAGATGATGGGTGAAAAATTGCCTGGGGCCTTCCTGAAGTTTTGACTGGAAAGAGGGGTAACTACAGGAAAGTGACAGACTTTATTATAAGAACATTAGAATGTCCCATGCATCAGGGAGGAGCCCAAGCTCTGTCGTAGAGTAGAACTAGAGGGCGGGTCAGCAGAGTCATCTCATTATCATTAGAGGGCAAGTCAGGAGAGTCATCTAATTATCATTAAAGAGCCAGGTCAGCAGAGTAATCTCATTACCATTAGAGGGCAGGTCAGCAGAGTCATCTCATCATTAGAGGGCAGGTCAGCAGAGTCATCTCATTATCATAAGAGGGCAGGTCAGCAGAGTCATCTCATTATCATTAGAGGGCAGGTCACCAGAGTCATCTCATTATCATTAGAGAGTACGTATTTCGTCTGTATATGTGTCGTGAAGAGACACATACACAGATGAAATAAAACAAGTAAATGTAATATTTTATTCAATAAAAACACATAAATTAATAAAAAACAAGAAATTCATGACACTTTCCTTTACAGTTTATTGGAGTGGGATTAGGGGAATAATCAGATTGGTAATAGAAGATGTGGGACCTCTAGGGCCGGAGATCTTCCTTCCACTTCACAGTATATCCCATATAAGAATTATAAAGATTCACTCCTTAAAAACTTGATAAATGCTGCAAGATCGGGTACTCCTATGAATTGATGTGTAATTGGTGGAGCCTCTGGGACTTATTGTGTTGTGGCCCCTTTGTTATGGTGACCAGGGGGGTCCAGGAGGTCCTACCCCATTGACCACACATTGATGGCCATTCCTATCCTGTATGCAAGGGCGTACATATTATAGCGACAGACCATGTGACTACTATTGGAGAGAAGGGGCTCAGCCTCTGTTGGTCCCATCCTCTTTGGGTGGCGAGAACGTGTTCAACACTCGCCTCTCCGGAGGAACTGCATTGTTAGAAAACATGGGGGTAGGGAATTGGCCCAAGGGTCAAGACCTTGCACCAATAATAGACGGCCTATTTTGAACTTTGATATGGGCCCCCCTCCTATTTGTACGCCACTGACTGAATGAATGGCCACTTAAAGAACCCCTATAGATCTCATCCATAGCTTCAGGTCTGCTTGTAGATGTTGAGGGTTATGGTAATGAACAGGGCCGCCATAAAGAATTTCAGGGCCCCCTACAGCTACATTTTCTGGGCCCCCCTACCGTGGCACCGCCTGTTAACGGTACTCCGTCCAGTACTATATCATGGTACCCAGGGCCGCCATCAGGGGGGGTATTAGGGGTACTGATGTGAGAGGCCCGGCCAAACCTAATTGAAAGGGGGGCCCGGCAAACTGCCGCGACTTGCCTTTGGTAGAAAAAAAACAGGCCCCTGCAATGGGGCCCGTTTTTTTCACCAAAAGAATGTCATGAGCTGCGGGCCCCCCTTTCAATTAGGTTTGGCCGGGCCTCTCACATCAGTACCTCTAATACCCCCCCTGATGGCGGCCCTGGGTAGCATGGGGGCCGTCAAACACCGCCGCCCGTGCGACCGATCACGCGCACCCGCAAACTCCCGCGCATGTGCACCGGCGACCGCCTGGAACCGCGCACCGAATTTTGAGGCAGATTTTGACCTGCCCACACTATCTTGCCGCGTTTTTTGCCCGCGGCGATTGAGGACAGCAGACAGAAAACGCAGCGAAAAATGCATTTTCTGCCTCCCATTGATTTCGATGGGAGGTCAGAGGCGGAACCGCGGCAAGAAAGGACGTGCTGCTTTTTCTTTTTTCCGCGACTGGCTCCCATTGATTTCAGATTAAATCAATGGGAGGCGGTTTTGGAAGTTTTTTGGTGCTGATTCTGACGCAGCGTCAGAGTCAATATCATGGCCCAAAAACTCTGTGAACTGGGCCTTATTGTTAGGGCTTATTCAGACGAACGTGTAATACATCCGTGCAACGTGCGTGATTTTCACGCGCCTCGCACGGACCTATGTTACTCTATGGGGCCGTGCAGACTGTCAGTGATTTTCACGCAGCGCGAGTCCGCTGCGTAAAACTCACGACATGTCCGATATTTGTGCATTGTTCGCGCATCACGCACCCATTGAAGTCAATGGGTGCGTGAAAATCACGCCCAGCACTTCCGCAGCCGTATAAACTATGAATGAAAACAGAAAAGCACCACGTTCTACAAACATACAAACAGAGTGTCATAATGATGGCGGCTGCGCGAAAATCATGCAGCCGCGCATCATACGCTGCTGACACACGGAGCTGTTATGGACCTTTTGCAAGCGCAAAACGCCACGTTTTTGCGCGTGCAAAAAGCACACGCTCGTGTAAATCCGGCTCTGCTGCGACTGTAATACGCTACGGATTTTCCACAATAAAATGTGTTGCATAAAATCCGCAGTGTTCATGCCTAGTGTGTTCCTACCCTAAGGCCGGATTTACACGAGCGTGTGCTTTTTGCACGCGCAAAAAACGTGGCGTTTTGCGCATGCAAAAGGTCCATAACCGCTCCGTGTGTCAGCAGCGTATGATGCGCGCCTGCGTGATTTTCGCGCAGCCGCCATCATTATGACACTCTGTTTGTATGTTTGTAGCACGTGGTGCTTTTCTGTTTTCATTCATAGTTTATACGGCTGCGGAAGTGCTGGGCGGGATTTTCACGCACCCATTGACTTCAATGGGTGTGTGATGCGCGAACAATGCACAAATATCGGACATGTCGTGAGTTTTACGCAGCGGACACACGGACACACGCTGCATGAAAATCACTGACAGTCTGCTCGGCCCCATAGAGTAACATAGGTCCGTGCGAGGCGCGTGAAAATCACACACGTTGCACGGATGTATTACACGTTCGTCTGAATAAGCCCTAACAATAAGGCCCAGTTCACAGAGTTTTTGGGCCTTGATATTGACTCGGACACTGTGTCAGAATCAGCACCAAACAACTTCCAAAACCGCCTCCCATTGATTTAATCTGAAATCAATGGGAGCCAGTCGCGGAAAAAAGAAAAAGCAGCATGTCCTTTCTTGCCGCGGTTCCGCCTCTGACCTCCCATCGAAATCAATGGGAGGCAGAAAATGCATTTTTCGCTGCGTTTTTTGTCTGCTGTCCTCAATCGCCGCGAGCAAAAAACGCAGCAAAAAAACGCGGCAAGATAGTGTGGGCAGGTCAAAATCTGCCTCAAAATTCTTTAAGGAATTTTGAGGCAGATTTTTTTTTGCCTGCAAAATACTGTGTGAACAGGGCCATACATGATCAGCACTTTGAGATAATTTACTCACTGTGTCAGAAGAGCTGCTCCCACTCCAGTCCTCTTCCGGCGATGTCTTCCAGGGGAGGTCTTTGGTCCAGACGTCCAGTCCTTCACCTCCAGCCAGGCTCCAGGTAAGTTTTGTCCATGTGTGTCCGCGGGTGCGCGCGCTTCGTTCGCGGGTGCGCGCGCGGCCGATCGCGGGTGCGCGCTTCGTTCGCGGGTGCGCGCGCGGTCGATCGCGGGTGCGCGCGCGGGCGGTCTCCAGTGCGGGCATTCGTGGATGCGCGCTCGCGAGTGCGCACGCGCGGGAGTTTCTTTGTGCGCGCGATCGGGTGCGCGCGCGCGGGCGGTTTGACGGCCCCCCATGACGAGGGGAGGGGGCCCGCAGCAGCAGCAGCTCACGACATTCTTTTGGTGAAAAAAACGGGCCCCATTGCAGGGGCCCGTGTTTTCCTACCAAAAGAATGTCGAGGCAGTTGCCGGGCCCCCCTTTCAATTAGGTTTGGCCGGGCCCCTCACACCACTACCCCTAATACCCCCCTGATGGCGGCCCTGGTCATGAATGATAATATTTGCAGTCCTTAGAGCAGTAGTGTTGACCAGCAGCCATCGTGAAGCGTGCGGCCGCTGTATTCTGTAAGGACAAGTAGAAGCCTCTTAAATAATCCTGCATACGAGGAATGTTACTCAGTAGAACAAACATCTTTTTAGTGGGGTTTCTGGTCAACCTCCTATGTCGTCATACTGAAGGACTCTTGGCGTGAACATGGAGCAGAGGACCTCCCGCTGCCAGACATTTCTCCACTCGTGCTGTCCAAACACAGGCAGCAAAGTGTGAAATGATTTCTTCGAATGCTTTTTATGTCAGCGAGCTCCGATTCTTACAACACCAGACGTGCGTCATTTTATAGTTTACAGAGAAAAACTTTACGGTTGCAGTGGAAAAATGGAGTGTCGTGTTCTCTCAACTTAAAGTGATCCCTACGTGGGCAGCTGTAGATGTGTATTAGATGTAGTGGAGCTAGAAATGTCGAGTGGAATCTGTCGTTTTCTCAGCCAATCAGTCCCCCCCCCCCCCGTTCATCCCCCCAGCTCTCCTCCACCTCCTGTTTCACTGAAACACTGAATGAGAAACTGCGGCCGCACAGCTAACTATAGTAACACATGAATGTATGAGAGTGGGGCTGCGGCTGTGGCTGTGTAATACAGTCATTGCCCCGCTCCAGAGTCCTGACATGTGCGCCCAGTCAGCATGAGGTGATGCGACCAGCGCTGCACTAATGATTGCTAGCACTGAAGACAGAACATGGCAGGCGCACTACAAAACACCCCTATGTTCTGTCTCCAGTACCTGCGCACATTAGTGCAGCGCCGGCCGCATCCCCTTAAGCTGACCGCGCGCGCACTTGTCAGGAGAGACCTGTATTACACAGCCGCAGCCCCGCTCTAACGGCAGAGATCAGAGAAACCTCTCATCTCCGCCGCTATTCCCCTGACTACTGTGATCAAAGCTGACTACAGTATTCAAGGGGTAAATGAGAAGGGGGGGATGCCCATGGATCGCATCACAGGAAATCCCTGTGACGCTATCGAAGGTCATACCATATATGGGCAGACAATCCAGGGTCCATTGAAGGACCCCAGGGCTGTCTTACCAGATTTCCTGTTAGGGCATATTTAGGTATGTCCTAACAACCGCCTGTGTACTATCAGTATATAGATATATGCCAGTATATTAAAGTATAAAAAGAAAAAAGTGAAAACAAAGTAATGTAAAAAAACAAACAAAACACGCACATTTTTTCCAATAAACACTAAAATAATTCTCAATACATAAAATATACACATATTCGGTATTAGCGCGGACGTAATAACCTGCACAACTAATTTTTTCCGCCATTTATGATGTGTACGCTATAAAAAAATAAAATAAAAACTTCTTTCTTTTACTTATTAATGTGAGGCATGAGGTGTGATGATGAATTTAACCTCCATGTGCCTCACATTAATAGTAATTAACCCCATCATGTACCTCACACATTACCCCAATATTGTCCATTACGACTGAGAAACATGATAGGGGTCAATTCCTATTAATGTGAGACACAGGGAGGTTCAAAATTCACCACACCACGCGCCTGACATCAGAAAACGGAAGAACCAATTATTTTTTTTATTACATTTGGCATAAAAAATCGCAATACTACACGAAGTATCGGTATCGAAGTCCAAATTCTGGTATCGTGACAACCCTAAACCTAATGACGCCGTCAACGGGCATATAACAATAAAATCAAATATACCGTAAAGTGTACATTTACCTTTATCATTTATATATACAAATAATTTACATAAGAATCACTGTGTACATACATTTCATTACTTGTCCTGTACTGATCCTGAGTTACATCATGTATTATGCTCCGGTGCTGCACTCACTATTCTGCTGGTGGAGTCACTGTGTACATATATTACATTACTTATCCTGTACTTATCCGGAGTTACATCCTGTATTATACTCCAGAGCTGCACTCACTATTCTGCTGGTGGAGTCACTGTGTACATACATTACATTACTTATCCTGTACTGATCCTGAGTTACATCATGTATTATACTCCAGAGCTGTACTCACTATTCTGCTGGTGGAGTCACTGTGTACATACATTACATTACTTATCCTGTACTGATCCTGAGTTACATCATGTATTATACTCCAGAGCTGCACTCACTATTCTGCTGGTGGAGTCACTGTGTACATACATTTCATTACTTGTCTGTACTGATCCTCAGTTACATCCTGTATTATACTCCAGAGCTGCACTCACTATTCTGCTGGTGGAGTCACTGTGTACATACATTACTTATCCTGTACTGATCCTAAGTTATATCCTGTATTATACTCCAGAGCTGCACCCACTATTCTGCTGGTGGAGTCACGGTGTACATACATTTCATTACTTGTCCTATACTGATCCTGAGTTACATCATGTATTATACTCCAGAGCTGAACTCACTATTCTGCTGGTGGAGTCACTGTGTACATACATTACATTACTTATCCTGTACTGATCCTCAGTTACATCCTGTATTATACTCCAGAGCTGCACTCACTATTCTGCAGGTGGAGTCACTGTGTACATACATTACATTACTTATCCTGTACTGATCCTGAGTTACATCCTATATTATACTCCGGAGCTGCACTCACTATTCTGCTGGTGGTGCCACTGTGTACATACATTACATTACTTATCCTGTACTGATCCTGAGTTACATCCTATATTATACTCCAGAGCTGCATTCACTATTCTGCTGGTGGAGTCACTGTGTACATACATTACTTTACTTATCCTGTACTGATCCTGAGTTACATCCTATATTATACTCCAGAGCTGCATTCACTATTCTGCTGGTGGAGTCACTGTGTACATACATTACATTACTTATCCTGTACTGATCCTAAGTTACGTCCTGTATTATACTCCAGAGCTGCACTCACTATTCTGCTGGTGGAGTCACTGTGTACATTACTTATCCTGTACTGATCCTGAGTTACATCCTGTATTATACTCCAGAGCTGCACTCACTATTCTGCTGGGTGGAGTCGCTGTGTGCATACATTACATTACTTATCCTGTACTGATCCTGAGTTACATCCTGTATTATACTCCAGAGCTGCACTCACTATTCTGCTGGTGGAGTCACTGTGTACATACATTACATTACTTATCCTGTACTGATCCTGAGTTACATCCTATATTATACTCCGGAGCTGCACTCACTATTCTGCTGGTGGAGTCACTGTGTACATACATTACATTACTTATCCTGTACTGATCCTGAGTTACATCCTGTATTATACTCCAGAGCTGCACTCACTATTCTGCTGGTGGAGTCACTGTGTACATACATTACATTACTTATCCTGTACTGATCCTGAGTTACATCCTATATTATACTCCGGAGCTGCACTCACTATTCTGCTGGTGGAGTCACTGTGTACATACATTACATTACTTATCCTGTACTGATCCTGAGTTACATCCTGTATTATACTCCAGAGCTGCACTCACTATTCTGCTGGTGGAGTCACTGTGTACATACATTACATTACTTATCCTGTACTGATCCTGAGTTACATCCTGTATTATACTCCAGAGCTGCACTCACTATTCTGCTGGTGGAGTCACTGTGTACATACATTACATTACTTATCCTGTACTGATCCTGAGTTACATCCTGTATCTCTTTATTTTATATAAATTTACAAAACATAAACTGAAAAACAAATACATAACTAATTCCATATAACCAAAAAGTCACAACCCAATTCTTATAAACAAATTTTCTTATATACATCTCTGTATATGAGAAGAGAAAACTATACCAGACCCGGCCACATACACCCCACTCTTATATACTTACATCTACACTTCGTCCGAAACTAAACAATAACTAGAATATATACAAACATCATATAAACGTAATAAAAAGTACTAACAGAAAATCCCCCGACCCGCGTCAACCAAGGGCCTAAAGAAACAACATAATAATGATGATAATAATCAAACAACATAATAATAGCAAATAAAATAATAATAAACAATCCAATCCAAACTATAATAATACTAATCCACACCTTTTTTTTTTTCTTTCCTATATAATAATAATACAAATCCCAATTATTTTTTTTTGTTTTGTTTTTTTGTATTTTTTTAAAATCACACTATACACATCCTGACTTTCCCTAACCTTACCCTTCTTACCTAATCTCCACCACCTCAGCCAGCATCTCGCCTCATGTCCTCTCACGTCCGCATAGTCCAGATGCTGGCCCCCACCACCACACCCAACACTCCAGCCCAGCCCCCCGCCCCATGTCCTCCCATGTCCGCATAGTCCGGGGCTGGGTCAGGCACACCCCCCAAATCCCCGACCTATCTATTAACCCCCTTAAGTCTATCCCTATTCTAACAACATTTTTACAATATAATACAATACACATCACCAACTTGTCCAAGTACCAAACCATATACAAAATACACCATACCCGAAAGCACCAAGTTCGGTCGCTTGTAAACCTTTTTCCTGCCATTTCAATCCTAAACAAAACAAAAATCTTCCTGTGCTTACCTAGCCCATCACCAGATAGAGAGTAGGGAAAGCCCCCCCCAGCTCCCCCCCAGAGGCCAAGGTACCACGTCCACCGCTGCACCCTCCCTATCGCTTGCCCTATCTCCTTACCCTATTACTAGCCCTTTTCTTGACCCTATTGAAAGCTGACCCTATGCTGACCCTCACCTTTCCCTTTTTCCGAGCCCTATCGCTATATTTTTTATTGGTGCCTCAGCGGAACGCAGACCCCCACCTCCAGTTGAGCATCGGTGACGACCCCCCCTCCCTCATGAAAGCAGACACATTAAGGCACCCAAAAGGAAAAGCCCCTCCAAAGACGAGAGGCTTTGGATGCTCCCAATCTGCCGACCTCCAAAGAATGCACCTTCACCAGGTCACCCATGATATTGCTAACAACCTCATCCACTAGGAGGATTTTCTTCTGGGTAGAAACTAGACATCGTGCATTCCACTATACTGACTAGAAACAAGGTGCAATGGTCCCTACCACCGAGGTCTCCGAACACTCCATAGGCCCACCCAGCATCGGAGAGGCTGGTTAGGCCTGGCCAACCAATGGAGGCTCCCACCCTTTTGTATACCTCTGTATTGAAAGGGCAATGAAGCAGGAAATGCTCCATGCTTTCCAGCACTCCGCCGCACTCCTCCCGGGGGCAATCCCGATCATCAGAGCTTCTGCACTTTAGATTGCCCCTCACATACAGTCTCCCATGGAAGCAACGCCAAGCCAGATCCCAAAACTTCTGGGGAATCCTCGCTGAATTTAAAAGTTTTAATCCCACCCCGAGGTCACTACTTGGGCAGTCTTTGAGCGCCAGGGGCTTCTGGAAGTGGGTCATCAGGACCCTCCTGTCAAGAAATTTTCTCGACATGGTCCTGATCTCCCACACCTCCAGACCCCACCGGCGAACAATCTTCAGCGCCAGGGTGGCATAAGCCGGGAGATGTCCGTGAGGTGTACGCAGGTCTTTCACTTGCCCTCCTCTCTCCCATTCCTGGAAGAAAGGCCGAAACCACCCCCTGCAGGAGGATATCCACCAAGGAGCCCTCTCTTGCCAGAGGTTTGCCAGGTTGATCTTAACAAAGGTGTTCACTAGGAACACCACCGGGTTAACCATACCTAACCCGCCTAGTGTCCTTGGTAGGTAAGTAACCTCCCTCTTGATTAGGTTGAGCCTGTTCCCCCATAACAGCTGGAAGAACAGGCTATAGACCCGGGTCCAGAGAGGTTCTGGCAAGATGCACACACTGCCCAGGTAAAGCAACATGGGCACCAGGTAGGCCTTGGCCAAGTGAACCCTTTCCCTCAGGGTTAAGGACCAACCCTTCCATTGGTCGACCTTCTGGGCAACTAGATTCAGCCTATCCTCCCAGTTCTTCTTGGGGTAATCACCCGGGCCAAATTCGACTCCTAAGATCTTAGCAGACCCCTGAGGCTCTGGAAGGGTGTCCGGGAGATCAAAACCAGGATCTCCTCCTCCCAGCCAGAGACTCTTGCACTTATCCCGGTTGATCTTGGACCCAGATGCCAATGAGTAACGCTCCACTTCCGACATCACCCACTCTGCCTCTCCTCTCGAGGAGACAAAAATGGAGACGTCGTCTGCGTACGCAACCACCCTCTGAGTGGCCTCCGGCCCCTCCAGGCCGGCCCCGACTCCCGCCAATGGCCCACGATCGATCCTTTTAAGAAAAGGATCAATTGCGAACGCATATAGCAAAGGGCTCAAGGGACAACCCTGGCGGACACCAGACCCAACCTCAAAGGGGGTTCCAACCCAACCGTTCACCAGCGCAAAAGTCTCAGCCCCAGTGTATAAGGTCTGTAGCCAATTGACAAACCCCCCCGGTAGGCCGTACCTCAGAAGGACCGACCAGAGGTACTCGTGGTCCACCCGGTCAAAAGCCTTGGCCTGGTCCAAGGACAGGATGTGCCCCTCCCACCGACCAGAATTTCCCTGCTCCACTGCCTCTCTGACACTGAGGACAGCACTAAATGTGCTGCGGCCTGGAACAGAGCAATGCTGGACCGGCGAAAGGAGCCGGGATGCAAACTTCACCAGCCGATTAAACAGCACCTTTGCGAGAACCTTTCTGTCCGTATTGAGCAGCGCTATGGGACGCCAATTCTCAATACGGGTCGAGTCTTTACCCTTCGATAAAACGATCAAGGCCGACCTCCTCATTGACATTGGCAAAGTACCCGAGGAAAGGCACTCATTAAACACCTCAGTCAAGAGGGGAACTAGGGTTCCTTTAAAAGTCTTATAAAACTCGGATGTTAAGCCATCCGGCCCTGGCGATTTTTTGAGGGCAAGCCCATCAATCGCCAATCCCACTTCCTCTTCCTTGATCGAGTCTATCAAAACACCGAGAGAGGGGTCTACCCCTGGCTCAGGGATGGTTTCAGCCAGGAAAGCCGACATCTCGTCTCGGTTTGGATCTTGCTTCCCCAAGAGGTGCGAGTAGAAGGATCTGACGACCTCCAAGATCCCTGATTTGGATCTCTTCAGAGATCCTGTACTATCAATCAGTCCTGTCACAACCTTACGACTCACTGACATCTTACAGTTCCTGTAGGGGTCGGGCGAGCGGTACCTCCCGAAATCCCTCTCAAGAACTAAAGATGTGTGCCTATCATACTGACACCTCCTGAGCAAAGCTTTCACCATGGAGATCTCCTCCCCACTACCCCCGGTTGAGACCAGATGTTCGAGTTTCCTCCTCAGTTCCTGATATAGGCGGTACCTACTCATGGACCTGAGGCTCGAGAGCCTGCGGAAAAATCCTGCCACCCGGACTTTAAACAACTCCCACCACTCAGACTTAGTACCACTGAGATCCAACAAAGGTACCTGGCTCTGAAGAAAATCCTCAAAGGCCTGTCTTATCTCCGCTTCTTCCAAGAGAGTAGAATTCAGCCACCATATACCTCTTCCCATCTGGAGGGACTCTGCAATGTTCAAAGAGAAAATAATCATACAGTGATCGGAGAACTCCACCTCAACAACGGACACTGGTGAAGAGATGGCTTCCTCCTTCAAAAAAAACCTGTCTATCCTAGACCTATAACTACCTCTACGATAGGTGAAACCCGAGTGGCCTGGGGTATGCCTGATGTGGATATCCACCAGGCGAGCATCGCTAACTATACTTTTTAATGCTACACTATCATAGGTCAATTTTTTATCTCCGGAACCTCCTCTATCTCGGGGCCTCACGACAGTATTGAAGTCCCCTCCAAAGATAACTTGTCGACCTGAAAAATGGAAAGGCTTAATCCTCATGAAGAGACTTTTACGGTCCCATTTGCTCTGGGGTCCGTATATATTGATTAATCTTAATTCCTGTCCCCTCATGAGGACATCTAAGATCAAGCACCTCCCCATTTCTAACTCAATCATCCGTCGGCATGTTACCATTGCGGTGAAAAGGACCGCCACTCCGCTATAGGGCTCAGCCGCAAGAGACCAGTAGGAGGGCCCGCGTCGCCACTCCCTCCTAGATTTAACGACGTCTGCCAAAAGTGACAGCCTGGTCTCCTGCAAAAACAAAATGTCGGCTTCAACTCGGCCAAGAAAATCAAAGGCTGCAAATCTCGCCCTATCTGACTTAATGCTGGCAACATTAATTGATGCCAGCGTCAACGGAGTGGGTGCCGCCATCATGGATGTTTGAGTTAGACGGCTTTCTTCTTCCCACCCCCCCCCTCTATCTGATGAGGACCCCCCTTCTTTGCCTCGCTTCTTGCAAACTGAGGAGTCCATACTCACCACCCTATTCCCATCTTCATCCCCAAGTTCCGGGTCACCCTCCCCCTCTGGGGGCAACGGCCCCTGCAGTAGGGGAGGCTCAACGACTCTAGGGTGCCCTACCATGCCCTCCCTCTTAGTATGAGAGGCTGGAATGTCCACGAGAGCATGGTATCGATCAGTAGAGCGCACCAGGGGGGTACAGGATTTACCTTCCTGGGCCAGGGCGGGGCCAGATGTATTTGGCCCTTGGGTTTTGCCCGGTGTCCCTTTTGCTGTAGGCTGAGTCCTCTCTTCCTCTCCCACACTTTCATAGTGGGAGCCCTCTGCTCCCTTTGGATCCTCCTCATCTCCCCGTTCAATTCGGCCTCCCCAGGGGCATCAGCTTCAGGGGGGGCATCCAGATCCGAATCAGAGGTCGTCCCAGTTTCCTGGAGCGCCCTCCAAATCCTCTCCTTCCTTCGCTTCTCCGCCCTTCTCTGGCGAGAAGGGGGACCCTTCTTTGCATTCTTCCCTTGCCCCTGTGCCCCATCGTCCCTGCCCGCACCCTCACCCACGGAGGCCTCCCTCCTCTCATCCTCCGCAGGTTTGGAACAAGCATTGACAACAGAGCGAGGACACCGACTGAACGGGTGACCTAAGTCACCACACAGGTTGCAGCGAATACGGTCACACGATGCGGTTAGATGACCAATCCCCCCACAATGAGCACACTTCTGCACCTTGCAGCCTGCACTCAAATGTGAGGGGTCGCCACACCGGTGACACAACTTCGGCTGCCCCTGGTAGAAGACAAGGATCCGATCTCTTCCCAGGAAAGCAGACGATGGTATGTGGGACACCGTCTGTCCCAGACGCTTTAATTTAACCATGAACGTCCAGGCCCCTGACCAGATGCCAAACTCATCCATGTTCTTCCGTGGCATCTCTACTACCTCTCCGTACCTTCCCAACCAGGTCATGATATCAATACATGAGAGTGACTCGTTACGGGTAAGAACGGTCACTCTCTTGGGACCACTTTGGCGAGAAATTGCTTGTGCAGCAAAGTCTCGCCAGCCAGGCTCGTCCTTCACCAGCTCGTAGTTCCCCCAGAAGACCTCAAGGCCCCCTAGGTGAACAAAGCTGATGTCAAACTCGACCGAGCCATGAGGATGTATCAAGGCAAAGATGTCACTCGCCTTGAAGCCCATCCCCAGCAGCAGCTCCACCACCCTCTTTCTGGGAGGGCACGCATCATTGCCACGCCACCGGAGACGGACCACATTCCTCCTGGCTACAGCCTGCCCGGCTGTTGGGAGCGACCACTGATCTCCTCGTTGCTCTCGGAAGGCATTTAGACCATATCTGTCTATCCAGAAAGACAGGTCCTTCTGTACTCCCCCTATGGTTAGGGTTTGCTTTCCCTCTCTTAAAGCGTCCAAGAGACGTTGTTGCAAGTTACCGTCCCCGGACCTTGAGGATGAAGATGGGTGGGCCCGCTGTCCCCCCGCTGCGACACCAGCATAAGACCTGCCGGATGTCACAGAAAGAGGAGCGCCAGGCCCATTGCCCCTGGTTGATACCCCATCCCCACCACCCACCACAGCACTCAACACCCCATTACCAGCAGACACTCCAGCAACTTTATTTACAGACACCTGCATACCCCCAGCAGTTTCCACATCCACAGCCGCAACTTTTTTATTTAACCCACCAGGTCCCCCTGCAGTCATCCTTCTGGCCAGGCCTGGTTCTATGTTATGTATTTTTTCTGTACATTTTGCTTGATTAGACACTGCTTCAGTCTCCGCATCATCAGGCACCTTTGCAGGGACGCCACCAGATGTTATAAGCGATGTCCCCGCTGTGCCCTCCGCCTCATTAACCTCCATCTGTTCTATGCGAGGAACATTTTTGAGAAAGGGGCCACCGTCGCCCCTGACGCCAGCAGCCCCCTTCTCGCCTACACCACTTTTCAGCGATGCGGACGAAGGAGCCACTGACGTCACTGGAGCCGCCTCTGGCGCCGGACCACTCCCCCCTTCCACAGAGGAGTGGCCAACAGAGCCGGGGCCCCCTCTGTGACCGCCCTTGTCTGGAACGTCTGACGGCTTTACTGCGACACCGACAGACTTCCGGCTTTCAGACACCACATCCGGTTTCTGGTTTACCCGTTCTCCCGACCCCTGTCTCGCATCAAAGACCAGTTTCCCGGGCTCGCCATTCACCGGACACGGGGACACACCCCCTGGCGTCACCAGGCCACCAGTACCGCCCCCTTTGCAGGGGTTGGCGTCCGGCGCCATTTTGACCACCACGTGTTCTAATGCCGGACCCGTTACACTCTCCCCGCATTCCCGCTCCAGCCCCACTGCAGAGGCTTGAGCTGGGGGTCTTGCGGGACCTGCGCCCTGATCCTGACTTTCATCTGGCTCAGAGCACAGGAAGGATCTTGCTGTATACACCAGTTTAAATGAAGCTTTAGCAGATTTTTTTTCCTTTTCCTTTTTTTTCTTCTTAAATTTTTTTTTCTTTTCCTTTTCCTCCTCTGCGGGTAACTCCGCACCAAAACAAAATCCCTGGAAGGATACCGGCGACTCCACATTACGGATCTGAGTGAGTAATCCTGGAGGCCGCTCACTGTCAGTTTCAAAACACTCCTGATTATTGACAGCTGTGAGTCCACCCTCCTCCTCCTCACTGCTCCTGGGTGCCTCAGAATCTGTGCCTTCTCTGGACTTTGCATTTTCACTCTCCATTGCCTCCACCACATTTTCCTTTGCTGTGTCTTCCTCCATACATTCTATTTTTATAGGTGCTGCCATCTCGGCAAACCTCTCTTCGTTTTTTAATTTTTCTCCAAACACCCCTCCGCCTGCCACAATCTCTTCACGTCTTTCTTCCACTTCTTTTATTTCCTCCAACAAGGATTTCACAGTAAAACGGTATCGGGACCTCTTACCTCCTGAGGCTTTTGCAGCCCTTCCTCTGGCGACCGCCAAGTCCGCACGGAGCCGTTGCAGCGACTTCCTGAGGTCCCGATACTCCTCCAACCGCATAGCCATACGGGAGCTGAAGTTCTCCACCGTCTCTCCGGTCCTCAGCTGTCCCCATTCCTCCACACGACCGTCATCCAAATGTCCGGACAGTGCAGGTCCTTCTCCAGACGACAACACCTCTATCACCATGCCGGACCGCGTCTCCATACCCTTATCCAGGGTTCCAGCCACGGGGGGAGCCAGGATAGCCTTGCCCCGAGATGATCTCCTCACCCCTGCGACCGTTTGCATATTCCCAGCCAGCTGGGATGACCCTCTACCCCCCCGCTGGCATGCTTCGGGAGGTAGAGGTCTGAGGCTCCATCCTAGGATGGAACCCCCCTCAGGGTACTTTCCAAGCCCAGGCAGATGGTATGAGGCCTGGGCAGATAGGATAAGGAAAGTCCCTGGATCCAAGGCCTGCACGGAAGTCTCAGCAGCTCTCTCCACACGTCCTACTCCACCCACTCCAGAGCTGCACTCACTATTCTGCTGGTGGAGTCACTGTGTACATACATTTCATTACTTGTCTGTACTGATCCTCAGTTACATCCTGTATTATACTCCAGAGCTGCACTCACTATTCTGCTGGTGGAGTCACTGTGTACATACATTACTTATCCTGTACTGATCCTAAGTTATATCCTGTATTATACTCCAGAGCTGCACCCACTATTCTGCTGGTGGAGTCACGGTGTACATACATTTCATTACTTGTCCTATACTGATCCTGAGTTACATCATGTATTATACTCCAGAGCTGAACTCACTATTCTGCTGGTGGAGTCACTGTGTACATACATTACATTACTTATCCTGTACTGGTCCTGAGTTACATCCTGTATTATACTCCAGAGCTGCACTCACTATTCTGCAGGTGGAGTCACTGTGTACATACATTACATTACTTATCCTGTACTGATCCTGAGTTACATCCTATATTATACTCCAGAGCTGCATTCACTATTCTGCTGGTGGAGTCACTGTGTACATACATTACTTTACTTATCCTGAGTTACATCCTGTATTATACTCCAGCCGTTGCATTCAGTATTCTGCTGGTGGAGTCACTGTGTACATACATTACATTACTTATCTTGTGCTGATCCTGAGTTACATCCTGTATTATACTCCAGAGCTGCACTCACTATTCTGCTGGTAGAGTCACTGTGTACATACATTACATTACTTATCCTGTACTGATCCTGAGTTACATCCTGTATTATACTCCAGCGCTACATTCACTATTCTGCTGGTGGAGTCACTGTGTGCATACATTACATTACTTATCCTGTACTGATCCTGAGTTATATCCTGTATTATACTCCAGAGCTGCACTCACTATTCTGCTGGTGGAGTCACTGCACATACATTACATTACTTATCCTGTACTGATCCTGAGTTACATCCTGTATTATACTCCAGCGCTACATTCACTATTCTGCTGGTGGAGTCGCTGTGTGCATACATTACATTACTTATCCTGTACTGATCCTAAGTTGTGTCCGGTCTACACAATCCTTTATGAACAAAACAGTCTGGACTTCAGGATGATACATTTTACCTGCACGGATACATTATGGCAAACTATCAGGACACGAGAGAGATTTCTACTACTGATGTATTTAATTCACAGAGTTTTGCAGGCTCCAGAAATGTAAATCTGGTTCTCATTATTATAAAAAAAGATGAAAAAACAACCCAGCAAACAATGTGGGAAAGGGCTACGTGTGAACATACCCATATAATGCCCTAAAACAAAGCGCCTTATGTTCCGCCATGAATAGCATATTGGTCATCATAGGGTATAAAATACTGCAGCCGCCTGAAGACTATTTGGTCTGCTGCTGCATTGTGTGAACAGGGTTTTAAAAAAAAGTCAATAAAGCGGGACATGTAAATACCCCCTGCGGTGGGGCGGGGGATGGGGTAGATAATATTTGCTGGTATTGTCCCTGGTCTGTGCTTGTACTTTGCACTTCAAGGGCAGGTGACTCAGTAAAGACCTGACAGCACAACTTTCCGAGGATTGTGCAACCTGTTTGTCTACCCAGAAAATCGCTGACACTCATCATGTGACCCGAGAGTCAGAACAAGGAAGGCGACTCTCACTTCCTTCACGTAATACATAATCTGCGGTAATACGGTCCAGATCCTCTTAAAGCGATATTACACGTATTAGTAAAGAGACTTAATTTGCTATGCAATTAAATCCCATTTATTGTTCCCTGTTACCACCCATTTCATGCTGGAGAGGGGCAGACTATAATACATACCTCCCAACTTTTGAATTTGGAAAGAGGGACATTTTAAGCCACGCCCAGTATCCGGCATAAACACATCAAATCACGGCCAGATCCTTCTGCAGATAACGCGCGCACATTCTCACTGCGGATCTCTAGACTGTCTGGATATCACAGATATTATGGATCCGGTTATATCGTCTTTGTGTTACTTTTCCTATCTTGGGTATAACATTTGCTCATCACGGCGGCAGCAGCTGCAGGACAAACCACAAGGCTGAGAACAATGAAAGTCAAGAGGGAGACCCTGTGGTGGATGACTTTTCAATTGACAGGTAGCAGAGTTACATGATGAGGATTTTTTTTTCCAGTTGTGTAACTCTGCTACCGGTCATGGGAAAAATCATCCACCAGAGACTAGATTGCTCCACACACAGCCCCCCTGTAGATAGCTCAACACACAGCCCCCCTGTAGATAGCTCCACACACAGCCCCCCTGTAGATAGCTCCAGATACAGCCCCCCTGTAGATAGCTCCAGATACAGCCCCCCTGTACATAGCGCCAGGTACAGCCCCCCCTGTACATAGCGCCAGATACAGCCCCCCCTGTAGATAGCGCCACAGACAGCCCCCCTGTAGATAGTGCCACACACAGCCCCCCCTGTAGATAGCGCCACACACAGCCCCCCCTGTAGATAGCGCCACACACAGCCCCCCCTGTAGATAGCGCCACACACAGCTCCCCCTGTAGATAGCGCCACACACAGCCCCCCCTGTAGATAGCGCCACACACAGCCCCCCCTGTAGATAGCTCCACACACAGCCCCCCCTGTAGATAGCTCCAGACACAGCCCCCCTGTAGATAGCGCCAGACACAGCCCCCCTGTAGATAGCTCCACATTGCGGCCAGATCGGAGAGCGGTAGAGGTAGCCTACTCCGCTCTGCTTTGACGTCACTCACCGTCAGAAGAAGGCAGGAGTCTTGCAGCTGCGTTCTCACTAGTGTCGATGCCAGCCCGGGAGTGGACCAGTCCAGTCACCTGACCGGTGAGGTCAGATGACAGGTCAGGTGACAGGTCAGGTGACTGGACCACTCCCGGGCCGGCATCGATCCCAGTGAGAACACTGCCGCAAGACCTCCTGCCTTCTTCTGATCACTGCTGCAGTCAGCAGCGATCAGCTGTTTTGATGCAGCGCCCAGCGGGACGTTTTGATGACAGCCCAGGACGGCGGGACAGCGGTGAGAAACCGGGACTGTCATACCGGACGGTATGTATAATGTTCCCTGCCCCCTATGATCACTACTATATGTCACCTATCTCCAGTCCAGACATATATGGGGCTGATAAAATCCTATTATAACGCCAAGTCTTGACAAACACAGGGAAAATGCTATACTTAGGGTAGGACCACACACAGCGAGTTCAGGACGGATACACTGCATCAAGCTGCACAGCGTATCTGCCCTGAACACCGCAGGGAATGCATTGTGGTGCGGTTTTTCAGGCGGAATTTCCACTGCGGAACGCAGCGCTGAAAAAAACCAAAGACATTCATACTTACCCCCTCCCTCTCTTCTGTGCATAGTCCAGCCTCCTAAGATAACGTTGCAGGCCATGTGATCGCGGTCGGTCCGCAATTACGGTCCAATTAATTTCTATTGACCACGGACACCTTCCCGTATATTTGCGGGAAGGTGTCCGGGCTGTAGAAAGCCTCCGCAAAGGATAGCACATGTCCTCTCTTTTGATTTCTACTTTGTATGGGAGCACAGGCCGAAAATGCAAGTCGCTGTCCGCGGCCGCCAGTGGTCCATGATTAAGGGTAATGGCCGGGTGCATGAGGCCTAAGTTTGAGGAGCATCACACCAGATGTCATGCGATGCTCCCCGGAGGCCCGATGCAGTTGGACCGTTATCCCTATGATTACAGCGGCCATGCCAAAATCACCCTAATAATGCAGCAATATAGTAGCTGGAGCCTTATCACCGGATACCTGGTCATAGGAACAAAAGGGCAGACCTCCCAACTTTCAACGACTGTAAAGAGGGACAACCTGTGCGGCAAAGTTTTTCAACGTTGAGCCATGCCTCTAACCCCGCCCAATCCCTGTCCATAAATACCCAGTTCCCTTTTCTTCACCCACACAGTAATAGTGCTCTCATTTGGTTAATAAACACTAATCGTGCTCCTTTGGGCTCCACCACTATCATAGTGTCCCCACACAGTGATGATACCTCCTAAGTGCCCCCCACACAGTATCATGCGCCCATAATGCCCCCACACAGCATCATGACACAGTAGTTCCCCCAGCATTATGCCCTGTAGTGCCCCTGCACAGTGTGATACCCAATAGTGCCACTACACAGTATAATGCCCACACAGTCTCATGCCCCACACAGTACCATGACCCCATAATCCCCCCACACAGTATAATGCCCCAGCAGTGCCCCTTACAGTTTAATGCTTCTATAGTGCCCCACACAATATAATGCCCCATAGTCATCCCCCCACACATAATTATACCCCCTGTAGTGTCTCACACAGGAGCATGACCCCTGAGTGTCTCCCCACACAGTATTATTCCGCATATTGCTCCCCCCACAGTATAATGCCCCAATAGTGCCCCCCACACAGTATAATGCCCCCATAGTGCCTATCCACACACACAGTATAGAGCCCCCACACAGTATAATGTACCCATACTGCCTACAACACAGGGTAATGTCCCCATAGTGCCCCAACACAGGATTATGCCCCCATAGTGCCGCCACATAGTATCATTCCTCTATAGTGCCCCCATACCTAGTTTAATGTCTCATAGTGCCTCCTAAAAATAACAAAATAAATACTAACCCAGCCCCGTTCCCATCACGAAAGGAGATTCCTCTATTGGTTTCCTCCGGTCTGTGCTGTGTGGCTCGGTACCGGCAGGTGCGATGATGTCACTGCATTGCGACACCTGCCAAGATACTAATGGAAGGTGTCTCAGGGTAAATGGTAGAGCAGGGAGCTCACGGTTCCTTGCTCCACCATTGTATTCAACTGTATCTGCATCCTGAGGACACAGATACAGTTAAAATCAGGACAGGCCACAGGCCTCCCGGGACAGAGGGAAATTGCCTGAAATCTGGGTCTCTCCAGCTGGTTGGGTGGCCTGCAAAAAGGGTATCAAACTTGGAGCAGGAACTGATGTTGTGTTGGGGTACATTAGGGCCACTGATTTCACACTGTACATATGCAGATAGCAGCCTCTGCACTGAATACATGTGATTCCAGCGTGACCCAAGTGGAAATGCATGAAACTGGTACAGAAGTGGGTAGAGAGGGCATATTTAGCAATCTCAATTGATGTTTCTCATTCAGTCACGTTGCGCTCATTGCACAGTACTCAGTTCCTCACAGGTCAAGTGATTGTATCATTATTTTTTTTCTTGGTGTGTGTGTGTGTGTGTGTGTGTGTGTGTGTGTGTGTAGGTGTGTGGGGGGGGCGGGATTTTAGTCTTGCAGTGTATCTTTTACTTTATTTTATATATTTATATTATATTTTTTAAGGTATATGTGTGTGTGTATATGTGTATGTATATATATATATATATATATATATATATATATATATATATATATATATATATATATATATATATATATATATGTGTGTGTGTGTGTGTGTGTGTGTATATATTAGAATTTTTCCTTTTTTTGTTAGTTTTTCACTCCAACCCTCTTATGAATTTAGTGTGCACAGACCCTCAGACCCTGTATGAAGGCACATGGAGTCCCTAAGAGTCCTATTATTTGTAGGCACGCTATGTATGTGCAATATTTCTAGGGAAAAATACCTCTGAAATATATCATGCGATAAAGCATACAAGAATATATTTTCTTGTGAAATGTCACTTTTAAATAAAACATTGTGTCCCAGTCTGCTATGTAAAGTCACTGGGACACAACGGTATGTTAAATTATACAATTCTGGCTGCCGGCGGTCACCACTAGGGGGAGCTTAGGAGCTCGCTGCATACAGATTTATTATTGAGTTCAACAGAAGCTGTACACTTTGATGTGCAATGAACTCCCCCTAGTGGTGGCTTCAAGGAGCAAGAATTTTATCTTTTAACTTTGCGAATATGCAGGGGATTTGGAGCTTTGTATCAGAAAACCGAGCTCTGACCTCTAAAGATATATTAAAAGATTATTAATACTGTAGGATATGGGATTTATTTGAAAAACTGCAGTGTGTGAACCCAGAAATACACTAAATTGATACCATCTTATCTCAATTATTTTTTATCTTGTAATAACATCTGATATTATGTAATTCTTGTATCTAGACTGAAGGAAGTGAGAGCAGCGCTGGACATGGAAGCTTCTAGGTGGTTGGACTAGATGACACGGCGGTTTCGATCCTTCCTGCGCAGTCATAGTCAGATGTTCTCAGCCAAACCGCAGTCATTACCAAATATAAGGTCTATCTTATCTGCAGTTCATTACAAGCTATTGCTGCCTGTTATCAGCCTTTTATAGGCTTGGGATTGACTGTCTTGTTCATTGTTATGAGTCCAGAAAACTTCCTGCCCTATGGTCACTACTTCTTTCACAAGTTACGCCATGTTAGTCATATCAGCCCCTCCTCTTATAACACTAGTGCAATTTTCCGAGGTGTCGGATTTATGAAACTTCAGACTTAAACATATATATATATACACACAAGTACTAGGCTTGCCAACAGTCCAGGGACTGTCCCACAAACTGAACTGCGAAAAGGCGGAGTTTTTACTAATTTGCATTAAAATTTGCATTTTTGGTCTGGGGCAGGGCTTAAAATCGATCATAATTTTTGATTATGATTTTGGTAAGTATGGAAACACATATACTGTATATACATATATTCCCCCATATACACACTCATAGATGTATATGTATATTAAAAGTATTTGCCCCCTTCCTGAATTCTTCTTCTTTAGCATATTAATCACACATAGACATCCTGCCGAAACACAAAATCAGTCTTTAGAGGATCATTTCATTTATTGAAGTGAAGAAGTTGTAGGATAAAGTGATCTCCCCGATGTATGGGACTCAGTAGTAATGTTTTTGGGACTTGAGATCCATGTGCTGCGACAAAAGAGTATGAAGGCCTATACCCAGGACCCTTCTACCCAGAAGACCCCTAACTAGTGCTGGATTATCAGACATTTTTTGTTGCTTGCAGGATTAGAAAGATTTATGAACCATCTGGGGCTGGATTAATGGAATTTTACTAACAAAAAGCATCATATGAGTTCCTAATCACTTTTACTATATAGTATATATGGTACATATACACAGGGTCAAATATATGCAAATCTATAATCTTGTGTCTATAGAACCTATGCAGAGCTATGTGTCTCCATGGTTACAGACTACGAACAAAGCCTATGTAGTCTGATTGTGCAGACGTACTCCCTTCCATCTATCCACGTCTAATTGCAAACCTACTATATATATATATATATATATATATATATATATATATATATATATATATATATATTTATATATACATATATTAGAAAGTAGTATATCATAAATTGAAGGAGTACAGCTGCAGCATCAGACTACAAAGGGGGTAGGGCTGTAGTCTGTTACCATGGAAATGTTTAGGTGTGCATAGGAGCTTTATACACTAAACTTTATAACTTAATTACCTGTTTTTTCCTTCAGTATAATATCAATTTCCTGTTTGTACCTGGAAACCATCAACAAGCTGCTGTTGGTAGGTCTGTTATCCTTATTATGCATCTCAGTTTAGTACTTTGCTCGTTGTAAATAGGCTATCATTTGTTATTTAGCCTATTTGGATATTCAGGAGCTAAATAACTGGATTTCCCTCCTGAGTTTTATTCACACAAGTCATTATATGATCCGCCAGCAGCCGCTTTCCTGCTTGTTGATGGTTTCCACATAGCAACAGGTTTTTGTCTACACTGCAGAGAGCAAGAACTAAAAAAACAGCAAAAAAAAGTTAAGAAGATCTTTTATGCAGATGGTTATTTTACATTTGCTGACTACAGAGTCCTCAGCTCACCATCATAACGTGGGCAAAGCGTTTCCTGCTTGGACCTCACAAGGGGAAGTGTCTAAAGAACATCTGCAAACTGAGTCATTATAAATACCATGATCAGCAGTTTACTGAAAAGGGGATGAGGCCATATTACATTTATAGAAAAGTTAATGAAGAATATTTTATTTATTATTAGATTATTATTTTTACTATTATTTTTAGCATTATTAGAACTATTAACAGTATTATTATTAGTATTATTTGTTTTATTATTACTATTATAATTATTAATATATTTTATTATTATTATTAGTAGTATTTGTTTAATTATTAATATTTTTCATTATTAATATTTTTTACTAATTTTATGTTATTATTAGTAGTATTAGTATTTATTTTATTATTAATATTTATCATTATGACTATTTTATTATTATTATTATAGTTATTATTTTTATTATTTATAATATTTGTTGTTATTATTATTTATATTTGTTGCTGTTTTTGTTATCATTTTTATATATAATAATATTTTTTATTATTGTGTTCATTAAATATAAAATGTATTAGAAAAAGGAAAAAAATAAATATCAATCCTATTCCAGTGAGTGATTTTTAAGAACTCTCAGCATGTGCAGTGATGGGAAAATATACCCCCCCCCCCCTCCCCAAGATGTCTCCTTCATGATCATTGCATAATTGTCACATTGACTGTAGTCTTACAAAGTGTAATATTAGACAACCAGACGTTGCGATATCACACATCACTATGTCCTATATTAGGGTTCTATAATATTAGGAAATGCCAGAATAATTGTCTATGAACATTCCCAAGGCTGCATTCACACGAACATGACAGATTTGCGCACGTAAAAAACATGCGTTAAATCTGTCCGTGTGCGTTGCGTTTCGCATCAGTGGGCTTTGCGTGTGGCATGTGTTTTTCACGCACCCGCAAGCACTTCTTTTTTTTTTCTTCAATTTAATTAATGCGTGAAACACGGATGTGCATCCGTGTGCTGTCCGTGGTTTTCACGCACCCATTGACTTCAATGGGCGACTAGGAGCGTGAAATACACCAATATAAAACATGCAGTGAGTTTCACGCTACAGACTCTCGCTGCGTGAAGGACCCCCTTGAAATCAATGGGTCCGTGTGCCGTGCGTTGTTTCAATGCTCAGCACACGGACGAGATTCACACTGGTCTGAATGAGCCCTTAGGCCACGGCAGGATTTGGGTCAGTATTTTGCTAAAGTATTTGTAAGCTAAAACCAGGGGAGGAACCTTCACAGGGGAAAAGTATAATGAAAATATTTGCATTTCTTTTAAATTTGCAAGTGTGAATGTGACGGTTCACTGAAGTGACAACTGAGTAAAATATACCTTTTAATAGTAACTCGTTTTAAAAACAGGGGTAACACACCACTGTGAAGTGAGCCCCACCGTGAAAATTAAAAAACGTATTAAACAAGAAACACTGAGTCATTATGATAAATATATCTCAGTGTTTATAACAATGTTTCACTGGAACCAGCATTTGTCCTGGGCACAACAGTAGTACAATCCCCAAAATGCACCAGTGTCCGTAAACAAACACCGGATCTCCTAGCGCTGGGTGTAACACAATGCTACTGTCCCCTATGCAGACATTCCATGTACAATAAACGACCCTACGCGTTTCAGATACTCATCCTCAGGGGTCCGTATCTTGGTCACTCTGGCCTCATCACCAGCGATAATAGTATTCAACAGCAGGTATTCTGCTGTGCGTCACGGGAAGATGCTCGTATCGATGTCAACGGCATACTTCATTGCAGGCGCTGGGTTACTATAAGCACCATAACTCCACCCCTCGTATTTGGCGGCGCTACATGAACTGACCAATCACAGCACCCTCTCGATTCGTGACACCTGCCCATGTGACCCCCCGCCGTCAGCTGACAGCCAGGGGTCATCATCGAGCGCATCAAGCCGACCGCGCAGGCGCAGTAGAAGCCAAGGACGTGTCGCCCGGACTGCCAAGCAAGAGGAAGGTAAGCGCAAAACGATAATTTGTTTGTAAGTATATCTTGCGGGACAGTTACCCACCGCAAGTGGACTACCTCAAAAAAGCAACTCTCTAGTTTATAAACACATATTAGGTGGACAAGATTAAGGAATACCTCCCATTTAAAATTTCTGACAAAAGATCTCTTTATATGTTGGCTGGCCAATATGGCCATATCAAACATAGTACACTATGCAGGATAAAATGTGAATGTGACCTAAGGCCGTTTTCACATGGGTGCAAAAGAGCACTCGCATTACTCCCGCGTGACTGCCAGCTTCTCTTTATGGGAGACTCCACGTTGTCAAGGGAAAACGTTTTTGAGGAGCCAAAAAGTCCATGCCGTCATCTTTATGTTGGCTATCAGCCAGAACGGTGTAATGCTTAGTTTCTCCTGTGGTGGCACTGCAGGGAATTAAACACTTGCTGCCAGTCTACCCTACAGATCACAGCTGATCGCTGGAGATCCAAGCAGCAGTAAGGGATTTATTACTAAAAGAGGAGATTCCCTTTAAGAACAAGAGGTATGTTTTGCTTTTTCCCTCAACATTTCGACCGTCATAATATATATTTTTTCATGCGAGCCCGTTTTTTGTCACAAGAGATTTAGTATTTGTGGGCATATAATTTAGCTGTTTATTTATATTATGGGAGAAATACAGGAAAAAATATTTTGGTTTCACTGTTTACTGATGCCCATAATTAAAGGGGTTTTCCGGAAGTAAAAAATTACATTCATTTAAATTAAACAATGAAAAATATACAACTTTAAAATGTACTTACGTTTCATCAGATGGTTGTAGCGTCGTATATCCTCTTCCGTCACCGCCTCCTTAGTAAAGCAAAATCTGCACTTCCTGTGCAGACCCGTCCATTTGGTCTGCTACCTTACTTCCGGTTTCCGGCTTTCACACTGTACGGTTACGTCACAAATTACGTAACCGTACCACGTGCTTCTTTATCTGATTAGAGCATGCGTGGTTAACACACTCCACCGCGCATGCTCTGTGAAATTAGCAATGGAATATGAAGTTGCGGGAATAACGGCCGTTTCGGCCGTCCTCCCGACACATACAGGAGCTGTGACGCTGCTGTCTCGTACAGCAGCTGCCGCAGCTCCTACAGCGGGGACCGATCGATGTGTCCCCGCTGTTTAACCCCTTAAAAGCCGCGTTCGATAGAGATCGCGGCTTTTTAGGGGTTAAGTTACCATCGCCGGCCTGCTACACGATAGCGGCCGGCGATGGTGACTATGGCAACCGGACACCAAACAATGGCGTCCGGCTATGCCATAGACGGAAGCCTAGTGGGTCCTGACAACGTCAGGACCCACTATGCTTGCTGTCAGTGAGTAGCTGACAGTTCTAATACACTGCACTACGCATGTAGTGCAGTGTATTAGAATAGCGATCAGGGCCTCCTGCCCTCAAGTCCCCTAGTGGGACAAAGTAATAAAGTAAAAAAAAGGTGTAAAAATAAGAAAATAAAAGTTTTAAAAGTGAAAAAATCCCCCTTTTTCCCTTATCAGTCATTTATTATTAATAAAAATATATAAATAAATAAAATATACATAATTGGTATCGCCGCGTCCGTAACGGCCTGAACTACAAAATTGTTTCATTATTTATCCCGCGCGGTGAACGCCGTAAAATAAAATAATAATAAACCGTACCACAATCACAATTGTTTGGTCACTTCACCTCCCAAAAAATTTATTAAAAAGAGATCAAAAAGTCGCATGTACCTAAAAATGGTCCTGATCGATACTACAGTTCGTTACGCAAAAAATAAGTCCTCGCACGGCTTTATTGATGGAAAAATAAAAACGTTCTGGCGCTTAGAATAAGGTAACACCAAAAGTGAATGATTGTTTACAAAACGTATTTTATTGTGCAAACGCCATAAGACATAAAAAAAACCTATAAACATCTGGTATCGCCGTAAGGCCGAGTTTACACGAGCGTGTGCATTTTGTGCAAGCAAAAAACGCGGCATTTTGCGTGCGCAAAAGGCAATTAACAGCTCCGTGTGTCAGCCCTTTATGATGCGCGGCTGCCTGGTTTTCGCGCAGCCACCATCATTATGACACTCCGTTTGGATGTTTGTAAACAGAAAAGAACGTGGTGCTTTTCTGTTTTCATTCATCCTTTACAGTGCTGTTGCGCGAATCACGCTTGTCCCACGGAAGTGCTTCTGTGCGACATGCGTGGTTTTCACCCACCCATTGACTTCAATGGGTGCGTGATGCGCGAACAGCGCACAAATATAGGACGTCGTGCGTTTCACGGAGCGGACTCACGCTGCGTGAAAATCACGCACCTGGCTGCACGGCCCCATAGACTAACATAGGTCCCTGCGACGCGCGTTGCACGGATGTATAACACGCTCGTGTAAATGAGCCCTAATCGTATCGCCCCGCAGAATAAAGTGAATGTGTCATTTATAGCGCACGGTGACGCTGTAACAAAAAAAATAATAGAATAAAAACACAATAGTAGAATTGCGTTTTTTTAGTCACCACGCCACCTAAAAATAGAATAAAAACTGATCAAAAAGCCGCATGCACCCCAAGAAAACTACAATGGATTCCTCAAGGGGTCTAGTTTCCAAAATGGGGTCACCTTTTGGGGGTTTCCACTGTTTTGGTACCACAAGACCTCTTCAAACCGTTTAACCCCTTAATGACCAGGCCATTTTGAGCGTTAATGACCAAGGATTATTTTTTGCTTTTTCATGGTCGCATTCCAAGAGTCGTAACTTTTTTTTTATTCTGTCGACATAGCCGTATAAGGGCTTGTTTTTTGCGGGACGAGTTGTATTTTGTAATTGCACCATTTTTAGATGCTTATAATATATTGATTAACTTTTATTAACTTTATTTTCGGAGAGTATTGAAAATAAGCAGCTATTCCAGCATTGATTTTCACGTTATAAATTTACGCCGTTTACTATGCAGCGTAAATAACATGTTCACTTTATTCTATGGGTCGGCACGATTACGGGGATACCAAATATGTAAGGGTTTTATATGTTTTCCTACGTTTGCACAATAAAAAGCCTTTTAGAAAAAAATTACTTGTTTTTGCGTCGCCGCGTTCCAAGAGGCGTAACGTTTTTATTTTTCCGTCGATGTGGTCATATGTGGGCTTGATTTTTGCGGGACAATGTGTAGTTTTCATTAGTACTATTTTGGGGTACATAGGACTTATAAATTAATTTTTATTTAATTTTTTATGGGGGGAATGGGAGAAAAGAGCGAATTTTGCCGTTGTTTTTTTGCGTTTGTTTTTGGACGCCGTTCATTCGGCGGTTTAATTAATGTGTTAATTTTATTGGTCAAGTTGTTACGATCGTGGGGATACCATATATGTGTATGTGTGATTTGTTTTGACACTTACTAAATAAAACCACTTTTTGGGCAAAAAAAGTAGTTTTATTTGATTTTCACTGTAATTTTTTTTTTTTTTTCACCAACTTTATTTAACGGATTGAGGCCTCATGCACACGACCGTAAAAACTCCCGTTATTACGGGTCGTAATTACGACCCATAACAACGGGCTCATAGACTTCTATTGGCCACAGGTACCTTCCCGTTTTCTTACGGGAAGGTGCCCGTGCCGTTAAAAAAGATAGAACATGTCCTATTTCAGGCCGTAATAACGGCTCGGGCAGCCCATAGAAGTCTATGGAGCTCCCGTAATGACGGGTAGCTACATGTGTGCACCCGTCATTACGGCAGCGTTGCTAAGCGACGTCAGTAAATAGTCACTGTCCAGGGAGCTGAAAGAGTTAACTGATCGGCAGTAACTCTTTCAGCACCCTGGACAGTGACTACCGATCAGAATAAAGAGCAACCTGTAAAAAATAAAAATAAAAGACGTTCATACTTACCGAGAACTTCCTGCTTCCTCCAGTCCGGTCTCCCGGCCGTTGCCTTGGTGACGCGTCCCTCTCGACATCCGGCCCGACGTCCTGGCCGTCCCTGGATGACGTTTCAGCCCATGTGACCGCTGCAGCCAATCACAGGTCAGTCACAGGCTGCAGCGGTCACATGGACTGCCGCGTCATCCAGGGATGTCGGGCTGGATGTGAAGAGAGGGACGCGTCACCAAGACAACGGCCGGGTAAGTATGAATTTCTTTAACTTTTATTACAGAAAGGGCTGTCCCTTCTCTCTATCCTGCACTGATAGAGAGAAGGGGCTGCCGATTAGTGCAGTGCTATTTTGCCGCCAAAAACGTGCCCGTAAATACTGGTGCAAAACGGGTCGAATACGTGTGACACCGGACCCGTATTTACGCCAGTATTTACGAGTGGGAAAAAATACGGTCGTGTGCATGAGGCCTGACATTTTTTTTTTTAGTCCCACCAGGGGACTTCACTATGCGATGTGCTGATCGCATATATAATGCTTTGGTATACTTAGTATATCAAAGCATTATTGCCTGTCAGTGTAAGGGCAGATTCAGACGAACGTTGCGTTTTTGCGCGCGCAAAAACCACTTGACAGCTGCGTGTGTCATCCGTGTATGATGCGCGGCTGCGTGATTTTCGCGCAGCCGCCATCATAGAGATGAGGCTAGTCGACGCCCGTCACTGTCCAAGGTGCTGAAAGAGCTAACTGATCGGCAGTAACTCTTTCAGCACCCTCGACAGTGAATGCCGAACACAACATCGAGAAACCTGTTAAAAAAAAAGAAAAAGTTTGTACTTACCGAGAACTTCCCTCCCGGCCGTTGCCTTGGTGACGCGTCCTTGGTGACGCGCCTCTCTTGACATCGGGCCCCACCTCCCTGGATGACGCGGCAGTCCATGTGACCGCTGCAGCCTGTGATTGGCTGCAGCCTGTGCTTGGCCTGTGATTGGCTGGAGCTGTCACTTGGACTGAATTGTCATCCCGGGAGGTCAGACTGGAGGAAGAAGCCGGGAGTTATCGGTAAGTCAGAACTTCGTTTTTTTTTTACAGGTTCATGTATATTGGGATCGGAAGTCGCTGTCCATGGTGCTGAAACAGTTTAACTCTTTCAGCACCCTGGACAGTGACTATCTCCTGACATCGCGTACCGGAATTTTTTTTGCCGGGTTCGGCCAAAACGAGTTCGGCCGAACCCGGTGAAGTTCGGTTCGGTTGTCCGGGTTCGCTCATCTCAAAGACACTTCGTTTGGATGTTTGGAAACAGAAAAGCACGTGGTGCTTTTCTGTTTACATTCATCCTTTTGACAGCTGGTGCGCTGTTTCAGTCGGTTCGCACGGAAGTGCTTCCGTGCGACCTGCATGGTTTTCACGCACCCATTGACTTCAATGGGTGCGTGATGCGCGAAATACGCGGAGATATTGAGCATGTCGCGCTTTTTGCGCAGCTGACAAACGCTGCGCAAAAAGCATGGACTGTCTGTACTGCCCCATAGACTTGTATTGGTCTGTGCGTGGCGCGTGAAAACCACGCGGCCCGCACGGACCCAATACACGCTCGTGTGAATCCCCCCTAAAACTGACAGGCAATCTGTTAGGTCATGCCTCCGGCATCGCCTAACAGGCAGATGCTGAAGACAGACCTGGGGGTCTTTGTTAGACCCCCGCTGCCATGGAAACCCGACGGCGACCCGCGATTTCTTTGCGGGGGCGCCGATGGGGTGACAGAAGGAGCTCCCTCCCTCTGTCAAACACATTAGATGCCGCTGTCACTATTGACAGCGGCATTTAATGGGTTAAACTGCCGGAATCGGAGCGCGCTTCAATTCCGTCAGTTGCAGCAGGAGCTAGGCTGTGTATAACAGCCATGCTCCTGACGCTGATCGCGTGGGTACAGTGACAGTACCCGCACGATTACAGGACGGATATATCCGTCCTCCTGCGCGAACTAGCTGCTGCTGAGGACGGATATATCCGCCCTTCGGCGTTAAGAGGTTAAAAACGCAGATATCCAGTGATTTCAGCTTGTGCTATCAGTAATAGAATGAGAGCACCAAAATGAAGACTGAGATTGCAGAAGTTAGTAGAGCTGGGTGTAGTAGGCGGAGCAAGTGCACTGCTGCATGCACATTGCATGCTGGGACTAGAGCAGTGCATGCAGGGAGGAGAAACACAGGAAGAGAAGAGGAATGAACTTACTGAGCAAAACAAACCTCTCAAGGTAAACAATAGGGAGTAATGTTACTAAAACCATTTATTATCAAGAAAAAGATAGTCAGAGTGCACTAATATATTAATAGAGGAACATTGCATTGATTTAAAAAAAAAAAAAAAAAAGGATTGGAAAACCCCTTTAAGCTGTTAAATGTATTGCTTGGGTTATTATTGTTATACCACATATGTGTATAATATTTTTATCATGCAAATTGTTTTTTTTAATAAAACATTTTATTAAAAAAAATGTAATCTTTATATTTTATTGCAACGCGGTTCTGGTATTCTGGAATTCCCAGGTCGCTAATCTGTACATGAAAAATACATTGATTGCATTCTGGGAGTTAAGGTGTACAGGATTAGAAAAACATGGCTGCTTTCTTCCAAAAATAGTGCCACACCTGACCGCAGGTCAAGTTTGGTATTGCAGCTCAGCTTCCTAGAATTGAATGGGACTGAGTTGCAATACAACACACAACCTGTTTACAGGTGTGGCACTGTTTTTAGTTGAAAGCAGCCATGTTTTTCTAATCCTGTATAACCCTTTAAGTATAGGAAGTTCAGAATTGCAGTCCCATCTGGGCCCTGGAGTCTGTGGGCGCCCAAAAGGTCCCTCTACCCTAAATGAGCAGACCAATACTATAAATGGCATGTGATAATTGGGGGGGCCTTGTTACAGATTTTGCATTGACAGGACAAGCTATTGAGGTTTGCGACCTGGGCAGTCACTCAAGACGCCTCAGCTGCCTCTGCTGAAAGGGGCGCTACATATGTCCTGGCACCTGAGGCTTTTGACCACTGTGGATATTTATTGTATATCAGTATAAGGCCTAATTCACACAAACATGTTATACGTCCGTGTGACGGCCGTTAAAACAGCGGCCGTCACATGGACCTATGTAATTAAATGGTGCCGTTCACAGGACCGTTGTTTCAACGGACCGTGTGAAGGGTGCTCGAGAAAATAGGACATGTCCTATTTTTTCACGTTTCACGCATCCTCCATAGACTCTAGTCTATGGGGGATGCGTGATAACACGTCCCGCAGCGCAGAGCACGGATGCACCTCGGACGTGTCCGCTTTTTACGTCCGAGATGCACAAAGCCCGTTTCAATCCGGTCGTATGTAGATATTGTACAGCACTGTTATATTACTTTATGTATGGAGCTGTTATATGGTCATTGTATTGTGGAATTATTTGAGCACTGGATGTTCGTATTATTTGAGCCTGTATGGTGATATTTACTTAGGCATTGTGTGGTACTACTACTACTTAGGTAGTATACAGTATAATATTTTTGCAGTGTATGGTGGTATTATTTGAGCCCTGTATGGTGGTATTATTTGAGCACTGTATGGAGGTATTAATTGAGCATTGTATGGTGGTATTATTTGAGCACTGTATGGTGGTATTATTTGAGCATTGTATGGTGGTATTATTTGAGCACTATATGTCAGTATTATTTGAGCACTGTATGGAGGTATTATTTGAGCACTGTATGGTGGTATTACTTGAGCACTGTATGGTGGTATTATTTGAACACTAATTGGTGGTATTATTTGAACACTGTATGGTGGTATTATGTGAGCACTGTGTTGGTAGTATTTGAGCACTGTATGGTGGTATTATTTGAGCACTGTATGGTGGTATTATCTGAGCACTGTATGGTGGTATTATTTGAACACTGTATGGTGGTATTATTTGAACACTGTATGGTGGTATTATGTGAGCACTGGATGGTGGTATTATTTGAGCACTGAATGGGTGTTGCACTACTACTTGGGCAGCGTACCATATGTTATTTTTGCAGTGAATGGTGGTATTATTTGGGCACTGTATAGTGGTATTATTTCAGCACTGTATGGGGGTATTTGAGCACTGTATGGAGCTATTATGTGAGCACTGTATGTCGGTATTATTTAAGGACTGTAAGATGGCAATATTATTTGAACACTGCATGGTGGTAGTATTTGAGCACTGTATGGTGGTATTATTGGTATTATGTGAGCACTGTATGGTGGTATTATTTGAGCACTGTTTGGCAGTATTATTTGAGGACTGTATGGTGGTAGTAATTGAGCACTGTATGGCTGTTTTGTACTTAGGCAGTGTACAGTATATTATTTTTGCAGTGTGTGGTGGTATTATTTGAGCACTGTATGGCGGTATTATTTGAACACTGTATGGTGGTAGTATTTGGGAACTGTATGGTGGTATTATGTGAGCACTGTATGGTGGTATTATGTGAGCACTGTATGGTGGTATTATTTGAGCACTGTATGGTGGTATTATTTGGACACTGTACAGTGGTAGTATTTGAGCACTGTATGGTGGTATTATTTGAGCAGTTTATGGTGGTATTATGTGAGCACTGTATGATGGTATTATTTGAGCACTGTATGGCTGTTTTTACTTAGGCATTGGGTGGCACTACTATATAGGCAGTGTACAGTATTATTTTTTTCAGTGTATGGTGGTATTATTTGAGCACTGTATAATGATATTATTTGAGCACTGTATGACAGTATTATTTGAGCACTGTATGGTGGTATTATTTTAGCACTGTATGATGGTATTATTTGAAGACTGTATGATGGTAGAATTTGAGCACTATATGGCTGTTTTTACTTAGGCATTGTGTGACACTACAACTTAGGCAGTGTACAGTATATTACTTTTGCAGTGTATGGTGGTGTTTGAGAACTCTATGGCGGTATTATTTGGTCACTATATATAATGGTATTATATGAGCACTGTATGGCGGTATTGTTTGAACACTGTTTGGTGGTATTTACTTAGGCATTGTGTGACACCACTATTTAGGCACTGTACAGTGTATTATTTTTACAGTGTATGGTGGTATTTTTCTAGCACTGTATGGTGGTATTTACTTAGGCATTGTGTGGCACTACTTCTCAGGCACTGTACATTATATTATTTTTGCAGTGCATAGGAGTTGCCATACCATACAACATTGTTCTTTGGCCAATATATGGCTGTCTTATTTGGGCACCATCCAATTTGACACTGATAATTAAACACTGGATGATTTTTTTTACACCGTATGACCGCACATTACAGTATTTGGGGGTGCACCAACAGACGGTATCGCATAGGATATCATCCAACGTGCCCGGCCTCTCTGATTGCATTGATGCAATTTAAAGGTTAGTTGCAAATGTGCACATACCCTGTAAACATGGAAGGTCCAGAAGAGGCTGGACGCAGCTGCAGGCTTAAGGGAAGCCGACATGACCGTCCTGGTAGGGAAAGGGTTAATGTTACGAGGTCAGGGAAAGTTGAAGGAGCTGAAGGAGGGACGGGGAGGAGTTAAGGGGGGCGGGGGGGCCGTTACTGCGCTTCCCGCTGTTTCTCGGCATTGAGCCGGAAGCAGCGGGAGGAGTAACACACATTAAGCAAAGCTCCCCGTTGCCCGGTTTTTTAGTAATGGCAGAGGCCTTGATTTTAGAGCGGCTGCGCGCCGCTGCTGTGCACCACGGTCCCGGATGGCTGGAGGAGACCGTGGCTGCATTAACGCGGATCCCGGACGCCGTTTCGCCACGTCGGGCACGGCGTTCGGGGTCTGTTGTAAGGGACAGGCTCCCCTCCCCCGGCCCCCCTACGAGCATGGCTATGGCGGCGGGGGGGGAGTCGGCAACAACCGCTCCTGCGCTGGGCAGGCAGAGAGCGGTGGCAGGGGTGACGGCGATGCAGGCTGTGTCGACCCGTCCCTCTCGGCGGTCCCGACCTCCAGAGCGCCTTAGTCCGGAGGTAGTCCCGCGGACACGGCGTCGCAGAGGGAGCCCGATCCCGGACGCTGCAGGCCAGGCAGCTGGGAGGACCGCCCCTTCCCAGGCCCTGCGTCCTGGCAGGAATCCCAGGCCGCGACGGGGTCCGGCGGTAAGCAGGGAGTCGCAGGCCGGGCTCCCTGTCACCCCTCCCCCATCAGATGGAAGATGTCGAGAGCAAGGTACGGCCGCCCCGCATGGTGATGTTCCGGCCAGGGGGCAGGCTTCGTCAGGATCGTCTAGACGGACGACTAGATCTGCAGCGACGTCGAGGCAACAGGTCCGGTCGGAAGTCTGGGTCCCGGCGGTCGGGCGGCAGGTTGCCGGCCCATCGGTCAGCGCGTCCTCATCCCCTTTCCGAGGATGTCGTTGGGAGGGACAGTCGTCGGCGAGAGAAGAACTGGAGGAAGGTGAACTGGACGTCTATCGTCGAGGTCAGGATGGTCCGGCTGACGGGAACACAGCGCCTGTGCAGCCCGGTGAGTGTATAACTCCATTATTGTCTTATCCAGCGATTTTTATGTCGGGTGTCGGCGGGGGGGCTGCTAGCATAGCATCGGGGGCCGGTAGTGGCGCGGGCGGACGCGACGGAGCGGGTTTGGCAGATTTAGTGGGTTGCTTACGGGAGCTGGTGGGGCGCCTTGATAGGGCCGCGGCGCCGGTTGTAACGGAAGTGTCCCCTGCGGTAGTTTGGGAAGGCCCCAGGGACGTGGGATCGTTGCAGGCGCGTCCTGTGGTGGCGGTTAAAGAGGCGGTCGCGGTGTCGGTGCAGACTGAGGCACAGAAGGACGGCGATCGAGTGCGCATGGACGATCGTGCTCGGGGGGAGGTGTATGTTTGTTTTGAGGGTCCGTTGGGGGCGCATTTAAAGCAGGAGGTGCGTGATCGGATCTGGAAAGATGAATACGTTGAAATTTTTTCTCTCTTGCCGCTGGCTAAATTCAATTTGGATAAGAGCAAGCGGGATGAGAGTAAAAAGGACGAGGAGGAACGGCGGCGGTATAGGCTTATCCCGCAGACGTTCGTTAATTGGTCGCAGGCGTTCGCCATATTGGCTAGTGTGATAGGGGAAAAGGCGCCGGAAAATTGTTCGGCGTTATTTTGTTATTTTGATGCTATTGGGGAGGCTCATAGGGCGTATGGGGGTCAGGCGTGGCTGCGATATGATGAGCAATTCCGTCAGCGGAAGGCGGTTCGGCCGGCGATTCGGTGGGACCAGAAGGATATTGCTCTCTGGTTACGGGTTACGGCTCCGGTTAGGCAGCCCTTTCCCGGGAGCGGTGGCCAGGGAGGCCAGACTAGTCAGAGTGGACCAAGCGGCGGGGGAAAGGCGGGGTTTTGCTGGCAATTCAATGAAGGCCAGTGCAAGTTTGGGGCCACGTGCAAGTTCAAGCACGTGTGCTCCGAGTGTAATGGTGCATCACACGGGGCGGCAAAATGTCTGCGGAAAAAGAGGTCCGGGAACCAGCACGGGGCTGGTCAAGGGGGTGTCGCCGGTGAGGGTGGAAAGGATGGCCCCTTATCTAAATGAGTATCCGGATAGGGCGGCAGCTAAGTTGCTTTATGAAGGGTTTAGTGTTGGTTTTGTTATTCCTCCGCCTCCTTATGAGGTTCCGGTTACGCGGAGAAATTTAAAATCGGCTTACTTGCATGCGGAAGTCGTGTCGGAAAAGTTGTTAAAAGAAGTTTCGTTGGGGCGCATGTCGGGGCCATTTGTGGAGTCGCCGGTAAAAGATTTAGTTGTGTCCCCTTTGGGTATTGTCCCTAAACGCGAGCCCGGAAAGTTTCGTTTGATTCAACATTTATCGTATCCCAAAGGTTCGTCGGTAAATGACGGGATTGATCACGAGTTGTGTTCCGTAGTTTATACCTCATTCGATAAGGCGGTGGGGTTAGTGCGGGCTGCGGGTCCGGGGGCGCTGCTAGCAAAAACCGACATCGAGGCGGCGTTCAGGTTGTTGCCGGTCCATCCAGAAAGCCAACGGCTGTTGGGTTGTTTTTGGAATGGGGCCTTTTACGTGGATCGGTGCCTTCCGATGGGGTGTTCTCTTTCTTGTGCATACTTCGAGGCGTTTAGTAGCTTCGTGGAGTGGGTAACGAGGGGAGTATCCGGGGTCGATTCGTTGATCCATTACTTAGATGATTTTTTGTGCGTTGGCCCGGGGGGTTCGCCGGTTTGCGGTAACTTGCTTCATGCCCTGCAGAAGGTGGCGAGGGATTTTGGGATCCCTTTGGCGCCGGGAAAAACGGAGGGCCCGGTAGCGACGATTTCTTTCTTGGGAATCGAAATTGACTCGGTGGCAATGGAGTGTCGGCTCCCGGCGGATAAGTTGGGTGCTTTGAGGCTGGAGGTGCGACGGGCTTGTAGAAGGAAGAAAATGTCGCTGAGGGAGCTTCAGTCGCTGCTGGGGAAGTTGAATTTCGCCTGCCGGATTATGCCGATGGGGAGGGTGTTTGGTAGAAGGTTGGCGGCGGCAACGGCGGGAGTGCGGGCGCCGCATCATTTTGTGAGGCTCAAGGAGGAGCACCGAGCTGATCTTCAGGTTTGGGATGACTTCTTGGGCCAGTACAATGGTCGCTCGCTATGGATGGCCCCAGCGCAGGATACGAGTGATCTGAATATTTTCACGGATGCGGCTGGGGCGGGTGGCTTTGGAGCTTACGGGGGAGGTCCGTGGTGCGCAGGTCAATGGCCGGCTAGCTGGGTGTCCAGTGGATTGACGCGGAATCTGGCCCTGCTCGAGCTGTTTCCCATCGTGGTGGCGGCTACCATTTGGGGGGACAGGCTCAGGGATAAGAAGGTCCGTTTTTACTGCGACAACATGGGGGTGGTGCTTGCCATTAATAACATCACGGCGTCCTCTCCTCCGGTAGTTCAATTGTTGCGACATTTAGTGTTGGTGTGTTTGTCGCTGAACGCGTGGGTGGTGGCGGTGCATGTCCCGGGTGTACGGAATTGTGTTGCTGATGCTCTTTCTCGCTCGCAGTGGGACCGGTTTCGGGAATTGGCCCCGGGAGCGGAACGTCTCGGTTTGGCGTGTCCGGATCATCTATGGGATCTGGTATCGGTCCCGTAGAGCAGCTGTTACAAAGGTCTTTGGCGCGCACGACGTGGAGGGCTTATGCTGCTTGTTGGAGGCAGTGGGAGGAGTGGGTAAGAGAGTTGGGTGATGTCAATACGGATAGAGACAGGTTGGTGGCACTTTTGTATTGGTTAGGGGATGCCTGGGAGGGGGGGTTTTCAGTAGCGAAGGTGAACCGGTTTATATCCGCGGTGGCGTTTGGGCTTAAGTTGCGGGGCTTGCGGGATGTATCGAAGGAATTTCTGGTATCGCAGGCTTTGAAGGGGTTGCGCAGAGGTAGGGTGGAGGCGGATAGTAGAAGGCCGGTGTCGTTTGTTTTGCTGGGCTTGTTGGGCGGTTCATTGGCATCGGTATGTCGTTCTTCAGATGAAATGGATTTGTTTCGGTTGGCTTTCTCGTTGGCGTTCTTCGGAGCATTTAGAGTAGGTGAGTTGGTGTCGCCAAGTACTAAACAGGCAGGGGGGCTGAGATCTGGGGAGGTGAGCCTTTTTGCAGATCGGTTGGAGGTATGGTTGCGTAGATCAAAAACTGACCAATTAGGGAAGGGAAAACTGATAGTTTTGTTCGCTCTCCCGGGGTCGGTCATGTGCCCAGTAGAGTGCATGCGGGGTTTTACAAAAAACAGGGGGTCTCCAGATTTGCCTTTGTTACGTCATGTGGACGGGTCGTTCTTGTCCAGGTTTCAGTTTGGAGCTGTTTTTAAAAAATGTTTGACGGCGGTTGGGGTTGCAGCAGGCTCATATTCATCTCATTCCTTCCGGATTGGCGCAGCAACGGAAGCAGGGCGCTGGGGGTTGGATGATGAGGGGGTGAGGCGTATTGGTCGTTGGGAGTCTAAAAGGTTTAAGTCCTATGTCCGCCCCCATATGTTGTAATTTTGTTGTTTATGCTTGCAAATGTTATATGGTGGTGCCTAACTGTGTTTTCCGTTTCAGATTCGCCTCCTTGTCTGGTGTGGTTGATGGGTCATTCGTACGTGCACTGGGGGGCTTTGAGGGCGGACGTCCGCCCGGATGGTCGCCAGTTGCGCATTCCGCGACAGGATGCGGTTGTGCATTGGCTGGGGTTTAGAGGTATGTCGTGGAACAGGGTGTTGGCGGAATTCCAGACATATGTGCGGCTTGATAGGGTTCCGGAGGTTTTAGTGTTGCACGTGGGTGGGAATGACTTAGGAGTCCGCCCTTTTCGTGAGTTGGTGCGGGATATCAAACATGATTTGTTGTGTTTGTGGGTATCTTATCCCAAGTTGGTGGTAGTGTGGTCGGACATAGTCCCAAGGAAGCATTGGCGGTTAGCTAGATCGGTGGAGAGAGTCAATAAGGCTCGGATAAAAGTTAACCGGGCGGTGTCCCGTTTTGTGGCAAAGAACGGGGGCATTTGCGTGAGGCATAGGGATTTGGAGTCAGGATTGGGGAATTTCTGGAGGAGTGACGGGGTTCATCTGACCGAGGTTGGCATTGATATTTGGAGCTTGGCTATAGCAGAAGGCATAGAAAGGGCGGTGGTGGTGTGGAGGAACTCACAGGCTTAAGGTGGTCAAGGCCTGTTTCGCGGTGGCGGGGGGAGTCCTTGAGGCCAGTCAGTACAAAATGGTGGGGGGGTCGCATCGGGGGTATGCGTCCCCCAAAAAAGGTACATGGTTGAAGACTTCATCGGGTGTTATCCCTTTGAAGTGGTCTTCTGGTAGAAGGTATGTCACTTGAAGGCTTCATCGGGTGTTATCCCTTTGAAGTGGACTTCTAGTGGTCGGTATATCACTTGAGGGCTTCATCGGGTGTTATCCCCTTGAAGTGGACTTCTAGTGGTTGGAGCCATCTGCAGAGGTGAACGGTGCTTCCGAGCTGGTTTACGGCTGGAGGTAATTAGTGGTTTGCAGATGGCTAATTCGGTGTGTTCTTGAAAGGAACATCTGAAGGGGCTTCAAGGACTTCCTCTGCTCGGGTTAATGTTAACGTTTAATTGTTATTTATGATTCTGACCCATGTTGGGTCATGTGAATTATTAGGAGGAATTCTCTGGTGGATTCCTAACTAGTTATCCGAATGTTTCGGATTTAAATTGTTTTTATAAAACTGTGAAATTAATAAACGGCTGCTGTGGCCATTTCACATCCAACCTCGGTGTCATGTGTCGTTACTAAATGGGGGTGGGGGATAGTATGGTTTAAGGTTAACACACGACTCTACCTAGGCAGGTCAAGAAGAGGCTGGACGCAGCTGCAGGCTTAAGGGAAGCCGACATGACCGTCCTGGTAGGGAAAGGGTTAATGTTACGAGGTCAGGGAAAGTTGAAGGAGCTGAAGGAGGGACGGGGAGGAGTTAAGGGGGGCGGGGGGGCCGTTACTGCGCTTCCCGCTGTTTCTCGGCATTGAGCCGGAAGCAGCGGGAGGAGTAACACACATTAAGCAAAGCTCCCACCCTCCCACCCTTGTTTTGTTACTCCTTAGGTCTTATGTACGTCTGTCTATGAGCGTTTTGTTTTATTTTGTGTGCTTATTTAACATGTTTTTCTTTTTTCCGGAGTAGGTTCTGTTGTCATGGCAGCTGGCGGGGGGAGTCCTTGAGGCCAGTCAGTACAAAATGGTGGGGGGGTCGCATCGGGGGTATGCGTCCCCCAAAAAAGGTACATGGTTGAAGACTTCATCGGGTGTTATCCCTTTGAAGTGGTCTTCTGGTAGAAGGTATGTCACTTGAAGGCTTCATCGGGTGTTATCCCTTTGAAGTGGACTTCTAGTGGTCGGTATATCACTTGAGGGCTTCATCGGGTGTTATCCCCTTGAAGTGGACTTCTAGTGGTTGGAGCCATCTGCAGAGGTGAACGGTGCTTCCGAGCTGGTTTACGGCTGGAGGTAATTAGTGGTTTGCAGATGGCTAATTCGGTGTGTTCTTGAAAGGAACATCTGAAGGGGCTTCAAGGACTTCCTCTGCTCGGGTTAATGTTAACGTTTAATTGTTATTTATGATTCTGACCCATGTTGGGTCATGTGAATTATTAGGAGGAATTCTCTGGTGGATTCCTAACTAGTTATCCGAATGTTTCGGATTTAAATTGTTTTTATAAAACTGTGAAATTAATAAACGGCTGCTGTGGCCATTTCACATCCAACCTCGGTGTCATGTGTCGTTACTAAATGGGGGTGGGGGATAGTATGGTTTAAGGTTAACACACGACTCTACCTAGGCAGGTCATGAATTTGAGGAGAATGTCAGTCAGATCGGCTAGTCACATGCTATACTCTGTACTTGTTTTGTCATGTCCAGGGCTGTGTATTTCCGGAGCAGCGCTCAGTGTTGTCTTAGTTTGCTCGGTGGTGACGTCTGCAGTGACGTCTTACAGTGCGTTACAGTTCATGAATTTATGTTCTTGAAATGTTGTGTTACTGTTGTATTATTGAGCTTTACGGACAGGAGCCTGGCACTTACCTCACTGACTCCCCATTGACATAGATGAAATGATTAGGTTTAGCATTTTTTTTAACCCCTACCTGTCCCCAGATTGACTTTGAAGTAGCGTAGATCACATGCAGCTATACTGCAGTCTATATAGCGTCTTGTCATTGCGTCGGCCCAATCTTTGTACTGTGAGGGAGAACTGAAATACTGAGTTCCCTGTCATATAAGTTTTTCTACACGTGACGCTTGGTTTTATTTTAGGACCCAAATACAGAAGCAAACTTCTGCATTTGAGTTTTACTATGGAAAACCTTGACATTGTGGCTGACCACGCTAGGGTATGTTCTCACGGCCTATTTTCAGCCCTTTTCCGGGCCGTAAACGCTCCGAAAATGGCTGAAAATACGGGGGCTGAACACCTCCAAACATCTGCCCATTGACTTCAATGGGAAAAACTGCGTTTCATTCCCACGGGGGGCTTTTTTTACGTGCTGTTTTAAAAACCTTGCGTAAAAAAAGACCCGTAAACAGCTCCGTATTTTCAGCCGTTTTTGAGTTTGTGTGTGCACATAGCCTAATGGAGGGCTCTATAGCTTTCGCTGTTATGAAGGCGCAGTGGCTTTCCATTTTTTGGGAGAACTGTGGCTGTCACTGTTATGTGGGCACTGTGGATGGCAATATGGGCTGATGCTGCTATAAATGTTATGGAGGCACTGTGGCTCTCACTGTGACAGGGTCTACTTGGCTGTCACGGATATAAGGGCACTGTGGCTGTCACTGATAGGCCGGATTCACACGAGCGTGTGCATTTTGCGCACGCAAAAAACGCAGCATTTTGCGTGCTCAAAAGGCACTTAAAGAGGCTCTGTCACCAGATTTTGCAACCCCTATCTGCTATTGCAGCAGATCGGCGCTGCAATGTAGATTACAGTAACGTTTTTATTTTAAAAAAACGAGCATTTTTGGCCAAGTTATGACCATTTTTGTAGTTATGCAAATGAGGCTTGCAAAAGTCCAAGTGGGTGTGTTTAAAAGTACAAGTCCAAGTGGGTGTGTATTATGTGCGTACATCGGGGCGTTTTTAATACTTTCACTAGCTGGGCGTTCTGATGAGAAGTAACATCCTCTTCTCTTCAGAACGCCCAGCTTCTGACAGTGCAGATCTGTGACGTCACTCACAGGTCCTGCATCGTGACGGCCACATCGGCACCAGAGGCTACAGTTGATTCTGCAGCAGCATCAGCGTTTGCAGGTAAGTCGATCTTACCTGCAAACGCTGATGCTGCTGCAGAATCAACTGTAGCCTCTGGTGCCGATGTGGCCGTCACGATGCAGGACCTGTGAGTGACGTCACAGATCTGCACTGTCAGAAGCTGGGCGTTCTGAAGAGAAGAGGATGTTACTTCTCATCAGAACGCCCAGCTACTGAAAGTATTAAAAACGCCCCGAAGTACGCACATAATACACACCCAGTTGGACTTGTACTTTTAAACACACCCACTTGGACTTTTGCAAGCCTCATTTGCATAATTACAAAAATGGTCATAACTTGGCCAAAAATGCTCGTTTTTTAAAAATAAAAACGTTACTGTAATCTACATTGCAGCGCCTATCTGCTGCAATAGCAGATAGGGGTTGCAAAATCTGGTGACAGAGCCTCTTTAACAGCTCCGTGTGTCAGCCTCGTATGATGCGCGGCTGCGTGCTTTTCGTGCAGCCGCCATCATTATGACACTCCGTTTGGATGTTTGTAAACAGAAAAGAACGTGGTGCTTTTCTGTTTACATTCATCGTTTTACTGCTGTTGCGCGAATCACGCGCGTCCCACGGAAGTGCTTCCGTGTGGTGCGCGTGATTTTCACGCACACATTGACTTCAATGGGTGCGTGATGCACGAAAAACGCGCAAATATCGGACAGGTCGTGAGTTTTACGCAGCGGACACACGCTGCGCAAAAATCACTGACAGTCTGCACTGCCCCATAGAGTAACATAGGTCCGTGCGAGGCGCATGAAAATCACGCGCGTTGCACGGACGTATATCACGTTCGTGTAAATAAGCCCTTAGGAGAACAGTAAGGCCCAGTTCACACTACCTATTTTCAGACGTAAACGAGGCGTTTTAAGCCTCGATTTACGTCTGAAAATAGGGCTCCAATACGTCGGCAAACATCTGCCCATTCATTTGAATGGGTTTGCCGACGTACTGTGCAGACGACCTGTCATTTACGCGTCGCTGTCGAACGACGACACGTAAAAAAGACGGCTCGTCAAAAGAAGTGCAGGACACTTCTTGAGACGTAATTTGAGCCGTTTTTCATTGATTCCAATGAAGAACAGCTCCAAATTATGGCTGTAATTGACGCTTCGCAAAACGCGAGTACGAGCAATTACGTCTGACAGTGACTTCCGATCACAATATACATCAACCTGTAAAAAAAATAGAAGTTCATACTTACCGAGAACTCCCTGCTTCTGTCTCCAGTCCGGCCTCCCGGGATGACGTTTCAGTCTAAGTGACAGCTGCAGCCAATCACAGGCCAATCACAGGCTGCAGCCAATCACAGGCCAATCACAGGCTGCAGCCAATCACAAGCCAATCACAGGGAGGTCAGGCTGGATGCCGAAAGAGGGACGCGTCACCAAGACAACAGCCGGTAAGTATGAAATTCTTTTACTTTCACTAGGGAAAGTGCTGTCCCTTCTCTCTATCCTGCACTGATAGAGAAGGGAAGTACTTTCACCTCAATACGCAGCGGCTAGTCCGCATCAACTTACTGCACATTTTAGGCAGAGTGTACAGGATCATATGCTACCCTGGAAATGAGCAATCAGTGATCTGAGATGGTCATGTTTATACATATTAGGGCTGATTCAGACGAACGTGGTGTTTTTGCGCACGCAAAACACGCAGTGTTTTGCCTGCGCAAAAGCCACTTACTTGCTCCGTGAGGCAGCATCATATGATGCGCGGCTGCGTGATTTTCGCGCAGCAGCCATCATTACGACACGCCATTCGGATGTTTGTAAACAGAAAAGCACGTGGTGCTTTTCTGTTTACATTCATCCTTTTGACAGCTGGTGCGCGAAACAGGCAGTTCGCGCGGAAGTGCTTCCGTGCGACCTGCGTGGTTTTCATGCACCCATTGACTTCAATGGGTGCGTGATGCGCGAAATACGCGGAGATATTGACCATGTCGCGCTTCTTGCGCAGCGGACAAACGCTGCGCAAAAAGCATGGACTGTCTGTACTGCCCCATAGACTTGTATTGGTCTGTGCGTGGCGCGTGAAAACCACGCGGCCCGCACGGACGCAATTCACGTTCGTGTGAATCCAGCCTTAGGGTATGTGCACACACACTAATTACGTCCGTAATTGACAGACGTATTTCGGCCGCAAGTCCCGGACCGAACTCAGTGCAGGGAGCGGGGCTCCTAGCATCATACTTATGTACGATGCTAGGAGTCCCTGCCTCGCTGCAGGACAACTGTCCCGTACTGTAATCATGTTTTCAGTACGGGACAGTTGTCCTGCAGCGAGGCAGGGACTCCTAGCATCGTACATAAGTATGATGCTAGGAGCCCGGCTCCCTGCACTGTGTTCGGTCCGGTACACACACACTAATTACGGACGTAATTAGTGTGTGTGCACATACCCTTAGTGTCAGGTGTGGTGTGAGCTGGGTTATGCTGCCACCAAGTGGATGTTGTCAGAACAGCAATATTCTAAGAATCTTGGCAGTAGGTGACCCGTTTATATAAATTTGTGCCGATTTTAGTTATATCTATTTGGGGGAGCAGGGTGACAAATAATATGGCTGCAACTAGAGATCCTATAAAGGTTGTCACCCAGACTCCTGAATGGCAAGTCTGCCTAGTTATGCAGAGATACAAGTTATATATGCCCTTTAGAAGTCTAAGGACATGTTCAGACGTGGTGGAATTTTTCCGCTGCAAATGTTGGTGCAGATTTGGGGCAGTTACGCAACGAATCTGCACCAACATTTGCATATTTGACAGGTAATTCAGACGTTGCAGATATCACAGAGGACTTGCCGCAGATTTCAGTTTTTGCATTGCAGAGGCTGAAATCCGCAGTGAAGTTCCGCTTCTTCTCCGTAATGGAAAGTGCATGCTGCGGAGGGAAAATTCCGCACCGCAGCCTATGGTCCGCAGCGGAGTTTTCCGCAACGTCTGCACGAAGATAACTAAAAAGGCGTGGAAACCAATGGACAAACTGTCTGCGAAGGATTTCCACAGCGATTCCGCCACGTCTGAATGTGCCCTTAGAAAGTTGGGCGAGAACCCTGTGCGAGTTTCCGTTTTCTATACATTTTAAATGACAGATTTAGGCCTCATGCACACGACCGTGTTCGGTCCGTGATATACGGTCCGCATGTCGGCTGCATGTCCCGGACCGAACACAGTGCAGGGAGTCGGGCTCCTAGCATCACACTTATCTATGACGATAGGGGTCACTGCCTGTCCGCGGAACTACTGTCCCGTACTGTAATCATGTTTTAGTGTGTGACAGTAGTTACGTGGATAGGCAGTGACACCTAGCGTCATAGATAAGTATGATGCTAGGAGCCCGGCTCCCTGTACTTTGTACGGTCCGGGACAAGCGGCCGACATGCGGACCGTATATCACGGACCGAACACGGTCGTGTGCATGAGGCCTTAATAAATTTTTACTGTAATAGTTTGTAAATAAATAATTCTCTCTGTAGTCAGCAATGGTTGTGACTGGTTAAAGTGAAGCTCCGCCATTACCACTGGCTACACGTTGGCATCCAATATATAGTCGGGCATATTTAGTGGATATCTTTATTACATTTAATGCTCTTTTTATTTTTGTAGCTAACTGGAAACCACCATCAAGCAGGCTGAAGGCTGATGAATTTATTATGGCCAGGGGCATAGCTATAAGGGGTGAAGAGGTGGCAGTTTCATCTGATGCCTGAGGGGACCCAAAAGCCCCTCGGCCACATTAGAAGACACCAGTATTAAAAATGTCACATGGCAGGTGGGGGCCCAGTTACGGATTTTGCTTTGGGGGTCCAGGATCTTCAAGTTACACCTCTGATAATGTGCGTTTTTGCGCAAAAGGCACTTAACAGCTCCGTGTGTCATCACCATAGGATGCGCGTCTGCGTGATTTTCGCGCAGCCGCCATCATTATGACACTCCGTTTGTATGTTTGTAAACAGAAAAGCACGTGGCGGTTTTCTGTTTGCAATCATAGTTTTACTGCTGTTGGGCGAATCACGCGGTGCCTCCGTGTGGCATGCGTGATTTTCACGCAACCATTGACTTCAATGGGTGCGTGATGCGTGAAAAACGCAGAAATATAGGACATGTCGTGAGTTTTACGCAGCGGACTCACGCGCTCCGCAAAAATCACTGACTGTCTGCACGGCCCCATAGAGTAATATAAGTCCGTACGACGCGCGTGCAAGGACGTATTACACGTTTTTGTAAATCCGCCCTTCGGATGAATATTGACTTTCATTGGGTATTCACTCGTTAATAATCAGGGTTGTTTGAAGTGTTTCTGCAGCGGTCAGACCCACATCCCACTCACAGCGGTCCTAAGGGTACTAAATATAGGCACGTAGTAGAATACAAGATCTTTCAATTTGCTGATGTTTTCTTTTTTTTTTCTGCTGCGAAGAGTAAAAACAAGCTAAAAAATCAATCAAAACAGCTAGAAATGTAATGATCATGTGTTGTACTGAATATTGATCCATGGGAAGGGCCCACCAACAGGGCGGGTGTCAGTACCGGGCAAATCTGGGCTCAATGGGCTAGGGGAGTCCATAGTGATCGGGGTAAACATGTCACATGCTTGGCAAGGTGGAGGTGCGGTAAACAGGAGCCCACCGATATTGTGTTGCCCAATGTCCCACATACACCTGGCATCGACATTGGGGGCCCCAACGTACTGTATACCGCCTGAGTGCACCGTATACCACCGCCTGAGTGCACCGTATACCACCGCCTGAGTGCACCGTATACCACCGCCTGAGTGCACCGTATACCACCGCCTGAGTGCACCGTATACCACCGCCTGAGTGCACCGTATACCACCGCCTGAGTGCACCGTATACCACCGCCTGAGTGCACCGTATACCACCGCCTGAGTGCACCGTATACCACCGCCTGAGTGCACCGTATACCACCGCCTGAGTGCACCGTATATACCGCCTGAGTGCACCGTATATACCGCCTGAGTGCACCGTATATACCGCCTGAGTGCACCGTATATACCGCCTGAGTGCACCGTATATACCGCCTGAGTGCACCGTATATACCGCCTGAGTGCACCGTATATACCGCCTGAGTGCACCGTATATACCGCCTGAGTGCACCGTATATACCGCCTGAGTGCACCGTATATACCGCCTGAGTGCACCGTATACCACCGCCTGAGTGCACCGTATACCACCGCCTGAGTGCACCGTATACCACCGCCTGAGTGCACCGTATACCACCGCCTGAGTGCACCGTATACCACCGCCTGAGTGCACCGTATACCACCGCCTGAGTGCACCGTATACCACCGCCTGAGTGCACCGTATACCACCGCCTGAGTGCACCGTATACCACCGCCTGAGTGCACCGTATACCACCGCCTGAGTGCACCGTATACCACCGCCTGAGTGCACCGTATATACCGCCTGAGTGCACCGTATATACCGCCTGAGTGCACCGTATATACCGCCTGAGTGCACCGTATATACCGCCTGAGTGCACCGTATATACCGCCTGAGTGCACCGTATATACCGCCTGAGTGCACCGTATATACCGCCTGAGTGCACCGTATATACCGCCTGAGTGCACCGTATATACCGCCTGAGTGCACCGTATATACCGCCTGAGTGCACCGTATATACCGCCTGAGTGCACCGTATACCACCGCCTGAGTGCACCGTATACCACCGCCTGAGTGCACCGTATACCACCGCCTGAGTGCACCGTATACCACCGCCTGAGTGCACCGTATACCACCGCCTGAGTGCACCGTATACCACCGCCTGAGTGCACCGTATACCACCGCCTGAGTGCACCGTATATACCGCCTGAGTGCACCGTATATACCGCCTGAGTGTAATGAATCCTCCGAATATCAGGCTATAAATGGACTCCTCATCAAAGACATCAATCTGCTCCAACCCCATCTACACAATGACAATATGTGACCCCCGATCCTCCGCCAGCGTCTCCTCCGAGGAGATAAAAGTGACGCTGATCCTCCATAGGATGGTGCCGGCTTGTTTTACTGGTCCTCCATGTCCTCCGTCCTTGTCCTCTTCCGACAAGGCGACACCAGCCTGTCCCACCACGTCTGGCCAGAGACTCACTGTCTGTGCCTATCTGGGGGTCTGCACTGGACCCGCAGGACAAGCTCCAGTCTCACCGCAGGGGGTTAGAGGGGCAAGAAAACAGGAAAGTGTTGGGGTGATAAGGAAGAGAAGAAGCCGAGAGGAACAATGAGCAAGTGCGGGGGGAAATCCTGGATTGTGAGGCTCAGATAGCGGAGCGCGAGGGGCCGAGAAAACAAGGGTCACCGGAGGAGTGAGAAGAGTCTTCTGTTATTTCATGACTGAGCTGCCCTGTCTATCACAAGTCCACAGTTTCAAAATGATCTATCCAGCTTTCCCAGACTCCTGAATGGCAAATAAGTATTGACACAGAGACATAATAAAGCAAGTTTTACATTCAAAACTATTGAAAAGTTGGGTGACAGACCCTTTCAGAGCAAATCCACAGTCTTTTCATGACTGGTTAGTCTAACTATCCAGCTTCCCCTGACTCCTGAACGGTAAATAAGTATAGACACAGAGACTTAGACAAGATAAGTAGGCACATTTCACATTCAGGACTCTGGAAAAGCTGAGTGACAGACCCCATGAGAGCAAATGCACAGTGAATACATGACTGTGGTAAGTCTGAAAACCAGCTAACGAGCTTTCCCTGACTCCTGAAGAGCACATAAGCACAGAAAAAAAAGACATGGGCAAGATAACCAGTCACATTTTACATTCAGAACCCTGGAAAAGTTGGGTAACAAACATTATGGGATCAGCTCAACGGTGTCTACATGGCTGTATGGCTCTCATAAACATAGGGCAAAAAGTATTGGAAAAGCTGGGTGACGAATGCTGTGGGAGCAATAAAACTCAAGTGTTTACATGAAACTTAGCTACCCAGCTTTCCCTGACTTCTGAATGGCAAATAAACATAGACACAGAGACATGGGCAGGTTACAATACACATGTCACTTTCAGGACCATGGAAAAGCTGGATGACAGTCCACAGATTTTACACAACTGTGGTTAGTCTGAAACTAGCACCCATCTTTGCCTGACTCCTGAATGGCAAACAACAATAGATCCAGAGACATGGGCAGGATACAAGACACATGTCACATTCAGAAGTCTGGAAAAGCTGGGTGACAGATTCTATTGCAGCAAATCCAGTTTTTACACTACGGTGGTTAGTCTGAAACCTATGTACCCAGCTTTTCCTGACTTCTGAATGGCAAATATGCATAGATACTGAGAATCGGGCAGGAAAGGGAAATGTCACATTCAGGAGTCTGAAAAAGCTGGGTGACAGAGACATTTGCAGCAAATCCACAGATTTTACAGAACTGTGGTTAGTATGAAACCGAGCTACCCTGCTTTTTATGACTGCTGAATGGCAAACAAACATAGATACAGAGACATGGCTCGGATGACATTCAGGACGCTGGAAAAGCTGGGTGATTTTTTTGGGAAAATGTTTGTCCTTCTCGTCGGGTATAAGGGGGAATTCACACGTGGCGTAAGCACTGCGTATTTTTGTCGTGTAAATTTACATCTGCGGAAAGTTACTCCATGTTATCGTACAGAGAAAAAATCCGCAATTCTTACATGTTGTAATTTACGACTTTTGTCTTCTGCAGGAAATCTGTCCGCTGCCGACCGTTTATGTTGCGGATTTTGGATTCAGAATTTCTTCATAGACCTCAATGCTATTTCAAATTCCGCAGTGAGATCCGCAACGCAAATCCCAGTGAAAGCGCCAAAAAATGCGCAATGGTCATTCTACACGTAAAAAGTCATTACAATGGCGGATTTTTGCGCTATTAGGCTATGTTCACACGGCAAACCAAAAACGGACGTAAAATATGGAGCTGTTTTCAAGCAAAAACTGCCCCTGATTTTTATATGTTTTTTAAGCAACTTGCGTTTTTTGCGACATTTTTTACGGCTGTTTTCGGAGCTGTTTTCCTATTGAGTCAATGAAAAACTGCTCCAAAAACGGCTCAAGAAATGACATGCAGTTCTTTTTTACAGGGGTGTTTTTTTTTTTTACAAACGGCGTGCAAAAAACGCACCGTGGTAACGAAATGCCGTTTATCCCATTGAAATCAATGGGCAGATGTTTGGAGGCGTTCAGCCCCCCGTATTTTCAGCCGTTTTTCGGGGCATTTACGGCCTGACAAACCGCTGAAGATAAGCCGTGTGAACATCCCCTGACCCTACAACCGTCTGGATCTTCAGGAATTCTTTCCAGCAGGGTGCGGGACACTGTCCAGTCCGATACATCACCGCCCGCCGCCTTATCTGCGGGGCTATTCCTGTCAGTGAGTGGAGCCTTCCCCAGCTCAGCCAGACAGCAGAGGATGGAGGTTCTTGTCGTCATCGTCCCTGAGATTGTTCTGGGGTCTCCTGGTCCTGAGATAACCCAGACTACGCTGGAGACGGAGCTGACCCCGGGGGTCACACCCTGGTCACCCAGTCACATCAGTCACAGCCGCACGTCCATAACCAGAGAAACCCCAGAAAATGTTACATAACGGAAGAAAGAGCGACAGACGATTATTATTATTACTATTATTATTATTACCATTATTATTATTATTACCATTATTATTATTATATTATTATTATTATTATTATTATTATTATTATTACCATTATTATTATTATTATTATTATATTATTATTATTATTATTACCATTATTATTATTATTATTACTATTATTATTACTATTATTATTATTACCATTATTATTATTATTACCATTATTATTATTATATTATTATTATTATTATTATTATTATTATTATTACCATTATTATTATTATTATTATTATATTATTATTATTATTATTACCATTATTATTATTATATTATTATTATTATTATTATTATTATTACCATTATTATTATTATTATATTATTATTATTATTATTATTATTACCATTATTATTATTATTATTAGATCTATTATTATTATTACTATTATATTTATTTTTATTGTTTCTGCATTTATGAATACTTCAATTAGTATCATAACGACACATTACACAATTATTATTATTATTATGATTATCAATTGTTTTTCATTGTCAGCATTACTGCATTGATATTAATTATTAATATTATAATTATTGTTGCATTTATTATCATAATTACCGAGTTCACTCATTATGATTTTTATCATCACCATACATAATCAATATTTAGATGAATAATAGCAGGTAATTAATATTATTATTAGCAGTTATAGCCGTTGAGGTGATCTCGTCAGGACAATGTCCATATGGCCTTGTCAGTCAGAAATGTGCTCACAGGAGCTGTCACTTTCCTCTTGGCAGCTCATACTACCTACCTTAGGCTGGGTTCACACTGAGTTTTTAGACGAGTTTTTTTACGCGGAAACCGTGCCGCAGAAAGCGACAAAAAACGGCCAAAAATACATCCCATTGATTTCAATGCCCTATCTTCGGGCGTTTACGGTTTTGACCTCCCATTGACATCAATGGGAGGCAGAGAAAGCGTATTTAGTGGTGGTGTATGCCTGTCGGCACTCAATGGCCGCGGGCGAAAAACGCAGCGAAAATCGGCGTGCAGGCAGAGGAAAATCTGTCTCAAAATTCCAATCTGAATTTTGAGGCAGATTTTCCTCCTGCAAAAAACTCAGTGTGAACCCAGCCTTACTCAGCAGGGGGCGGCAATGAGCAGAGGAGGAAGCTCTTTACCTACATAGTTACATAGTTACATAGTTAGTACGGCTGAAAAAAGACACATGTCCATCAAGTTCAACCAAGGGAAGGGAAAAGGGAAGGAAAAATTTCTACACATAGGAGTTAATATTTTTTTGTTCTAGGAAATTATCTAACCCTTTTTTAAAGCCATCTACTGTCCCTGCTGTGACCAGCTCCTGCGGTAGGCTATTCCATAAATTCACAGTTCTCACTGTAAAGAAGCCTTGTCGCCTCTGCAGCTTGAACCTTTTTTTCTCCAGACGGAGGGAGTGCCCCCTTGTTTTTTGAGGGGGTTTTACAAGGAACAGGATTTCACCATATTTTTTGTATGTGCCATTAATATATTTATATAAGTTAATCATGTCCCCCTTAGTCGTCTTTTTTCAAGGCTAAATAGGTTTAATTCTTTCAATCTTTCCTCATAACTTAAATTCTCCATGCCCCTTATTAGCTTCGTTGCTCTTCTTTGTATTTTTTCCAACTCCAGGGCATCCTTTCTATGAACTGGAGCCCAGAACTGAACTGCATATTCTAGATGAGGCCTCACTAATGCTTTGTAAAGTGGCATTATTACATCCCTGTCCCGCGAGTCCATGCCTCTTTTAATACACGACAATATCCTGCTGGCCTTTGAAGCAGCTGATTGACATTGTGCTGTTATTTAGTTTATGATTTACAAGTACACCCAGATCCTTCTCAACAAGTGAATCCGCCAGTGTAGCGCCCCCTAGGACATATGATGCATGCAGGTTGTTGGTACCAAGATGCATAACTTTACATTTATCTACATTAAACTTCATTTGCCAAGTGGACGCCCAAACACTTAGTTTGTTTAAATCTGCCTGTAATTCATGAACATCTTCCATAGACTGAACTATATTACATAGCTTGGTGTCATCTGCAAAAATAGAAATAGTGCTATTAATCCCTTCCTCTATATCATTAATAAATAAGTTGAATAATAGTGGTCCCAGCACTGAACCCTGGGGTACACCACTTATTACCGGGGACCATTCAGAGAAGGAATCATTGACCACAACCCTCTGGATACGGTCCTTGAGCCAATTCTCAATCCAATTACAAACTATATTTTCTAAACCTAGTCCTTAATTTACCCATTAGGGCGATGGAAATGATCACGGCATCATTAGGCCTGATTCGCACGAGCGTTGAATACATCTGTGTGACGGCCGCTAAAACAACGTTAGTCACGTCACACGGGTGCATGTAATTCAATGGCGCCGTTCACACGGCCATTTTTTCAACGGACTGTGTGAAGGGTCCATTGAAATATAGAACATGTCCTATAATGTTCAGTTTTCACGGATCCCTCCATACACAAGTTTATGGGGATCCGTGAAAACGGAACCTGTACGGGGGCACCTCGGACGTGAAAAACGTCACATTTATCACGTCCAAGTTTCCCCACTTGATGTTAATATCACTTTGGCGTATAATGGTACTTTAGTGGGTTATTAGACGTTCGTCGTGGAGTGTGAACAATCACTCCTGTCGTATTTAGAGTGTTTTTCTGATTCATTTTTTTTATTTTTTTTTTACTTCTATTAAGAAGCATCTAGCGCCACCAGCTGGTGGAATATGGTACTTAAAGGAATCAACATTTCAATTTCTCCTTACACTGTAATATATATACAGATCCAATTCTTCACTTACGTTCTTAAATCTCTCACCGCTTACGCCAAACATATCTATAGGGCACCATTCACCCAAAGAATGCCAAAAAAGTGTCATTTTGGCACATATCGGTAACGTTTTTAATCAACTGTATATAAAAGTGTAGTCAACTATGCCACTTTATACAAAGGCATCCCGCAAAAAAAGTATTCTGTGCAGTGTTTTTTTAACATGGAAGCCTATGGAACGTAAGCCTACACCGTGGCGTACATCACAGCCTTCCATCAGAGATATACGTCGGGAAATCCGCCCAAACGCCGACGCAGGGCTCAAAAGTAATAGTAACGGAGTTTAAGGGTATGTTCACACGGCTTAGCAAAATACGTCTTGTTTTCAGGCGAACACAGCTCCTGATTTTCAGACGTTTTTGTAACAACTCGCGTTTTTCGCGGCGTATTTTTTACGGCCGTTTTTGGAGCTGTTTTACAATGGAGTCAATGAAATACGGCTCCAAAAACGTTCCAAGAAATGACCTGCACTTCTTTTTATGCTGCGTCTTTTTACGCGCCGTATTTTGAAAATGACGCGTAAAATTACGCCTCGTGGGAACAGAACACCGTAAATCCCATTGCAAACAGTGGGCAGATGTTTGGAGGCGTAATGGTGCCGTTTTTTCAGGCGTAAATGGCCCGAATTACGTCTGAAAACACATCGTGTGAACATACCCTAACCTTTTCTTCTTCACCCGTTCATAGATTCATTTGCTGGTGGGTTTTGGATTTTCATCTTGTTGCATGACCCAATTTCGCTCCAGCTTAAAGGGGATTTCCCATAATCAATATTTCTCACCTATCCGCTGGATAGGTGATAAATATCTGATTGGTGGGGGCCCGACCACTGGGACCCCTATTGATCCCGAGAAAGGGCTTACCTTTCAGTCCCTGTGAGCCCCATAGGAATGGACCAGTACTGTGCATGCTCAACCACGGCTCCATTCATTACTACGGGGCTGCCGAGCGCTAGACACATCACCTCATATTTGTTTTAAGAATATTCTGGCATGAAGTGGGGTTCATTGTTGCCTCAATGGGGGTCATTGATAGAAAGAATTTTGGAGCAACATGCGACACATTTATTAGGAGGCGAACGGCTTTTTATAAACGTGTCGCATTGTTGGCCGGGCTGTGCGCCACAATTCTGGTGCAACAACCACGACCATGCGCCTTCCATTCCCCTCGGCCAATAAATAAAGAAACCATGTACTCATCTCAGAGCTACTCATCTCTCCTCCGGCTCCCTCATCACTCCAGCCATACCTCCCAACTTTCAAGTACCACAAAGAGGGACAACCGATGCGTCGCGGGAATTTTTTTCTTTTAAGTCACACCTCTAATCCCACCCAATTCCCACCCATATACAACCAGTTCAGCACACAGTATCATGCTCCCATAGTGCCTCCCACACAGTATAATATCAAATAGCTGCCCCCACACCATATAATGCCCGCTAGCTGCCACCATACAGTATAATGCCCCCATAGCTACCACCATACAGTATACTGCCCCATAGATCTACCCATACAGTATAAAGCCAACACAGATGCCCCAATACAGTATAATGCCCACACAGATGTCCCCATACAGTATAAAGCCAACACAGATTCTCTCATGCAGTATAATGCCCACACAGATGTCCCCATACAGTATAATGCCTACACAGATCCTCTCATGCAGTATAATGCCTATACAGATGCTCCCATGCAGTATAATGCCCAAACAAATTCTCCCATACAGCATAATGCCCCCATAGCTGCCCCCATACAGTATAATGCCCCCTTACCTGCCCCTAGTGCCAGTGCCCTTTGTAGATAGTGACACAGTGCCCATGTAGATAGTGCCCAGGTACATGGCACAACAGTGTACCCTGTAGATAGTGCCCCTATATAGTGCCACAGTGTCCATGTAGATTGTGCCACACATATATGGACAGTGACATCAGTGGCTACTCCTTGAGCGGAATTCCCATTACCGACTCTGGCTGGGGAGCCCCTGATGTCAATGTCCATATATGGACAGTGACCTCAGGGGTTTTCTCTAGGAGCGGAATCCCCAGCTAGATCATCGGCAACGGGGATTCCGCTTAAGGAGTAGCCACTGACATCACTGTCCATATATGGTCAGTAACGTCAAGGGCTTCCACGAGCACAGCGCTTAAAGTAGCTCTGTGCCCAAGAAGTCCTCGACGAGCGGAGGAGCTCCCTCTGCGCCTCCCCTCTGAACTAATTCTGAAGCAGGGAGCTGATGGATCCCTGCAATCAGAATTAGTCTGATCAAGGGTGGCCAAGGTACAAGGCACAGCAAAGGCCCCTACCTTGCTACGCCCAAACAATGAAATCGCTGGCATAGATTTCCAATAGAATTCAAACTAGTTTTCTGGCGTAAATTCGAATAAACTTGTCGGGCTGTTGTGGTCCCGCCCCTTTTGAGAAGCCACGCCTCTTTCCACAAAAGTGGCGAGTGTGACGTAAAAGGGCCAAAAGTCAAAAGAATTTTGGACCCTTTTGTGACTTTTCTAAGTTCGTAAACTGGCGTAAAAAAGGTTGATAAATTACCCCAAAGACTGTATGCATATGACGACATATAACCAACTGGTAGTCTAGGTAATTAAATAAACCCCTTCATAAATCAACCACCAACACTTAACTTCTTTGAATGTGGAGTTGACCCGCGGGTCGGTCACAGCTTTATTAATTTGACAAAATAATTAAATAACATTTTGTTAACCTTATCAAAACTCCAAATGACCTTAACCAAAGGTCAATGAAAAAGCCGTATGCTTGCCTGATCCAAGGACATGTAGGTAAAAACCCTTCTAATACCGCCAGTCGTGACAGAAAACAAAACATCATACAACAAAATTACACCAGTCAAGACACCACCGTGCCAGACTAAAAGTTGTGAAAAGAACATCTCTTCTGCCCATTTTTCGTGTTTTTTGGGGAATGTGCATTTTTTTTTTTTTTTGGGCTTTGGCCACTTTTGACCTTCCTGGCCGAGCCTCATTTTTCAAATCTGACATGTTTCACTTTATGTGGTAATAACTCCGGAATGCTTTTACCTATCCAAGCGATTCTGAGATTGTTTTCTCGTGACACATTGGACTTTATGTTACTGGCAAAATTTGCTCGATTTATATTTAGTATTTAATTGTGAAAAACACCAAAATATAGCAAAAAAAAATCAAAAATTAAAATTTTTCTCAATTTAAATGTATCTGCTTGTAAGACAGGCAGTTATATCATACAAAATAGTCGCTAATTAACATCCCCCATATGTCTACTTTATATTTGCATCGGTTTTTTTGAACATCCTTTTATTTTTCTATGACGTTACAAGGCTGAGAGCTTTAGCAGCAATTTCTCACATTTTCAAGAAAATTTCAAAAGGCTATTTTTACAGGGGCCAGTTCAGTTGTGAAGTGGCTTTGAGGGCCTTATATATTAGAAACCCCCGATAAGTCACCCCATTTTAAAAACTTCACCCCTCAAAGTACTCAAAACAGCATTTAGAAAGTTTCTTGACCTTTAGACGTTTCACAGGAATTAAAGCAAAGTAGAGGTGAAATTTACAAATCTCATATTTTTTTTGCAGAAATTAAATTTTAATCAATTTTTTTGTAACATAGAAAGTTTTACCAGAGAAATGCAACTCAATATTTATTGCCCAGATTCTGCAGATTTAGGAAATATCCCACATGTGGTCCTAGTGCGCTACAGAAGCAAAGGAGCACTTAGTGGATTTTGAGGCCTCCTTTTTATTAGAAAATATTTTAGCCACCATGTCAGGTTTGAAGGGCTCTTGCGGTGCCAAAACAGTAGAAATCCCACAAAAGTGACCCCATTTGGGAAACTAGACCCCTCAAGGAAATTATCTAGGGGTATAGTGAGCATTTTGACTCCATAGGTTTATTGCAGAAATTATTGGAATTAGGCCGTGAAAATTAAAATCTACATTCTTTCAAAGAAAATGTAGGTTTAGCAAGTTTTTTCTCATTTCCACAAGAACTAAATGAGAAAACGCACCACAACATTTATAAAGCGATTTCTCCCGAGTAAAACAATACCCCACATGTTGTCATAAACGGCTGGTTGGACACAGGGCAGGGCTTAGAAAGGAAGGAGCGCCATTTGGCTTTTGGAGCTCAAATTTAGCAGGAATGGTTTTCGGAGGCCATGTCACATTTACAAAGCCCCTGAAGGGACAAAACTGTGGAAACCCCCCACAAGTGACCCCATTTTGGAAACGACACCCCTTGAGGAAATTATCTAGGGGTATATTGAGCATTTTGACCCCACAGGTTTTATGCAGAAATTATTGGACAAACGGCAGGGCTTAGAAGGGAAAGAGCGCCATTTGACTTTTGGAGGTCAAATTTAGCAGGAAGGTTTGCGGAGGCCACGTCACATTTGCAAAGCCCCTGAAGGACCAAAACAGAGAACGCCCAAAAAGTGACTTCATTTAGAAAACTACACCCCTTGAGGACTTCATCTACGGGTGTAGTGATCATTTTGACCCCACACGGGTTTCATAGATTTTATTAGAATTTGGCAGTGAAAATAAAAACAATCCTTTTTCTTCAATAAGACGTAGTTTTAGCTCAAAATTTTGCAATGTCTCAACAAATAAAGGAAAAAAAGAACCCAACTTTTGTAAAGCAACTTCTCTGAAGTACGGCAATACCCCATATGTGGTCATAAACTGCTGTTTGGGCACCCAGTAGGGCTCAGAAGGGAAGGAGCGCCATTTTGCTTTTGGAGTGCAGATTTTGCTGGATTCGTTTCTGGTCGCTATGTCGCATTTTCAAAGCCCCCGTGGGACCAAAACAGTAGAAACTCCCCAGAAGTGACCCCATTTTGGAAACTCCACCCCTCAAGGTATTCACCTAGGGGTGTAGTGAGCATGTTAACCCCGCTTTTTTTCCATAGATATGCCAATATGTGGTGCCCAGCTTGTACCACCATAACAAGACAGCTCTCTAATTATTATGCAGTGTTTCCCGGTTTTAGAAACACCCTACATGTGGCCCTAATCTTTTGCCTTTTTTAATCGAGGTTTATTTGGAACCAGGTCCTCAGGTGGGTTCATACGTAGGGGCCCAAACCAGTAACATATGAAGAAGGTACAATGCACACCAATGGGAGTGATTCTCATTGCGGCCAGCAACGTCTGCCTAAGTGCCATCTCGCAGGAACCAGCATATTACAGTGCCTGAGGAAGGTCAAGGATATGACCGAAACGTTGCACTGATACTGGCAAAAATAATAAATACCAATTTTGAAAATCACTCCCATTGGTGTGCATTGTACCTTCTTCATACCTAATCTTTTGACTGGACATTCGACCAGCCTCAGGAGTGATAGAGTACCATGCGAAATTGAGGCCTAATTTGGCGACTTACACAGTATTGGTTCACAATTGCAGAGGCTCTGATGTGAAATAATAAAAGAAACCGCCCAGAAGTGACCCCATTTTGGAAACTGCACCCTCAAGTCATTTAGCATTTATTAAGGGGTGCAGTAAGCATTTTCACCCCACAGGTCTTTTCCATAAATGATTGCGCTGCGGATGGTGCAAAGTAAAAATTTAAATTTTTCCCTAGATATGCCATTTCAGTGGCAAATATGTAGTGCCCAGCTTATGCCACTGGAGACACACACCCCAAAATTTTTTAAAAGGGTTCTCCCGGGTATGGCGGTGCCATATATGTGGAAGTAAACTGCTGTTTGGGCACACTGTAGGGTTCAGAGCGGAGGGAGCGCCATATGGCTTTTGGAGCGTGGATTTTGCTTGGTAGTAGTTTTGTTTGGAGTCTTACTGGTATTTCAGTTTATAATGTGGGGGTACATGTAAGCCGGGCAGAGTACATCAGGGGCATAATAAGAGGGTATAATAATGGGGTAAAAACGTAAAATAATCCATAGATATTTGTTAAATTGTGACACAATCTTTTCTGCACCGGCCGGTGTCGCACTGATAAATGTCCTTTCTTATCCCCCTTTTGGTCCACACTCTGCACCTTTGCAGTTTGGGGAATTTTGCTGGGAATTGTTGTCCTGGTATAATACGGGCGCCCTCGCTTCCAGCAGATATGTTTGGGCCCTCTCCTTCCTGGTTCCCTAATTTTTGGGCCTTAATAAATCGCCTCTCAAAACAGAAGAAATGTTCCCCTCGGGCTACACAACTGCATATTTTTATTTCCTGACTTATTGGAGCCTTAACTAATTTTATTTTTCATAGACGTAGCGGTATGAGGGCTGTTTTGTTGCGGGACGAGCTGTAGTTATTATTGGTACCATTTTGGGGTACTTGCGACTTTTTGATCACTTTTTATCCTTTTTTTTTTTGGGAGGCCAGGTGACCAAAAAACTGCAATTGTGGCATCGTTTTTTTTTTGGTTTTTTATACAGCGTCCACCACGCGTTATAAATTACATGTTACCTTTATTCTGCTGGTCAGTCCGATTCCGGCGATATCTAATTTATAGAACTTTTTTATATTTTACAACTTTTTATTTTTACTTTTTTTTTCCACTTTTTGTTAGTCCCACTAGGGGACATGAAGGTCCAACTGTTTGATTGATCTAATACATTGCACTACCTATGTAGTACAATGTATTAGGACTGTCAGTTGTTTACTGACAGCAAGCCTGTCGGGGCCTAATCGGCTTCCGTGATGGCAAACAGGAGGCCATTGTTAGGCCTCCTGTTGCCATAGTAGCAGTCAACAGCCTTGCCATCACATGGCAGGGCTGCCGATTTGCTACAAACCACTAAGATGCAGCGATCGCTGCATCTAAGGGATTAATGGCAGGAATCGGAGCTAGTGCCGGTTCCTGCCATCACAGCAGGGTGTCCGCTGTAACATACAGTGGACACCCACTGCTGATGACGCCGGCTCAGCTTCTGAACCGGAAGCTGAGCCGGCGCCATCTTGCCGATGGTACCGGAAGCCTTTTAGGCCCCACCTCCGAGCGGGGCATAGGAGGCTTCCGTTGCTGGCGGACCGGGAGGACAGTATTAGGCCTCCGGTTGCCATTGCAGCCACCGGCAACCCAGCGATCACGTAGCTGGGGTGCCGGTGGCTAAAAACTTCTCACATGCTGCGATCTCTATTTATTTTGAAGAGACAGCAAATGCAAAAATAAACCAAACAGGAAAACAAATAGAGACATAAACTACAAAAACACCATCACCACGACCATCACGATATCAGGGAGGTGGGAGGGAAAAAGTTTGGCCAAAAGAGGCTGATGAGGGAGGGGGGACACTATATACTCCCCCTCCATTACCATAAACCATCCCCCTTGCACTACCCATACACCCTCCCCCTCCTAGAATAGCTGACTCACCATTAGCAAAGGAAGGAGGGAGGGAAGACCCCTTCTACACTACCTCAACCAAAATTAACCCCTCAACCAGCAACAGTCCTGGACTCAGCGGCTAATACGCCTGTGAGCCTCCAATGACTTCAAGTGTCCCAGGTCCCGTGGGTGCAAAAAAAAAAAAGCCTAAATTATCAACCCTCCGGCCCTCCCCACCATGCAAAACAGTTGGTATGGTGTGTTTGTGGTGATACGCTTTGCATGTCTTGTTGCCAATAGCAACCAATCAGAGCTCAGCTTTCATTTTTTCAACTGGGGTGGAATAATGAAAGCAGCGCTGTGATTGGTTGCTATGGGCAGCAAGGCCAGTTTTTCTTTGATAAATCTGCCCCATTGTTCCGGAACCGTCCACCATCTTTAGTACATTCTTTTAATGGCCGCCAGTTGTCAGTGAAGGGGGTGTGACCTAATTATAAAATTCATAAAAAACTATTGCTCAGTCAATGGCAGATTTTCTTTGGTGTTTTCTACTTGCGCCAAATTCACTTACCTACATTATGTGCCCTATTTTTGTCAATGTGATGCTCACAAAATTGACAACAACACTGGTTTTGCTTGCTGTACGCCAATGTGTAACAATTGCGTCAAATTCCCATATGACCCTATGTGAAATTGGCGCCTGCCGGCAAAAAACTGCGCCGCTATCGCCAATAGGTAACTGCAGACAAAACTGATTATGAACGTGCCCCGTCATTTTGCTACCCACGTATATGGCGCCCGCATTAAGCCACACCACCAATTTAAAGTTGCCAGGCTCGAGAACAACATGTAAATAATGGCGACCCGACACACTCTAAATCCACTTTGAAAAATTGCGCCAATTGTTATAAATGCCCCGTGTATAATGTGCTCTGGGATAGTAGACGAATCCTTTGCCTCGTATCTTGTCCTCAGCTCTGAGCGCAGTCTCCGCTATTCCTTCAGACGGTAATCAGCGGTGACCTCCATTATCTCCTCACCGTGTTGTCTGACAAATGGCGTTATAATGGAATCATACGGGGGCCGGTGTGTGACTTATGAAGTGCGGATGAGAGACGTCGCTGCTAAATCCCTGCGTCTGATTGATGAGGACCCCGAGGGCCGGGCCCACCAGTCAGGACAGGTCGATAAGACCACTTGGAATGGAGTCATCTGTCCCAGGAACTACAACCGTCCTCTTCATCATCATCATCATCATCATCATGATTATTATAAATTACTCACAGGGGCGCTCGCTGCCACAGATCGCTCCATTCACGGCCTTGTCAGAAAATAATTACATAATTAGTAGTAAAGCTTCAGCCAGTCATCAATAATCAATTTTTTTTGCCTTTTTCCTGCTCAGAGGCGTAATTATATAGTTAAAATGGCTGTGCTAGTCCAGTCGTTACTATAAACAATTCCATTCACGCACTGTAGCCTACAGCGCTATTCATCCTGAGCTTCCTGGGTCATGAATACAATTCCAGAACTGCAGTGAGGACTGACACTTAAAAAGAGGTTGTAAAAATATAGATATGCTAAAAACATTAAAAAAATCGAAAAAGAAGCAGCCACCGCAGTGACCTTTTGGCGATGCTGACGTCACTTCATGTTATCACATTACTGGGAGGGGCTAGGAATGGTGTCCTGAGATCGTCGCGATACCATTAAAAGTATATTATATTTTGAAGTTACATTTCTTTTAATAAAGCTTAAATATTGGATATTGAAAAGATATTCAATTAAATATTTGTAAGATCTCTTATTGCTGTCATTGAATGGAAACATTCCTAACAATCTTCAGAGTCAAATAACTTTTTTTCCGATCCTGTCCAACATAGGTGCAGGGTATGTTACAATGTGTCAAATGTGTCAGTTGGACAGGATCGGAAAGGATTACTCCCATTCACTGACAGCAAGGAGAGATCTAGATTTAAGAAACAATTGGGAACAACCCGATAGGGATCCGGCATGTTATACAGCACTCCTGAAAAGATATACCGCAGTATCGGAAATGGAGAACTTATTTCTGCATAACAAGGCAGGTTTACCATTCAGGAATCTGGAAAAGCTGGGTGACAGCCTCTGTGGAGCTGTAATGGCGGCCATATTGGTTATCACTCAGCTGTGTAGATTTCGGTTATTTGGAGGTTAGAGGTTTTCTTAGGCCGTGTTATCGGCAGTAGTCCTTCCTGCTGGGAGGTGATGGATATAGGGCTGATAACACGGCCCCCTCCCCCGCAGGTTTCTGTGAGTCCCTCGCTGTCCTCCTGCCTCATCCCTGCGGCTTAAGAAATATTTAAGAGAGTCTTATAATAACTCAAACAGATAGAGAGCGAGCTGCGCCTCGTATATCACCGCGCCAGACACAGCCACCGCCGCGCCGTCACATTAAACTGAGGTCGAACCGATATTATACACTGAATTGAATATTTTCCACATAGACACCGCTATATGATGACGAGCCAATCAATCAGCTCCATTTGCTAGTTTGCCATATACGTAATTTTTTACAGGCCGGCTCGAAATCAGAAAAGCGTCAAATCGTTTTGCTCAATTATTCCGAATGAATCACTGAAATCAAATCACAAACAAGTCAATGGATTTGTGCAACGAAAATGGAACAAATGGCGACAAATTTGTAAAAATGCTGCACGTGGCATGATACATGTGGCGCAACTTAGAGCCTGTTCACATCAGCGCTCGCTTTCCGTTGATGGGTTCCGTCTGAGCTTTCCGTGGGAGGAACCTATCAACGGAAAGGCAAACGGAAACTATAGGCACAAATTATTGCTATTGGTTCCGTCAAAAAAACGGAAACCATACGGAACGGAGACGAACGGAAACCATTAGCAACGGAAGCGTTACCATTGAAACCAATGGTAATGCAAACGGAAAGCTATGGTTTCCGTTGATAAGTTCTTCCGACGGAAAGTTCCGAAGGAACCGGTCAACGGAAAGCGAACAGTGATGTGAACAAGCCCTTATCTCTGCTTGCTGTCAGTGAAATTCGAAAATTCTTCTTTACATCCAGAGGCAAAAAATAGTGTCCTGATCAAATACTTCTCACAGCTGAGGGTTTGTTACAATTAGATCCAGGTTAGACAATCTTCTGTGAGGTAAACACATCGACAGCATAAATCTCTCGTCAGTTTGTTACAATGTATCAGTGCAGGTCAAATGTATCCTGAAGTACAGACTATTTATCTCACAGATGATCAGAAGACGGACATAGTGTATATGACCAATTAAAAGGAAACTTAGGGCAAAGCTGATACTCTGTGCGATGTGTGGTGCAGGCCTGAGGGGGTGGAGCATGACAAATAATAAAAAAATAATAAAGAGAGACTCCCTGTGTCATTCTCCACCCCTCAGGCCCTACAGTAATCAGAACAATCAGTTTTGCCAGTACTGCTCCTTTAATATGTGGCCTCTATAAACTGCCACGGTTTTGCCTGCAGGGAGAAGTCCTTTTCCTTCCACATCTGAACTCAAAATGGAAAATAGTGAGACAATATTAGTTAATAGTGAAGTTATCATATCTCATCCACAACTTACATCTCGCAGTGTTGTGTTAGGGAGAATTATTTATATAAGAGAGATAACATAATACAGCCTCCACCCTCAGCCATGTCTTCTCCTAACCCCTGTCCATGGGAATGCAGACCCTGTGCAAAATTATCTCATAACTGCCTCATATCCGCATGTGGGCCGTTCTGATAACACATCTGCCAGGGAAAGAGTTTATCATCTGTAAGGTACATGCAGCGCACAACTACTCCCAGCATTAACAGAAATCGTGACCAGAGAACCTGCTAAACATTTTCATATTAATTGTGATAGAAAAATATGACTACAATAAAACTGCCCCTATGTACAAGAATATAACTACTATAATACTGCTCCTATGTACAAGAATATAACTACTATAATACTGCCCCCTATATACAAGAATATAACTACTATAATACTGCCCCCTATATACAAGAATATAACTACTATAATACTGGTGCTATATACAAGAATATAACTACTATAATACTGCCCCTATATACAAGAATATAACTACTATAATACCGCCACTATATACAAGAATATAACTACTATAATACTGCCACTATATACAAGAATATAACTACTATAATACTGCTCCCCATATACAAGAATATAACTACTATAATACTGCTCCCCATATACAAGAATATAACTACTATAATACTGCTCCTATATACAAGAATATAACTACTATAATACTGCCCCTATATACAAGAATATAACTACTATAAGGGCATGACCACACATGGCGGAATTCCTCCGCAACTGTCCGCATCAATGCCGCACAGAATCTGCGTTGCAGATTCTGCAGCGGATCTGCACAAAATGTGCAGAAAATTGATGCGGACTGGCCGCTGCGGACTGCAGGAAAAGTGCTTCTCTTCTCCCTATTCAGTGCAGGATAGAGAGAAGGGACAGCACTTTCCCTAGTGAAAGTCAAAGAAATTCATACTTACCGCCCGTTGTCTTGGTGACGCGTCCCTCTTTCGGCATCCGGCCCGACCTCCCTGGATGACGCTCCAGTCCATGTGACCGCTGCAGCCTGTGCTTGGCCTGTGATTGGCTGCAGCCGTCACTTACACTGAAACGTCATCCTGGGAGGCCGGACTGGAGACAGACGCAGGGAGTTCTCGGTAAGTATGAACTTATATTTTTTTTTACAGATACATGTATATTGAGATCGGTAGTCACTGTCCCGGGTGCAGAAACAGTTACTGCCGATCGCGTAACTCTTTCAGCACCCTGGACAGTGACTATTTACAGACGTCTCCTAGCAACGCTCCCGTCATTACGGGAGCCCCATTGACTTCCTCAGTCTGGCTGTAGACCTAGAAATACATAGGTCCAGCCAGAATGAAGAAATGTCATGGTAGTAAAAACAATACGCTCCGCAGCACACATAAGATCTGCGGACTTCATTGCGGAATTTTGACTCTCCATTGAAGTCAATGGAGAAATTCCGCCATGAGTCCGCAACCAGTCCGCCACTGCTCCGCAACAGACAGAGCATGCTGCGGACACCAAATTCCGCTCCGCAGCCTATGCTCCGCAGCGGAATTGTACGCATCGTGTAAACGAACACTGCTAAATTAAAGTGAAAGTCAATGGAGAAACGGCTCCGCTGCGGATTAACGCTGCGGAGTGTCCGCAGCGGAATTTAAGTGAAATTCCGCTATGTGTGAACCCGCCCTAATACTGCTCCTATATACAAGAATATAACTACTATAATACTGCCCCTATATACAAGAATATAACTACTATAATACTGCCCCCTATATACAAGAATATAACTACTATAATACTGCCCCTATATACAAGAATATAACTACTATAATACTGCCCCTATATACAAGAATATAACTACTATAATACTGCCCCCTATATACAAGTATATAACTACTATAATACTGCCCCCTATATACAAGAATATAACTACTATAATACTGCTCCTATATACAAGAATATAAATACTATAATACTGCCCCTATGTACAAGAATATAACTACTATAATACTGCCCCTATATACAAGAATATAACTACTATAATACTGCCCCCTATATACAAGAATATAACTACTATAATACTGTCCCCTATATACAAGAATATAACTACTATAATACTGCTACATATATACAAGAATATAACTACTATAATACTGCCTCTATATATAAAAATATAACTACTATAATACTGCTCCTATATACAAGAATATAACTACTATAATACTGCTCCCTTTATACAAGAATATAACTACTATAATACTGCTCCCTATGTACTAGAATATAACTAATATAATACTGCCCCCTATGTACAAGAATGTAACTACTATAATACTGCCCCTATATACAAGAATATAACTACTGTAATACTGCCCCTATAAACAAGAATATAACTACTATAATACTGCTCCCCATATACAAGAATATAACTACTATAATACTGCTCCTATATACAAGAATATAACTACTATAATACTGCCCCTATATACAAGAATATAACTACTATAATACTGCTCCTATATACAAGAATATAACTACTATAATACTGCCCCTATATACAAGAATATAACTACTATAATACTGCCCCCTATATACAAGAATATAACTACTATAATACTGCCCCTATATACAAGAATATAACTACTATAATACTGCCCCTATATACAAGAATATAACTACTATAATACTGCCCCCTATATACAAGAATATAACTACTATAATACTGCCCCCTATATACAAGAATATAACTACTATAATACTGCTCCTATATACAAGAATATAAATACTATAATACTGCCCCTATGTACAAGAATATAACTACTATAATACTGCCCCTATATACAAGAATATAACTACTATAATACTGCCCCCTATATACAAGAATATAACTACTATAATACTGCCCCCTATATACAAGAATATAACTACTATAATACTGCCCCTATATACAAGAATATAACTACTATAATACTGCCCCTATATACAAGAATATAACTACTATAATATTGCTCCCTATATACAAGAATATAACTGCTATAATACTGCTCCCTATATACAAGAATATAACTACTATAAAACTGCCCCTATATACAAGAATCTAACTACTATAATACTGCCCCTATATACAAGAATATATATCTACTATAATACTGCCCCTATATACAAGAATATATATCTACTATAATACTGCCCCTATATACAAGAATATAACTACTATAATACTGCCCCTATATACAAGAATATAACTACTATATTACTGCCCCTATATACAAGAATATAACTACTATAATACTGCCCCCTATATACAAGAATATAACTACTATATTACTGCCCTCTATGTACAAGAATATAACTACTATAATACTTCCCCCTATATACAAGAATATAACTACTATAATACTGCATCCTATGTACAAGAATATAACTACTATAATACTGCCCCTATATACAATAATATAACTACTATAATACTGCTCCTATATACAAGAATACAACTACTATAATACTGCTCCTATATACAAGAATATAACTACTATAATACTGCCCCTATATACAAGAATATAACTACTATAATACTGCCTCCTATATACAAGAATATAACTACTATAATACTGCCCCTATATACAAGAATATAACTACTATAATACTGCCTCCTATATACAAGAATATAACTACTATAATACTGCCCCTATATACAAGAATATAACTACTATAATACTACCCCCTATGTACAAGAATATAACTACTAAAATACTGCTCCCTATGTACAAGAATATAACTACTATAATACTGCCCCTATGTACAAGAATATAACTACTATAATACTGCCCCTATATACAAGAATATAACTACTATAATACTGCCCCCTATATACAAGAATATAACTACTATAATACTGCCCCCTATATACAAGAATATAACTACTATAATACTGCCCCTATATACAAGAATATAACTACTATAATACTGCCCCTATATACAAGAATATAACTACTATAATATTGCTCCCTATATACAAGAATATAACTGCTATAATACTGCTCCCTATATACAAGAATATAACTACTATAAAACTGCCCCTATATACAAGAATCTAACTACTATAATACTGCCCCTATATACAAGAATATATATCTACTATAATACTGCCCCTATATACAAGAATATATATCTACTATAATACTGCCCCTATATACAAGAATATAACTACTATAATACTGCCCCTATATACAAGAATATAACTACTATAATACTGCCCCTATATACAAGAATATAACTACTATAATACTGCCCCCTATATACAAGAATATAACTACTATATTACTGCCCTCTATGTACAAGAATATAACTACTATAATACTTCCCCCTATATACAAGAATATAACTACTATAATACTGCATCCTATGTACAAGAATATAACTACTATAATACTGCCCCTATATACAATAATATAACTACTATAATACTGCTCCTATATACAAGAATACAACTACTATAATACTGCTCCTATATACAAGAATATAACTACTATAATACTGCCCCTATATACAAGAATATAACTACTATAATACTGCCTCCTATATACAAGAATATAACTACTATAATACTGCCCCTATATACAAGAATATAACTACTATAATACTGCCTCCTATATACAAGAATATAACTACTATAATACTGCCCCTATATACAAGAATATAACTACTATAATACTACCCCCTATGTACAAGAATATAACTACTAAAATACTGCTCCCTATGTACAAGAATATAACTACTATAATACTGCTCCCTATGACAAGAATATAACTACTATAATACTGCTCCCTATGTACAAGAATATAACTACTATAATACTGCTCCTATATACAAGAATATAACTACTATAATACTGCTCCTATATACAAGAATATAACTACTATAATACTGCCCCTATATACAGGAATATAACTACTATAATACTGCCCCCTATATACAAGAATATAACTACTACAATACTGACCCCTATATATAAGTATATAACTACTATAATACTGCCCCTATATACAAGAATATAACTGTTATAATACTGCCCCCTATAAACAAGAATGTAACTAATACAATACTGCCCCTATATAAAAAAATATAACTACTATAATACTTCTCCTATATACAAGAAGATAATTACTATAATACTGCTCCTATATACAAGAATATAACTACTATAATACTGCCTCTATATACAAGAATATAACTACTATAATACTGCCCCCTATATACAAGAATATAACTACTATAAGGGCATGACCACACATGGCGGAATTCCTCCGCAACTGTCCGCATCAATGCCGCACCTAATCCGGGTTGCGGATTACGGCTGCGGATCTGCACAAAATGTGCAGAAAATTGATGCGGACTGGCCGCTGCGGACTGCAGGAAAAGTGCTTCCCTTCTCCCTATCAGTGCAGGATAGAGAGAAGGGACAGCACTTTCCCTAGTGAAAGTCAAAGAAATTCATACTTACCGGCCGTTGTCTTGGTGACGCGTCCCTCCTTCGGCATCCAGCCCGACCTCCCTGGATGACGCTCCAGTCCATGTGACCGCTGCAGCCTGTGCTTGGCCTGTGATTGGCTGCAGCCGTCACTTACACTGAAACGTCATCCTGGGAGGCCGGACTGGAGACAGAAACAGGGAGTTCTCGGTAAGTATGAACTTATATGTTTTTTTACAGATACATGTATATTGAGATCGGTAGTCACTGTCCCGGGTGCAGAAACAGTTACTGCCGATCGCGTAACTCTTTCAGCACCCTGGACAGTGACTATTTACAGACGTCTCCTAGCAACGCTCCCGTCATTACGGGAGCCCCATTGACTTCCTCAGTCTGGCTGTAGACCTAGAAATACATAGGTCCAGCCAGAATGAAGAAATGTCATGGTAGTAAAAACAATACGCTCCGCAGCACACATAAGATCTGCGGACTTCATTGCGGAATTTTGACTCTCCATTGAAGTCAATGGAGAAATTCCGCCATGAGTCCGCAACCAGTCCGCCACTGCTCCGCAACAGACAGAGCATGCTGCGGACACCAAATTCCGCTCCGCAGCCTATGCTCCGCAGCGGAATTGTACGCATCGTGTAAACGAACACTGCTAAATTAAAGTGAAAGTCAATGGAGAAACGGCTCCGCTGCGGATTAACGCTGCGGAGTGTCCGCAGCGGAATTTAAGTGAAATTCCGCCATGTGTGAACCCGCCCTAATACTGCCCCTATATACAAGAATATAACTAGTATAATACTGCCCCCTATGTACAAGAGTATAACTACTATAATACTGCCCCTATATACAAGAATATAACTGCTATAATACTGCCCCTATATACAAGAATATAATTACTATAATACTGCCTCCTATACACAAGAATATAACTACTATAATACTGCCCCTATATACAAGAATATAACTACTATAATACTGCCCCTATATACAAGAATATAACTACTATAATACTACCCCTATATACAAGAATATAACTACTATAATACTGCCCTATGTACAAGAATATAACTACTATAATACTGCCCCCTATATACAAGAATATAACTACTATAATACTGCCTCTATATACAAGAATATAACTACTATAATACTGCCCCCTATATACAAGAATATAACTACTATAATACTGCCCCTATATACAAGAATATAACTAGTATAATACTGCCCCCTATGTACAAGAGTATAACTACTATAATACTGCCCCTATATACAAGAATATAACTGCTATAATACTGCCCCTATATACAAGAATATAATTACTATAATACTGCCTCCTATACACAAGAATATAACTACTATAATACTGCCCCTATATACAAGAATATAACTACTATAATACTGCCCCTATATACAAGAATATAACTACTATAATACTGCCCCCTATATACAAGAATAGAACTATTATAATACTGCCCCCTATGTACAAGAATATAACTACTGTAATACTACCCCCTATATACAAGAATATAACTACTATAATACTGCCCCTATATACAAGAATATAACTACTATAATACTGCCCCTTATATACAAGAATATAACTACTATAATACTGCCCTCTATGTACAAGAATATAACTACTATAATACTGCCCCCTATATACAAGAATATAACTACTATAATACTGCCCCCTATATACAAGAATATAACTACTATAATACTGCCCCTATATACAAGAATATAACTACTATAATACTGCCCCCTATATACAAGAATATAACTACTATAATACTGCCCCTATATACAAGAATATAACTACTATAATACTGCCCCCTATGTAGAGGAATATAACTACTATAATACTGCCCCCTATATACAAGAATATAACTACTATAATACTGCCCCCTATATACAAGAATATAACTACTATAAGGGCGGGTTCACACATGGCGGAATTGCACTTAAATTCCGCTGCGGACACTCCGCAGCGTTAATCCGCAGCGGAGCCGTTTCTACATTGACTTTCACTTTAATTTAGCAGTGTTCGTTTACACGATGCGTACAATTCCGCTGCGGAGCATAGGCTGCGGAGCGGAATTTGGTGTCCGCAGCATGCTCTGTCTGTTGCGGAGCAGTGGCGGACTCATGGCGGAATTTCTCCATTGACTTCAATGGAGATTCAAAGTTCCGCAATGAAGTCCGCAGCTGTCATGCACATGTCATGTGTGCTGCGGATGCGTCTTGCTTTTTTTACTTGACATTTCTTCATTCTGGCTGGACCTATGTATTTCTAGGTCTACAGCCAGACTGAGGAAGTCAATGGGGCTCCCGTAATGACGGGAGCGTTGCTAGGAGACGTCAGTAAATAGTCACTGTCCAGGGTGCTGAAAGAGTTAAGCGATCGGCAGTAACTGTTTCTGCACCCGGGACAGTGACTACCGATCTCAATATACATGTATCTGTAAAAAAACATATAAGTTCATACTTACCGAGAACTCCCTGTTTCTGTCTCCAGTCCGGCCTCCCAGGATGACGTTTCAGTGTAAGTGACGGCTGCAGCCAATCACAGGCCAAGCACAGGCTGCAGCGGTCACATGGACTGGCGCGTCATCCAGGGAGGTCGGGCTGGATGCCGAAGGAGGGACGCGTCATAAAGACAACGGGCGGTAAGTATGAATTTCTTTTACTTTCACTAGGGAAAGTGCTGTCCCTTCTCTCTATCCTGCACTGATAGGGAGAAGGGAAGCACTTTTCCTGCAGTCCGCAGCAGCTAGTCCGCATCAATTTTCTGCACATTTTGTGCAGATCCGCTGCAGAATCTGCAACGCAGATTCTGTGCGGCATTGATGCGGACAGTTGCGGAGGAATTCCGCCATGTGTGGTCATGCCCAAAGGGCGGGTTCACACATGGCGGAATTGCACTTAAATTCCGCTGCGGACACTCCGCAGCGTTAATCCGCAGCGGAGCCGTTTCTACATTGACTTTCACTTTAATTTAGCAGTGTTCGTTTACACGATGCGTACAATTCCGCTGCGGAGCATAGGCTGCGGAGCGGAATTTGGTGTCCGCAGCATGCTCTGTCTGTTGCGGAGCAGTGGCGGACTCATGGCGGAATTTCTCCATTGACTTCAATGGAGATTCAAAGTTCCGCAATGAAGTCCGCAGCTGTCATGCACATGTCATGTGTGCTGCGGATGCGTCTTGCTTTTTTTACTTGACATTTCTTCATTCTGGCTGGACCTATGTATTTCTAGGTCTACAGCCAGACTGAGGAAGTCAATGGGGCTCCCGTAATGACGGGAGCGTTGCTAGGAGACGTCAGTAAATAGTCACTGTCCAGGGTGCTGAAAGAGTTAAGCGATCGGCAGTAACTGTTTCTGCACCCGGGACAGTGACTACCGATCCCAATATACATGTATCTGTAAAAAAAAATGAAGTTCGTACTTACCGAGAACTCCCTGTTTCTGTCTCCAGTCCGGCCTCCCAGGATGACGTTTCAGTGTAAGTGACGGCTGCAGCCAATCACAGGCCAAGCACAGGCTGCAGCGGTCACATGGACTGGCGCGTCATCCAGGGAGGTCGGGCTGGATGCCGAAGGAGGGACGCGTCATAAAGACAACGGGCGGTAAGTATGAATTTCTTTTACTTTCACTAGGGAAAGTGCTGTCCCTTCTCTCTATCCTGCACTGATAGGGAGAAGGGAAGCACTTTTCCCGCAGTCCGCAGCAGCTAGTCCGCATCAATTTTCTGCACATTTTGTGCAGATCCGCAGCCGTAATCCGCAACCCGGATTAGGTGCGGCATTGATGCGGACAGTTGCGGAGGAATTCCGCCATGTGTGGTCATGCCCTAATACTGCCCCCTATATACAAGAATAGAACTATTATAATACTGCCCCTATGTACAAGAATATAACTACTGTAATACTACCCCCTATATACAAGAATATAACTACTATAATACTGCCCCTATATACAAGAATATAACTACTATAATACTGCCCCTTATATACAAGAATATAACTACTATAATACTGCCCTCTATGTACAAGAATATAACTACTATAATACTGCCCCCTATATACAAGAATATAACTACTATAATACTGCTCCTATACACAAGAATATAACTACTATAATACTGCCCCCTATATACAAGAATATAACTACTATAATACTGCCCCCTATATACAAGAATATAACTACTATAATACTGCCCCTATATACAAGAATATAACTACTATAATACTGCCCCCTATGTACAGGAATATAACTACTATAATACTGCTCCCTATATACAAGAATATAACTACTATAATACTGCTCCTATACACAAGAATATAACTACTATAATACTGCCCCCTGTGTACAAGAATATAACTACTATAATACTGCTCCCTATATACAAGAATATAACTAATAAAAAAACTGGCCCTATATACAAGAATATAACTACTATAATGATCTTTTTTATTTGAAAACTTGCAACAAAATATTACAATGTATTTACATGACAGTTATGACAAATATAGAACAAACCTTGTCTCTTAATAACATCACAAATATTAAACAAAGCATGATATATTAATATTCCTCCAGTATAAATTCAAATTATTTTTCATATCTTTCCTATACACAGTCTTAAGACTTTCCAAGATATTATGCCTGACTATTACAGGAGAGTTCTTCTTTATTGGTGACCAGGCTGCATCGCGCACACCACAGATGATACAGGGTCACCACATTTATGACATATAATGAACTTCTATCATATACACTAAGTTCAGGCTGGAAGTCTCCATACAGTAGCTGAGAGTATGGCTGTCCCACTAGATGTGGTAACTGCAGGGACAGGGACACAGCTTCCCATAATTGTATACTGAAAGGACACTCTAACAGTAGATGTTCCATGGTCTCTAGTATCTGGGGACACTCTTCTCTAGGACTGAATCTGTCCAACACGAATCTACACTTAAGGTTGGCTCTAACATACATTTTGCCATGGAATCCCAACCATGCCACGTCCCTCATGTGCGGAGGAACTCTAGAGTCATCCAGGATTTTTGCAGCCTGTCTTATATCAAGGCTCGGGGCTTCCCTCAATTGTATATGGACAGTGAACTGACATCTAAGGAGCTTCTTGTACAACTCCTTCCTATGGAGTAACTTGACATCGTCATACAATAACTTCCATTTAATGATCTTCCTAATTATATTGACTCCATACCAAGACACGTTATTCTTAATGCGCCCTGAGATCCTCTTTATGGGGTCACCTATTGACCACACAGACACAAACTGCTGGATCTGACTTTTAAACAAACTGCCCCATAGCTTGACCTCCGCATTCTTACAAAATAAAAAATTCTTCATCAGAAACATAAGACTAAAGAAGAGCTCCGGGCAGGGCATGGAGAGACCACCTTCCTTATGAGGGAGATAGACAATGTTCCTCCTGACTACATTGACCCTGTTACCCCACAAGAAGCGGAAGAAAACGTTTGTCAGTCTGGGAAGTAAAGTATCCGGTACTGGAAACACCACACTGATATATAGGAAGAGCGGGAGGAGGAAGCTCTTCAACAGGCGGACCTTCTCCTGATACGTCAGCCGCCAGTGCTTCCAGCTCAGCACCTTCTGCTCACACAGCGCTAACTTCTCCTCCCAGTTCACCTTCCCTTCATCCACAGCTCCAAACACAACCCCCAAAATCTTTATCTTCTCCTGAACTGTTCTGAAGGGCACCGAGAAGACATCGCTGTCACTTCCCAACCACAAGGCCTCGCTCTTCTCCATATTCACAGCAGAATTAGACACCTGGGAAAACCTGGCTATCTCTTGCTGTAGAGCTGCACAGTCACCAGCAGAAGACAACATGACCGTCACATCATCCGCATAGGCGCAGAACTTTATCTCCTCTACTTTATTCTGCAAATGACATTTCAACCCCATAAACTTTTTATTGTCCTGCAATTTCCTTAAAAATGGATCCAGACTAAACACATATAATAATGGGCTGAGAGGGCAGCCTTGCCGCACACCCGACTTTATACTGAAGGCGTCTGCCAAGTGACCATTAATCAGAGGCCGGCTAACTGCCTCCTTATACAAAACCTGCAGCCATTGTACAAACTGCGCAGGAAGGCCGTACTCCAACAACACCTGATACAGGAAATCATGATGGACTCTATCAAAGGCCTTACTCTGGTCTAAGCCTACTATATATGTCCCTACCTCATTCTGCTTAATATAAGTCATGGATTCTCTCATCAGCAGCAAGGAGTCCTCTATAGTCCGGCCTTTCACACCACACGTCTGATTAGGGATGATGAGATCATCCGCCACCTCACTCAGCCTGTAATACAAGATCTTGGCCAGGATTTTATAATCTGTGTTCAGCAGGGACAATGGACGCCAATTTTTTAAATCTTTCAGATTTCCCTTCTTTGCTAGGAGAACTAGAACAGATTTATACTGCGATTGTAAAAGTTTCCCAGCAGAGAGGCAATCATTATATACCTGCACCAGGTCAGGGGCCAATAAATCCCTGAACTCCTTATAAAACTCGCTGGTCAGGCCGTCCAGACCATGACTCTTCTTGGTTTTTAAGGAGTCGATGCTCCTCTTTACCTCCTCCTCAGATATAGGTTCAGCCATGCCATCTGCCTGCGCTGGATCTAATTTTGGCAGGGTCACACTCTTCAGATAGGCTTTTATGTCGTCATCTCTAATCTGACTCCCTTCGAACAGTTTTCCATAATAATTTCCAATGATTTTATGAAGTTTTTTCTGTTCTGATTGCTCCATCCCGTACTCATCTAATAGACTCACCAGAAGTTTCTTACTAACCCTGTTCTTACAGGCAATAAAGGGATCTGGGGTATGAACCCCCCAACTATCAAACTGGCCTTCTGCCTTCAGGGACTTGAGGCGATCATACTGCAGCTGTCTCATCTTCTGCATTATCTGGCGGACGCTGTCGCCGTCTACCTGCTCTCCACTATTCATCTTACTATATAGACGGCTCAGTAGCAGTCTCAGGGCAGAATACCTCATATACTCCATATTACTCCGTCTCTTTGCAGCTCTTATAATAAACTGCTTGATGTCTCTTTTCATGTCCTCCCACCACTCCGCTGTGTCATCGCACATACACTGGGTAGTTCTCCGGTCGTTATAAAATGCGATAAACGACTCTTTAAACTGGGGGTCCTGGAGCGCAGAGCTATTTACCTTCCAGTAGCCCTTACCATAGACCACAGCATCGTCCAGATCCAGCGTTACACTCACCATACAATGGTCGGAGAACTCTATAGGACTTATCCTATACTGAGAACACTTCAATTCTTTCTTAATGTACACACGGTCTATTCTGCTTGCATGACCTCCCTTATGATAAGTGTAAGCTTTACGACTACAATGTAGACCATAGGGGTCCACTAAATGAGCCTGCTGGACTAGATTATTGAGAAAATTTTCATCATATCTCAATCTTTTGTGACTACTGGAACGATCCACATTACTGGAGACGCTATTGAAGTCACCACTCAAAATAAAGACCTTAGAAGTAAAACAATAGGGCTTAATATTTTGGAATAATTCCCTCCTCTCTTTCCTGGTTTGCTGGGCATATATATTAATGACTCTATAATGTACAGTGTCCAGGGTAAAGTCCAGCATCAGGCAGCGGCCGGAGCAGATCTCCAGGACTTTCTCCACTTGTACGTCCATATTATTAAATAGAATTCCTACGCCATCATTTCGTTCCAGTCCAAAGGACCAGAATGATGGTCCGTGTCTCCAGTCTCTCTTGGCTGCATACACCTGAGCATTGCTCTTCAGATAAGTCTCTTGTATAAAGATGATGTCAGATTTGTCGTCAGACAGACGCTGGAATATCGCCTGCCGCCTGCTCCTATTCTTCAAACTGTTCACATTGATGGAGGTGATTTTCAGCATCATCCTGGTTACAGATCTTTCCTACTTTTTTTCCTTCTTCCACTGCTATGTCCCGTTACACCCCATCTTTTGGTGGACATTGGGGGGTCAGAGTCTTCATCCTGAGGTTCGTCGTCTGGGTTGCGTGAGGAGACTTGCTCCATCTCTGCTTCTTCTTCCTGGTCATCTTCTCCCAGCACACAGTAACGTCCCCCCGTTATCGCCAGCACTGGAGACTCCGGTGATTTATTTGCAGCAGTGATTTTTTTCCTAGAAGAATCATCTGTTTTACTTCTCCTTTTAACCGTCTGAAATCCCTCCTCATCCATACTAGTCGCTGCGGCTGGATCAGCTGGTTCTTTACTGGTCGCTGCGGCTAGATCAGCTGGTTTTTTACTGGTCGCTGCGGCTGGATCAGCTGGTTCCTTACTGGTCGCTGCGGCTGGATCAGCTGGTTCCTTACTGGTGTTGGGCAGATTTTTAGACGTTTTGGTGACAGAGTGACTGGATATTTTACTTTTAGCATGACCTCTATTTTCAGTGGCTGGTGACACTTGTGCAGCATCCACAGATGGGACATTTGTCTCTGGAGCAGGGTCTCTGGTACTTCGGCTCACATCCTCGCTGGGGCTTCCAGGTTCTGGGGTTGTATCTACACATATGGAGACATCCTCCTGCTCTTCCTCCATGGCTTCTTTAAAGGTCTCCTCTTTATTATGTTCTGCATGTGGACACTCCCGGAATGTATGTCCAGGTCCTAAGCACAGGTTACAGATGACAGGTCCTGTACACTCGTCCTTCACATGCCCAAACTGACCACATAGTGAGCACTTAATACGGGAACAGTTGAACGCCAGGTGTCTGCCCCCACATCTATGGCACCGTCGCGATTGACCAGGGTAGTAACATATGCCTCTCTCCGAGCCCAGGTAGAAGGAGTGCGGCAGATGTCTGCCCCTATACTGCTCCTATGTACAAGAATATATCTACTATAATACTGCCCCTATATACAGGAATATAACTACTATAATACTGCTACTATATACAAGAATATAACTACTATAATACTGCCTCCTATATACAAGAATATAACTACTATAATACTGCTCCTATATACAGGAATATAACTACTATAATACTGCTACTATATACAAGAATATAACTACTATAATACTGCCTCCTATATACAAGAATATAACTACTATAATACTGCCCCTATATACAGGAATATAACTACTATAATACTGCTCCTATATACAAGAATATAACTACTATAATACTGCCCCTATATACAGGAATATAACTACTATAATACTGCTCCTATATACAAGAATATAACTACTATAATACTGCCCCTATATACAAGAATATAACTACTATAATACTGCTCCTATATACAAGAATATAACTACTATAATACTGCCCCCTATATACAAGAATATAACTACTATAATACTGCCCCCTATATGCAAGAATATAACTACTATAATACTGCCCCCTATATACAAGAATATAACTACTATAATACTGCCTCCTATATACAAGAATATAACTACTATAATACTGCCCCCTATATACAAGAATATAACTACTATAATACTGCCCCTATATACAAGAATATAACTACTATAATACTGCCTCCTATATACAAGAATATATCTATTATAATACTGCCCCCTATATACAAGAATATAACTACTATAATACTGCCCCCTATATACAAGAATATAACTACTATAATACTGCCCCTAAATACAAGAATATGACTACTATAATACTGCCTCCTATATACAAGAATATAACTACTATAATACTGCCCCCTATATACAAGAATATAACTACTATAATACTGCTCCTATATACAAGAATATAACTACTATAATACTGCTCCTATATACAAGAATATAACTACTATAATACTGCCCCTATATACAAGAATATAACTACTATAATACTGCTCCTATATACAAGAATATAACTACTATAATACTGCCCCCTATATACAAGAATATAACTACTATAATACTGCCCCCTATATGCAAGAATATAACTACTATAATACTGCCCCCTATATACAAGAATATAACTACTATAATACTGCCTCCTATATACAAGAATATAACTACTATAATACTGCCCCCTATATACAAGAATATAACTACTATAATACTGCCCCTATATACAAGAATATAACTACTATAATACTGCCTCCTATATACAAGAATATAACTATTATAATACTGCCCCCTATATACAAGAATATAACTACTATAATACTGCCCCCTATATACAAGAATATAACTACTATAATACTGCCCCCTATATACAAGAATATGACTACTATAATACTGCCCCCTATATACAAGAATATAACTACTATAATACTGCTGCTATATACAAGAATATAACTACTATAATACTGCCCCTATATACAAGAATATAACTACTATAATACTGCCCCCTATATACAAGAATATAACTACTATAATAATGCCCCCTGTATACAGGAATATAACTACTATTAGTGCAAAGCCCCACGTGGCGGAATTGCTCTTGAATTCCGCTGCGGACACTCCGCAGCGTTTATCCGCAGCGGAGCCGTTTCTCCATTGCCTTCCACTTCTTTTTAGTAGGCTTCGTTTAGACGAGGCTGAAAATTCCGCTGCGGAGCATAGGCTGCGGTGCAGAATTTGGTGTCCGCAGCATACAATGGATGTTGCGGACCAGTGGCGGACTCATTGCGGAAGTTCTCCATTGACTTCAATGGAGATTCTAAATTCCGCAATGAAGTCCGCAGATGTCATGCACATGTTATGTGTGCTGCGGATGCGTCTTGCTTTTTGGACATGACATTTCTTCATTCTGGCTGGACCTATGTATTTCTAGGTCTACAGCCAGACTGAGGAAGTCAATGGGGCTCCCGTAATTACGGGAGCGTTGCTAGGCGACGTCAGTAAATAGTCACTGTCCAGGGTGCTGAAAGAGTTAAGCGATCGGCAGTAACTGTTTCTGCCCCCTGGACAGTGACTACCGATCGCAATATACAGCAACCTGTCAAAAAAATAGAAGTTCATACTTACCGAGAACTCCCTGCTTCTGTCTCCAGTCCGGCTTCCCAGGATGACGTTTCAGTCTAAGTGACGGCTGCAGCCAATCACAGGCTGCAGCGGTCACATGGACTGCCGCGTCATCCAGGGAGGTTGGGCTGGATGCCGAAAGAGGGACGCGTCACCAAGACAACGGCCGGTAAGTATGAAATTTGTTTACTTTCACTAGGGAAAGTGCTGTCCCTTCTGTCTATCCTGCACTGATAGAGAGAAGGGAAGCACTTTTCCCGCAGTACGCAGCGGCTAGTCCGCATCAATTTACTGCACATTTTGGGCAGATCCGCCGCAGAATCTGCAACGCAGATTCTGTGCGGCATTGATGCGGACAGCTGCGGAGGAAAACCGCCACGTGGGGCCATGCCCTAATACTGCTCCTATATACAAGAATATAACTACTATAATACTGCCCCCTATATACAAGAATATAACTATTAGTATACTGCCTCCTATATACAAGAATATAACTACTATAATACTGCCCCCTATATACAAGAATATAACTACTATAATACTGCCCTCTATATACAAGAATATAACTACTATAATACTGCTCCTATATACAAGAATATAACTACTATAATACTGCTCCTATATACAAGAATATAACTACTATAATACTGCTCCTATATACAAGAATATAACTACTATAATACTGCCCCCTATATACAAGAATATAACTACTATAATACTGGCGCCTACGTACAAGAATATAAATACTATAATACTGCCCCCTATATACAAGAATATAACTACTATAATACTGCCCCTATATACAAGAATATAACTACTATAATACTGTCCCCTATATACAAGAATATAACTACTATAATACTGCCCCTTATATACAAGAATATAAATACTATAATACTGCCCCCTATATACAAGTATATAACTAATATAATACTGCCCCCTATATACAAGAATATAACTACTATAATACTGTCCCCTATATACAAGAATATCACTACTATATTACTGCCCCCTATATACACAAGAATATAACTACTATAATACTGCCCCTTATATACAAGAATATAACTACTATAATACTGCCCCTATATACAAGAATATAACTACTATAATACTGCCTCCTATATACAAGAATATAACTACTATAATACTGCCCCCTATATAGAAGAATATAACTACTATAATACTGCTCCTATATACAAGAATATAACTACTATAATACTGCCCCTATATACAAGAATATAACTACTATAATATTGCCCCCTATGTACAAGAATATAACTACTATAATACTGCCCCTATATACAAGAATATAACTACTATAATACTGCTCCCTATATACAAGAATATAACTACTATAATACTGCTCCTATGTACAAGAATATAACTATTAGTATACTGCCTCCTATATACAAGAATATAACTACTATAATACTGCCCCCTATATACAAGAATATAACTACTATAATACTGCCCTCTATATACAAGAATATAACTACTATAATACTGCTCCTATATACAAGAATATAACTACTATAATACTGCTCCTATATACAAGAATATAACTACTATAATACTGCTCCTATATACAAGAATATAACTACTATAATACTGCCCCCTATATACAAGAATATAACTACTATAAGGGCATGACCACACATGGCGGAATTCCTCCGCAACTGTCCGCATCGATGCCGCACAGAATCTGCGTTGCAGATTCTGCTGCGGATCTGCACAAAATGTGCAGTACATTGATGCGGACTGGCTGCTGCAGACTGCGGGAAAAGTGCTTCCCTTCTCCCTATCAGTGCAGGATAGAGAGAAGGGACAGCACTTTCCCTAGTGAAAGGAAACGATTTTCATACTTACCGGCCGTTGTCTTTATGACGCGTCCCTCTTTCGGCATCCAGCCCGACCTCCCTGGATGACGCGCCAGTCCATGTGACCGCTGCAGCCTGTGCTTTGCCTGTGATTGGCTGCAGCCGTCACTTACACTGAAACGTCATCCTGGGAGGCCGGACTGGAGACAGAAGCAGGGAGTTCTCGGTAAGTTTGAACTTATATTTTTTTACAGGTTGCTGTATATTGTGATCGGTAGTCACTGTCCCGGGTGCAGAAACAGTTACTGCCGATCGCGTAACTCTTTCAGCACCCTGGACAGTGACTATTTACTGACGTCTCCTAGCAACGCTCCCGTCATTACGGGAGCCCCATTGACTTCCTCAGTCTGGCTGTAGACCTAGAAATACATAGGTCCAGCCAGAATGAAGAAATGTCAAGTTAAAAAAGCAAGACGCATCCGCAGCACACATGACATGTGCATGACAGCTGCGGACTTCATTGCGGAACTTTGAATCTCCATTGAAGTCAATGGAGAAATTCCGCCATGAGTCCGCCACTGCTCCGCAACAGACAGAGCATGCTGCGGACACCAAATTCCGCTCCGCAGCCTATGCTCCGCAGCGGAATTGTACGCATCGTGTAAACGAACACTGCTAATTTAAAGTGAAAGTCAATGGAGAAACGGCTCCGCTGCGGATTAACGCTGCGGAGTGTCCGCAGCGGAATTTAAGTGGAATTCCGCCATGTGTGAACCCGCCCTAATACTGGCGCCTACGTACAAGAATATAAATACTATAATACTGCCCCCTATATACAAGAATATAACTACTATAATACTACCCCTATATACAAGAATATAACTACTATAATACTGTCCCCTATATACAAGAATATAACTACTATAATACTGCCCCTTATATACAAGAATATAACTACTATAATACTGCCCCCTATATACAAGTATATAACTAATATAATACTGCCCCCTATATACAAGAATATAACTACTATAATACTGTCCCCTATATACAAGAATATCACTACTATAATACTGCCCCCTATATACACAAGAATATAACTACTATAATACTGCCCCTTATATACAAGAATATAACTACTATAATACTGCCCCTATATACAAGAATATAACTACTATAATACTGCCTCCTATATACAAGAATATAACTACTATAATACTGCCCCCTATATAGAAGAATATAACTACTATAATACTGCTCCTATATACAAGAATATAACTACTATAATACTGCCCCTATATACAAGAATATAACTACTATAATATTGCCCCCTATGTACAAGAATATAACTACTATAATACTGCCCCTATATACAAGAATATAACTACTATAATACTGCTCCCTATATACAAGAATATAACTACTATAATACTGCTCCTATGTACAAGAATATAACTACTATAATACTGCTCCTATATACAAGAATATAACTACTATAATACTGCCCCTATATACAAGAATATAACTACTATAATACTGCCTCTATATACAAGAATATAACTACTATAATACTGCTCCTATATACAAGAATATAACTACTATAATACTGCTCCTATATACAAGAATATAACTACTATAATACTGCCCCTATATACAAGAATATAACTACTATAATACTGCTCCCTATATACAAGAATATAACTACTATAATACTGCTCCTATATACAAGAATATAACTACTATAATACTGCCCCCTATATACAAGTATATAACTACTATAATACTGCCCCCTATATACAAGAATATAACTACTATAATACTGTCCCCTATATACAAGAATATCACTACTATAATACTGCCCCTATATACACAAGAATATAACTACTATAATACTGCCCCTTATATACAAGAATATAACTACTATAATACTGCCCCTATATACAAGAATATAACTACTATAATACTGCCCCCTATATACAAGAATATAACTACTATAATACTGCTCCCTATATACAAGAATATAACTACTATAATACTGCTCCTATATACAAGAATATAACTACTATAATACTGCCCCCTATATACAAGTATATAACTACTATAATACTGCCCCCTATATACAAGAATATAACTACTATAATACTGTCCCCTATATACAAGAATATCACTACTATAATACTGCACCTATATACACAAGAATATAACTACTATAATACTGCCCCTTATATACAAGAATATAACTACTATAATACTGCCCCCTATGTACAAGAATATAACTACTATAATACTGCCCCCTATATACAAGAATATAACTACTATAATACTGCCCCTATATACAAGAATATAACTACTATAATACTGCCCCCTATATACAAGAATATAAATACTATAATACTGCCTCTATATACAAGAATATAACTACTATAATACTGCCCCCTATATACAAGCATATAACTACTATAATACTGCCCCTATATACAAGAATATAACTACTATAATAATGCCCCCTATATACAAGAATATAACTACTATAATACTGCCCCTATATACAAGAATATAAGTACTATAATACTGCCCCTATATACAAGAATATAACTACTATAATACTCCTCCCTATATACAAGGATATAACTACTATAATACTGCCCCCTATATACAAGAATATAACTACTATAATACTGCTCCTATATACAAGAATATAACTACTATAATACTGCTCCTATATACAAGAATATAACTACTATAATACTGTCCCCTATGTACAAGAATATAACTACTATAATACTGCTCCTATATACAAGAATATAACTACTATAATACTGCCCCCTATATATACAAGAATATAACTACTATAATACTGCTCCTATATACAAGAATATAACTACTATAATACTGCCCCCTATATACAAGAATATAACTACTATAATACTGCCCCCTATATACAAGAATATAACTACTATAATACTGCTCCTATATACAAGAATATAACTACTATAATACAGCCCCTATATACAAGAATATAACTACTATAATACTGCTCCTATATACAAGAATATAACTACTATAATACTGCCCCCTATATATACAAGAATATAATTACTATAATACTGCTCCTATATACAAGAATATAACTACTATAATACTGCCCCCTATATACAAGAATATAACTACTATAATACTGCCCCCTATATACAAGAATATAACTACTATAATACTGCTCCTATATACAAGAATATAACTACTATAATACTGCCCCCTATATACAAGAATATAACTACTATAATACTGCCCCCTATATACAAGAATATAACTACTATAATACTGCTCCTATATACAAGAATATAACTACTATAATACTGCCCCTATATACAAGAATATAACTACTATAATACTGCCCCCTATATACAAGAATATAACTACTATAATACTGCCCCTATATACAAGAATATAACTACTATAATACTGCCTCCTATATACAAGAATATAACTACTATAATACTGCTGCTATATACAAGAATATAACTACTATAATACTGCCCCTATATACAAGAATATAACTACTATAATACTGCCCCCTATATACAAGAATATAACTACTATAATACTGTCCCTATATACAAGAATATAACTATTATAATACTGCTCCTATATACAAGAATATAACTACTATAATACTGCCCCCTATATACAAGAATATAACTACTATAATACTGCTCCTATATACAAGAATATAACTACTATAATACTGCCCCCTATATACAAGAATATAACTGCAAGAATAAAATAATTAAGTGTGATTATGTTAATAATAGATATAGATTATGTTATGGATGTTGCTTGTATATACTTTGTATCTCAGTGGGGTCCTCCGCAGTATTAACCTGTGCTGTTCTGTATCCCTCTGTGCTACGTGCTGCTACATCTGCTCTACTGATAAGGTCCGGGGCGGTCTACATGTAAAATACAGCCATTGATGGCAGGCGCCAAAATGGGTCAGGCCGCCTGTCTACAGGGGCTTTGTCCTCAGCAGCATTGAAAACATATGATGTCACTGATGACCTGCTCTTCCTGCAGGAGAGGGAGAGGAGAGAGCAAGATGCTGGTTATTTTGGCTTTTATACAGAGTGCTGCAGAAGCTCAGAGCCCCAACATCAAACATGCAGCCACTGTCTGGACTTATCAGTGACAGCTTCTTCCAGGGTGGAATATTCTGTGATGCCAGGCAGCATGGCTGACCCCCGGCTCCCACCGATCACCGCCCGGCCACTCCAATCCTCCCCGGCCTAAATAACATAAAGAAAATCTATATTATAAATGTGTAATTCAACAAAATGTAAAGCGACAGCACTCAATTGCACATAGTTAGTATTGACACTGAGCACTAAAGGGAATATTCACCTTTAACATTGAGTATTTAGGCAGCAAATTTAAAATATAGCATCGTCGTCATCAATTTTCTGTCGTTTTTAGCCAGCCGCTGTGCCCAACATGGCGGTAAGCACCCTCTACCTATGTTTGGGCTTATATTGGGGCCTTAAAGCCCCAACCCAGCAGTTGTGTTCTGCTCAGTGCTGCCCCTCCAGGCCTTCTGCAATAGGTGTGTATGCATGTCTTTGCTAGATTTAAAGGGCCAGCACACAGGAAACCTTAATATACTGCCTCCTTCTATATATCCTGCCCCATAACGCCACTCAGGTGTCCGAGCAATAATGTTTCCTGTGTTCCTTACCAAAGGTGTGCTGTCTGATCATGTCTGCTGTTTACTGACCTTCATGTGTGGTCTATCTGCTTTGACCTGCGGACTTGCATGTTGCCAAGCATACACTACTGGCTTTGATCCCTTTCTTGTCTGAATATAATTTGGATTGTCCGTTCTGCATTTTTCAATTTATCAATTTATGCAAGGCCAGGACCTCCCTGCGTGGTTTGAGAGGGAAGAGCAGACAATCCTTGTCTAGACCTTAGTCAAATCCATCAATGACCCAAAAAGTCCACCCACTGGTTAATTTTTACACTAGTTGCTAAATGAAAACTGTCCACAAGCTGCTGTTGATGGATCTTTTTTTCTTATAATGTGTCTCTATTTAGTACTTTGGGTAAATAAAGGTTTTCTGCTTTGACAAGGTGATGGGTCTGGTTGGATCAATAGCAACTTACAATAGTCGTCTACTTTGGACCCCCCCCACTCTATGAATCAGAGCAGGGAGGTGCTGAAAGAGTGGCTGTCCCACTGGAGGACCCTATTTGTTTTATGTGGTTACCCATTGATTTCACTGGGCATCGTGCAACGCATAAACACTAGCCGCCTGCTTCCCTTGCGATCAGCCAGTACCAGGAATATTTTTCTTCTGAGCTGATGTATCTAAGCCTATACTGTGTGATACGATCTACATTAAAATGTAATTAATTAAATTTAAATCCTACAGCAAAGGGACTGAACTTCCAAATAAGCTACATTCAGAAGGTGGAGTGTTGAAAAAAAATCGTCTATAGAAATTCCTCATGGTCCCTTATGATTGTCCAGAATGTGAGACATAATGTACAAATATGGAGTTTTATCGCCACCTTGTGGTAGTCATTCTAAACAACAAGCAGATATAACAGTAAATACTGACACTGTGATTTTTCTCTATTCCAGTTGTCTGCAGTGGTAGGTGTTTAAAGATCTGCTATTGACTGCATTTAAAAAACAACCCAAAATTCAGCTCTTACAGAGCGTCTCTCTGTTCTAGTTAATAGATGGGGTTCCGAGCTAGGGACCCCCTCTATGACTTCCATATGCCCTAATAAGGTATATGGGGGGCAGGGGTTGTCTTCATTGGAAAATCACTTTAAATCTTTATATTCAAAGTAAAAAAACAACAACTATAGTACTACTTTTGCACAGCTGCTGTTCGTTACAATGCATCAGTAAGGGTATGGTCACACACTGCAAATTTGTTGCAAAAATTTCTCAGACTGAAAAATCAATTCCAAACATGTGCAGCATGAGGGTATACCCTAAGATCTATCCCCCTGGAGTCCAGTCAAGCTGCTGGGCTTATAGAGGATTGTCTACACCAGGGGTAGGCAACCTTTTGTTGTATGACAGGCCGATTAAAAAAAAACAAAAACAAAAAAAACAATAATGAAGTACCCAGTGTGCCATGTAAACATGAAAGTCATATAAGACAACCGTTACCACGTATGTCACATAAACCAAGTAATCAGTTAATTAAACTTACATTTCTGTGTAACACTTGTCCCTGACTTTCTTTTCAAAGATGATCCATCTGTGGCGCATACGAGGTAACTAATCAACAGTTGGGGGGGGGGGTGCACATAGGAGAGACTGAGGCTACTAAATATCAGCTGGGGGGGGTGCACATACAAGAGACTGCGGCTGCTGAACACCAGCCTGGGGTTCCACATAGGAGAGACTGCGGCTACTGAACACCAGCTGGACAGGGTGGTGCACAAAGGAGAGACTGCGGCTACTGAACACCAGCTGGACAGGGTGGTGCACAAAGGAGAGACTGCGGCTACTGAACACCAGCTGGGGGGTGGTGCACAAAGGAGAGACTGCAGCTACTGACCAACAGCTTAGGGGTGCTGCACACAGGAGAGAGAGAGAAAGCAACTACTGAACACCAGCTTGTTGGGGCACGCTGGAGAAACCGCGTCTATTGAACACCAGATTTGAGGGGTGCACATAGACGTGACCACTGCTACTGAACACCAGCTGGGGGGGCAGTGTACATAGAAGAGAACGTGGCTACTGAACACCGGCTAGGGGGGGTACGGTGCACATAGAAGAGACTGTGGCTACTGAACACCAGCTGGGGGGGGGGGGCGGTGCACAAAAAAGAGAGACTGCGGCTACTGAACACCAGCTGGAAACCCCCTTTAATGTAATGACTAGATTTTTATTCTTCGAACATCACACTGAGACTTCTAACCTACTGACCGGTCCTCTTTAAGAAAACAATGTTTTACGACTCTTCTCTACCTGAAATGAGCAAACAGAATGAAGTCCAACTTGTAGGCACCATTAAAGGTCAGGTGGAAGAAAGGCATGAACCCTCCATGGTCACAAACTTTTAAGGGTTCTCCATGTCAAGCAGCAAGTTTCTCAATAACCATATAGTAGTTTAGTTTCCACTTGACCTGACGTAGTATATGTATTCAAAGGGGGATAAGGGCGAGGCCGAGTTTTTTTTTTAGGGGGAGCATATAAATTGCTTAACTTGCAGATAACGAAATAATTTATTATGGGGGAGATGGTGTGGGTCTTGGAGTTTTGGAAATGGATGGAAGCCCCTCTGGGGTAAGAAAATGGTAGACTAGCGTAAGTTGTGGAAAAGTATGGACCTGCAAGAAGAGCGGAGAGCCAAGAACTAGAAGAAGGAGATGTGAAAAATTAGGCCGGAGGAGTATTTGATATCACCCCATAGGTGTTATGAGTGCTATCTGGAGTACAGAGACCCCTTCAGTTTGCGACTGCGGGCCTCCAGCTCACAGACCCCCCACCAATGACATCTTCTAACACAGAATTTGATTATAATAAAAGGGTATGTCCTGCTCCAAAGAAAATGAGAAACAAGTTACATAAGCATACATCATAAACACAATAAGATAAACAACCACAAAACAACCCCAACCCCAAAATTACCACCCAATTTAGGGCGGGAGGGTGGGAGCTAGTTTTTCTACCCGTTGTTCCTCCCGCTGCTTCCGGCTCAATGCCGAAAACCGCGGGAGGAACAGATACCTCCCATCTCCTCCCTTTCCCTGCCTCCACTAACCCTTTCCCTTCCTATTGGCTAACCTTTCCCTCCTATGGCAGTCATGGAGGATTTCCCTTAAGCCCTCAGAGCTGCCGTCCAGCCTCGTCTTGACTGGCCTAAGTAGAGTCATGTGTTATTTTAAACCATTTAACTTTATTCACCCCTTTTTTGCCCACCACCAAATAACGACACGTGACAACCGAGGTTGGATATGAAATGGCCACAGCAGCCGTTTATTTATTTACATTATTTTAAATGCAATTTAATCCGAAACATTCGGATAACTCCTTTAGGAATTCGACCAGAGAATTCCTCCTATAATTCACATGACCCATCATGGGTCAGAATCAGAAATAATAATCAACATTATTAACACTTAACAGAGCAGGGGAAGTCCTTGAAGCCATTTAAACCGGATTTCCTTTAAGTTAGCCATCTGCAAACCACCACCAACTCTTTACCTCCTGCCGTAAACCAGCTCGGAGGCACCGCTCACCTCTGCAGATGGCTCCAACCACCAGAAGACCACTTCAAAGGGATAACACCCTATGAAGTCTTCAAATTATATACCTTTTTGGGGGACGCATACCCCCGATGCGACCCCTCCACCATTTTGTACTGACCAACCTCAAGGACTCCCCCCGCCACAGCGAAACAGGCCTTGACTACCTTAAGCCTGTGAGTCCCTCCATACCACAACCGCCCTCTCAATTCCTTCTGCTAAGGCCAGACTCCACAGATCAATTCCAACCTCGGTCAAATGTACCCCATCACTCCGCCAATAATTTTCAACTCCAGACTCCAAATCCCTATGTCGAACACAAATGCCCCCTTCTTGGCAACAAAACGTGACACCGCCCGGTTCACCTTAATGCGGGCTTTATTAACCCTCTCCACTGATCTTGCCAAGCGGCAAAACTTCCTTGGAACTATGTCCGACCAAACAATCACTAAGGATGGATAAGACGCCCACAGACACAACAAATCGTGCTTTATATCCCGCACTAGCTCGCGAAAGGGGCGTACTCCCAGATAGTTCCCCCCAACATGTAACGCCAAAACCTCCGGGACTCTATCTAGCTGAGAGTATGTTTGAAACTCGGTCAATACCCGGCTCCATAACATACCTCGAAATCCCAGCCAATGTAAAACCGCATCTTGCCGCGGAATGCGAAGCTGGCGGCCATCCGGGCGAACGTCCGCCCCTAGTCCCCCCCAATGCACATAAGAATGTCCTAACAGCCAAACTAAACAGGGGCGATGATCTGAAATGAAAGGACAAACAAACGCAAATAAAAGCCATCAGAAACAATATACAAACTCACAACAAATGAGGGCGCACGTAAGTCCTAAACCTATTAGACTCCCAGCGGCCAATGCGACGCACACCCTCGTCATCCAACCCCCAACGCCCAGCTTCTGTAGCCGCGCCGATCCTGAACGAGTGAGACGAGTAACACCCGTACCCAACACCAACCTCAACCAAGCATTTTTTGAATACAGCATCAAATTGATACCTGGACAAACGAGCCATTCTCATGGCGGAGCAATGGCGACTCGGGCACCTCCCCACGTGGCTTGAATGCAACCATACAAGCAACCGGACACATCGCCGACCCGGGGAGGGCAAACAACACTACCCGCTTACCCCCGTCCCAATTGATCAGACTTGGACCTCCGCCAAAACAACTCGAGTCTATCCCCGTATAGACCCACATCCGCCTGTCGCAATCCCCCAGCCCTCGCCGTACTAGGAGAAACCAACTCCCCAATTCTGAGTGCTCCAAAAAACGCGAGGGAAAAAGCCAACCGAAAACAACTCTACCTCATAAGGTGAATTACAAACAGCCCCCAGCGATGCGCCCAACGAACCAAGGAGGGTAAAAGACACGGGTCGCCTCTGATCTGCTTCAGCCCTACCTCTATGCAAACCTTTCAAAGCTTGCCTTACTAGAAAATGCTTGGACACATCCTGTAAACCCCGTAATTTAAATCCAAAACGCCAAACCAGCAACGAAACGATTCACCTTAGCCAGAGAAAACCCCGCCTCCCAAGCATCCTCCAACCAGTACAACAAAGCTACCAACCTGTCATGCTCCGTGCTGACGTTACCCAACACTCTTACCCACTCCTCCCACTGCTGCCAACAAGCCGAATAAGCTTTCCAAGTCGCACTAGCCAACGACCGTTCAATGAACCTGTCCACGGGACCGAAACCAGATCCCAGAGATGCTCCGGGCAAGCCAAGCCGAACAGATCCGCTCCCGGTGCCAATTGATGAAAGCGATCCCACTGCGAGCGAGATAGAGCATCAGCAATACAATTGAAAACCCCTGGTACATGCACCGCAACTACCCATGCGTTTAACGACAAGCACACCAACACTAGGTGACGCAACAATTGAACCACAGGTGGAGTAGATGCTGATAAGTTGTTAATTGCTAACACCACTCCCATGTTATCGCAGTAGAAACAAACCTTTCTATCCCTGAGCCTGTCCCCCAAATGGTCGCCGCAACCACGATGGGGAACAGCTCGAGCAGGGCCAGATTCCGCATAAGACCACTGATCACCCAGCTGTCCGGCCAGTTCCCCACACACCATTGACCTCCTGCATACGCGCCAAAACCACCGGACCCCGCCGCGTCAGTAAACAACTCCAACTCGCTCATATCTTGCACAGGGGACATCTACAACGATCTACCATTATATTGCCCGAGGAACGCATCCCATACCTGCAGATCTGCCCTGTGTTCAAGCCCAAGCCTCACAAAATGATGGGATGCCCGGATACCCGCCGTCGCTGCCGCCAATCGCCTACTAAAAATTCTACCCATTGGCATAATCCGACAGGCAAAATTCAACTTCCCCAGCAGCGACTGGAGCTCGCGCAAAGTGATCTTCTTCAATCGGCAGGCCCGCCTCACCTCATGCCGCAAGGGCAGTAATTTATCCTCAGGCAGCCTGCACTCCATAGCAACCGAATCAATTGCGATCCCTAAAAAACAGATGGTAGAGATCGGGCCCTCAGTTTTACCAGGCGCCAAAGGAATTCCAAAATCCGTCGCAACCTTCTGCAAGGAATACAATAAGTTAGCGCAAACAGGGGAACCGCTAGGACCGACACACAAAAAATCATCAAGATAATGTATCAATGAGTCTACCCCTGCTACGCCCTTCGTCACCCATTCCACGAAGCTACTAAAAGCCTCAAAGTATGCGCAAGAAAGAGAACACCCCATTGGAAGACACCTATCGAAATAAAACCCCCCGTTCCAGAAGCAACCCAACTGCCGTTGGCTCTCCGGATGCACCGGCAGCAAGCGAAAAGCCGCCTCAATGTCCGTCTTCGCCAACAACGCTCCGGGTACCGCCTCACTCACCAACGCTACCGCTTTATCAAATGACGTGTAAACAACAGAGCATAAATCGTGATCTATACCATCATTTACCGACGATCCCCTGGGAAAGGACAAATGCTGAATCAAACGTAATTTATGGGGCTCCCGCTTCGGCACAATTCCCAAGGGGGATACCACTAGATTCACAATCGGCGGCTCGACAAAAGGCCCGGCCATGCGCCCCAACGAAACTTCTCTCAAAAGTTTTTCCGAAACAACCGCCGAGTGCAAATAAGCCGACTTAAGGTTACGCCGTGTAACCGGAACCTCATACGGAGGAGGGGGAATAACAAGACCAAACAAAAACCCCTCATAAATTAAAGAGGCTCTGTCACCAGATTTTGCAGCCCCTATCTGCTATTGCAGCAGATAGGCGCTGCAATGTAGATTACAGTAACATTTTTATTTTAAAAAAACGAGCATTTTTGGCCAAGTTATGACCATTTTCGTATTTATGCAAATGAGGCTTGCAAAAGTACAACTGGGCGTGTTGAAAAGTAAAAGTACAACTGGGCGTGTATTATGTGCGTACATCGGGGCGTGTTTACTACTTTTACTAGCTGGGCGTTGTGTATAGAAGTGTCATCCACTTCTCTTCACAACGCCCAGCTTCTGGCAGTGCAGATCTGTGACGTCACTCACAGGTCCTGCATCGTGTCGGCACCAGAGGCTACAGATGATTCTGCAGCAGCATCGGCGTTTGCAGGTAAGTCGATGTAGCTACTTACCTGCAAACGCTGGTGCTGCTGCAGAAGAATCAAGTGTAGCCTCTGGTGCCGACACGATGCAGGACCTGTGAGTGACGTCACAGTGCTGCACTGCCAGAAGCTGGGCGTTGTGAAGAGAAGTGGATGACACTTCTATACACAACGCCCAGCTAGTAATAGTAGTAAACACGCCCCGATGTACGCACATAATACACGCCCAGTTGTACTTTTACTTTAAACACGCCCAGTTGTACTTTTGCAAGCCTCATTTGCATAAATACGAAAATGGTCATAACTTGGCCAAAAATGCTCGTTTTTTAAAAATAAAAACGTTACTGTAATCTACATTGCAGCGCCTATCTGCTGCAATAGCAGATAGGGGCTGCAAAATCTGGTGACAGAGCCTCTTTAACTTAGCTGCAACTTTATTCGGATATTCACTTAGATACGGGGCCATCCTTTCCACCCTCACCGGCGACCGCCCCTTGACCAACGGAGGAGGACTGAGGGCCTGACCGCTTCCCTTTTCGCATACATTTTGCGGCCCCATGAGAGGAGCCATTGCACTCCGAACAGACATGTTTAAATTTACATGTGGCCCCGAACTTACACTGGCCATCATTGAATTGCCAGCAGAACCCAAGTTTTGACCCGGAACCCTGTCCGGACTGACTAGACTGACCTCCGTGGCCAACGCTCCCGGGAAAGGACTGCTTAACCGGGGCCGTAACCCGCAACCACAGCGCAATATCTTTTTGATCCCACCGAATCGCCGGCCGTACCGCTTTTCGCTGGCGAAATTGCTCATCATACCGCAACCACGCCTGACCCCCGTACGCCCGATAGGCCTCCCCGATGGCATCGAAATAACAAAACAACGCCGAGCAATTGTCCGGCGCCTTTTCCCCGATCACACTCGCCAAAATAGCAAAAGCTTGCGACCAATTAACGAACGTCTGCGGGATAAGCCTATACCGCCGGCGTTCCTCTTTCTCCTTTTTACTCTCATCCCGCTTGCCCTTATCCAAGTTGAACTTTGCAAGTGGCAAAAGAGAAAAAATTTCCACATACTCATCCTTCCAAATACGTTCCCTAACCTCCTGTTTAAAGTGAGTCCCTAAAGGACCCTCAAAACAGACGTAAACCTCGCCCCGAGCACGATCGTCAAGCCTAATTCTATCCCCATCCTTCTGCGCCTCAGTTTGGACAGACACTGCTACTGCTTCCCTAGACACCCCCGGAACATCACCAACCATGGATCGCGGCTGTACATCACGAGGACCTTCCCATACCACCACCGGGGACCCCGAAGGAACTACAGGCCCTATCTAAGCGCCCGTCTAACTCGCGCAAACAACCCACCAAATCCGATAAGCCATCGCGCCCGACAACGCCACTATCGACAGCCGCTACCTCCGCACTTGCTGCCCCACCCCCAACACCCGACATAAAAATTGCTGGATACGGTAAAGTAGGAGTTACACACTCACCAGGCTGCCCAGGCGCTGTGTTCCCGCCAGCCAGAAAATTCTGACCGCGCTGCGACTCATCCAGCTCTCCATCTTCCAGATCCTCTCTCGCTGCCGATTGGTACTCGCACCGACATCTCCGACACGGGGACCCCGACACGCTGGCAGAGGGGCCGACCACCTGCCGCCCGACTGCAGGGACCCAGACCTCCGACCGGACCTGTTGCCTCATCGTCGTTGCTGATCTTGGCGTCCTCACCGATGATCTCGAGGAAGCCTGCCCCCTGGCCGGCACATCACCATGCGGGGCGGCCGTGGACTGCACCCGGAACACTGCATCTGAAGGCGGGGGCGTGATAGGGAGCCCGGCCTGAGACTCCCTGTTAACCGCCGAGCCCCGTCGCGGCTGGGGATTCCTGCCAGGACGCAGGCCCTGGGAGGAGGCGCCCGTCCCAGCAACCTGGCCTGAAGCGTCCTTATAAAGGCTCCCCCTGCAACGCCGGGCCCGCGGGGCCATATCTGGACTCAGACGCTCTGGTGGACGGGACCGCCGGGAGCTGCGGGGTGACTGAGCCTGAGCCACCACCGCTCCCGACGATGCCCTCTGCTTTATTGGAGCAGGGGCAGCAGGAATCAACTCTCCCCCTCTGCCATATCACCAGGGCCTATGAGGGGGGCGGGGGAGGGGAGCGCGTCTGTGCTAATTGCCGACACAGAGCGCGACGGGCCCGCCTGAGGGATCCGGGCTAGCGACGCAACTGTCTCTTCCAGTCAGCCCGGATCATGGAACGCAGCTGCAGCCCGCAGCTGCTCAAGCAACGTGGCCGGAGAGGACATGGTAAGTCGGAGCAGTGAGAGCTAGTTTTTCTACCTCTTGTTCCTCCCGCTGCTTCCGGCTCAATGCCGAAAACCGCGGGAGGAACAGATACCTCCCCTCTCCGTCTCCTCCCTTTCCCTGCCTCCACTAACCCTTTCCCTTCCTATTGGCTAACCTTTCCCTCCTATGGCAGTCATGGAGGCTTTCCCTTAAGCCCTCCGTGCTGCCGTCCAGCCTCGTCTTGAGTCCCTCTCATGGATGCCGTGAAATCCTCCATTCTCATAATCTCCCGGGTCTTGCCGAACCACATGCCAACTGATGGAGGGCAAGTTTGTCTCCACCGCGCAGGAACGCACGCTCTAGCTGCGTTCACCAGATGGCGAACCACAGAGCGTCGGTACGTAGATAATGGAGCCTCGGACAGATGAAGCAGGAAAAAGGCCGGCGTGCGCGGAAGGGAGAAATCCGTGAATTTGGAGGAGATGCGCCGCACCTCCGACCAGAAATCTATTAGCCGCGGGCACTCCCAGAAGATGTGTAAGATCATGCCCACCTGGTCCCAGACCGCAGGGATCATCGCATGCGACCTGGAAGGCGCTCTATACCACCGCGATAAGATCTTACATCCCACCTCCTGAAACCTGCTAGCCATGGAGGACTTATGTGTCAATGTAAACAAACGGTCCTTATGTTCTGCGGTAAATGTTAGGCCCAAGTCCCTCTCCCAGCTGAGCAGATAGGAAGGTGTGGGAAGATTGGACGGGGAAATCAGTAGGGTATATAGTCTGGACAGGGAGCGACGTAACGTGCCCGTTCCTGTGCAAAGAAGCTCGAAAGGTGGGGTTTTGTTTTTACTACATGTTAGATTGAGGGTATGTTCACACGGCTTATTTTCGGCCGTTTTTCGGGCCGTAAACGACCGAAAAGCAGCTCAGAAATTGGAAGCAGAACGCCTCCAAACGCCCGCGGAAAATAAGTGCATGTCACTTCTTGAGCCGTTTTTGTAGCCATTTTTCATTGCCCCAAAAACGGCCGTGAACAACGCCGCGAAAAACGGGAGTTGCTAAAAAAAAACGTCTGAAAATCTGGAGTTGTTTTCCCTTGAAAACAGCTCCGTATTCAGAAGTTTTTTAGTAAGCGTGTGAACATGGCCTTAGTCTTTGGCTGGGTTCACACGTGGCGGAATTGCACTTGAATTCCGCTGCGGACACTCCGCAGCGTTAATCCGCAGCGGAGCCGTTTCTCCATTGACTTCCACTTTAATTTAGAAGTGTTCGTTTAGACGTTGAGTAAAATTCCGCTGCGGAGCATAGGCTGCGGAGCGGAATTTGGTGTCCGCAGCATGCTCTGTCTGTTGCGGAGCAGTGGCGGACTGGTTGCGGACTCATGGCGGAATTTCTCCATTGACTTCAATGGAGATTCTAAATTCCGCAATGAAGTCCGCAGCTGTCATGCACATGTTATGTGTGCTGCGGATGCGTCTTGCTTTTTAGACATGACATTTCTTCATTCTGGCTGGACCTATGTATTTCTAGGTCTACAGCCAGACTGAGGAAGTCAATGGGGCTCCCGTAATTACGGGAGCGTTGCTAGGAGACGTCAGTAAATAGTCACTGTCCAGGGTGCTGAAAGAGTTAAGCGATCGGCAGTAACTGTTTCTGCACCCTGGACAGTGACTACCGATCCCAATATACAGCAACCTGTAAAAAAAATAGAAGTTCATACTTACCGAGAACTCCCTGCTTCTGTCTCCAGTCCGGCTTCCCAGGATGACGTTTCAGTCTTAGTGACGGCTGCAGCCAATCACAGGCCAATCACAGGCTGCAGCGGTCACATGGACTGCCGCGTCATCCAGGGAGGTCGGGCTGGATGCCGAAAGAGGGACGCGTCACCAAGACAACGGCCGGTAAGTATGAAAGTCGTTTACTTTCACTAGGGAAAGTGCTGGCCCTTCTCTCTATCCTGCACTGATAATAGAGAGAAGGGAAGCACTTTTCCCGCAATCCGCAGCAGCTAGTCCGCATCAATTTACTGCACATTTTGGGCAGATCCGCAGCCGTAATCCACAACCCGGATTAGGTGCGGCATTGATGCGGACAGTTGCGGAGGAATTCCGCCACGTGGGGGCATGCCCTTTGGGTCAATACAGTTGAGGCGATACAAAACTGATATTGGTTTTTTTTATGTTCGCTTATTCTAAGATCCATAACTTTTTATTTTTCCGTTAATGGAGCAATGAGGGCTTGAATTTTGCGGGGTGAGCTGCCGTTTTTATTGCCATCTTTTTTTCCGATGACTTTTTATACCTTTTCTGTGGGAAACAAGGTGAAAAGAAAACAGCGTTTTTTTTTTTAAGGCGTTCACCGTGTGGCGTTACTGTAATAGTTTGTATTGTTATAAACGCGGCGATACCTATTATGTTATTCTTGTATTGTTTTAATTATTTTACGTAAAAAAAAGTTAACTTTTTTTAAAACTTTTAATATTTTTTGTATCTTGTTGAAAACTTTATTGAACTAATTCGTAAAAAAAAATTTTCATCTTTTTTTTACTTGAACATGCGATCGTTTGATCACTTGTATAATACACTGCAATTCTTATGTATGAAGGGTTAAATAATAATAAAAAAAATAAATAATAATTTTAATTTTGACAAACAGAAAAATAATATTGAGTGTGTCGTTAGTAATCCAGACAACTCTGTTGACTTTTTTAGGGCGTTGAATACTTTTGCAAGGCGCTGTATGTACAGTGTGTGTCAATAATATAATCTTCTCTGTCCTTCTATTCTTCTTTATTTACATCCCAGGCCGTAACTGAATTTCATGTGAGTTAATTTCTTGAATACACATTTACGCCATTCTTAAATCTACCCTCCTGCACCCATAAAATCTCGGCCATGTTGGCAGCATATAAAGCAGCACCTCAGTATAAGCAATCATTGCTGTTGCCTGTATCAACCAATCAGATTGCAGATTTCATTTAAAAAAGGGCCTCTGATGGATGAGAGCTGCAATCTGATTGGTTGCTATGGGCAACTGCTCCACTTCTCCTCAGTCCCAGCCTGGATAAATTTCCCCCATTGTTGGGATTTGTGGGGGTTTAGTTCTCTGTTCTCTTCTTTGGCTCCTCTCCATGTAGTCCTGGAGTCCTGCCGAAATATGATGCCAGGTCCCCGTAATAACTGAAATGGGGATTTACTATATCAGAGCCAATGTAAACACGCGGGAGACACGCGGCTGTAATACTTTATTATGTCTGTTCTGTAGGATTAGGAAGCAGGCAGAATCATATTAATGCCATAAAGACGTGGGTAGGAGACAAGCTTTATTAGGGTGTCAAATTACCCCAAAACTCTGCGGACTTGCTGTATCCTCAGCTATATCCATTTCCGGGAAAGTTGGGTGACAACCAATATAGATGTCATTACAGTGATAACCCTGATTGGCAGATCTGCTTAGCCAGGCAGTGTTATCAGAGGACATATCTAGTTAGGCTTGCCATACAGGAGTCTGGGAAAGCTGTGTGACAACCCTGCGGGAGTTGTAATGACAGCCATAAGGTTTTGCACCCAGCTTTCCAAGAAACAGACATAACTAAGAAACAGATTTTAACAAGAAATCAACCTAATTTACGTTATTTTTTTAATTTTAGGAGGAAATGCCCTTTAAGGCCCCTGCACACGTCCATAGTTTTTATCTGCAATTCTGGATCCGTAATTGCTGATAAAATACTGGCACATTCATTTATATCGGCCACGGACACGAGTGTGTGTCCGGGCCGTAGAAATGAGCTGCAAAAAAGAAAAGCACATGTCCTATTTTTCGCATTTACGGACCGAGCTCCTTTACTTATTACTGTGAGCACAGTCCGCAAATGCGGTTGACACTCTGCGGCCCGTCCGTGCAGTATTTACTGACCGTAAATACTGCACGGACGTGTGCATGGGGCCTAAATGGGTTGTCTTTTGAAGAAAAGCCCTGTCCACACGACCTGTTAGGGAATATGGCGTCCATAGAGGGGTCCCCTGCTCAGGACCCCCTCCATGAGCCAAGACGTAAGAGCGCCACCCACTAAGGCGGACTTGAGTCATGTGTTACGTGGACGACTATTCAGCTGAATGTGCGCCATGTAATATTATATTTGCAGCAGCCGAAATATGGGAATGTCACCTCTCCTGACGTGTGTTTTAGTAAATACTTGTATTTCCCATGAAATTACAATTCTGGAACATATTTTCTCAGAGCTGCTCTGCTATTCCTCCTAGAAATGTATGAATAGATTAATAACTGGGTGTTACCAGTTGGGGGCGTGTCCCTACCAGACTGACACTGTCAAATAAGTGTTGACAGAGTGAGACTGTGTAGGACACGCCCCCTTGACAAGTGGAATTGTAACAACTAGTTGAGAATCTATTCATACATTTCTAGGAGGAATAACAGAGGAACAACACAATGTACAGTTTTAACAAAATATGTTCCGGAATTGTTATTTTATGGGGAATACAAGTATTTACTAAAACAGACGTGTCAGGAGAGGCATCAGGTCCTCTTTTAAGGCTGTGTATGTTCTCTATATTGTAAATATAATGTGTCCAGCTATTTTATTAAAGCAAAGCTCTAGTTGCTGTAGAACTGTAAGTCCCAGCATGTCCTGAAGCTGAGTGCATTTCCTCAGGAGCCCCTGCTGTAGAGAAATATGCTGATTTCAGTACTACTAGGCAAAAATGTAGTCCCCGATACCTCATATCACACGGCACTATGCGGCCCGCAATATGGTCTCAGATATATTTCAAAAACAGCTATTTATTTATTTTTAGCATAGAGTTGTTTCTATGACCAATCGTCATTGTCCATGAAACCTGTTGCCCATCAGCTGGGTATATTCTATCCCAGGTCTACGGGTATCTTTATGTCCGTGGCACATGACCGAGTGTCACTCGGGCCATTTTTCACGGCATCCGAGTGGCACCCGATAGTTTTCAAAGGACCCATTCACTTTAGCAGGTGAAGACTTTCCGATCCGTGGAAAGATGGAACATGTCCTATCTTTCCATGGATCATGGATGGGACCCCGACTGGTGCACACGGTCGTCTATGGCAGTATTACTTAACCCCAGGCAACTGATCTTGTAAATATGGGCCAAGTTGGATTTTTGTGGGGGTGAATGTAACCCCTGAGATAAGAACAGAGCCTTCTGTCTTTACTCAGCATAGACAGATTGTGCGAGCCAAACACTGCTACTAAAGGGCAGCTTCACTCCTGTTGAGGAAGTCATGGCTCAAAATATATTAGACTGGAATTTTAGACAAGTGTTCCAACAGACATTCACTCCGGGAATGTATCCAGATCCAGATCATCGGTTATTTATATATATATATCGGAGAGAAGTAAGAAACACAGACATTGCTAGTATGCTCAAAAATACTCCTCTGAGGTTTATTGCAAAAACAATTATAATAATCTCTTTCAAAAGGGGAATAGGCTTGATTTCAGCCAATCATTTACAATATGACATTAACTCTGATTCAGCCAATAGCATACAATGAGAATATTTCATATTGAGCCAATCACAGACAGACATACATTACATTTCAAATGTGATATTATAATTTTCATTAGATGCTTACGTCAGACTTGCACCTGCACATGTTGGCCTCTAAAATGGAGGAGTGTAGGAGTTATTTAAATAGAGACAAATAATAAGGAATGTGACAACTTCATGTTCGGGAGTTCAGACAGACCAAAACTGCTTACTTATCAAGGTTACGGAAAGAACATTCAGAGATTATGTATGTCTGAAATGGTGGGGGGGGGGAGAAGGTCTTTGCAGAGGGAATATAAATTACATCTCTGCATGATCCGGCATCCTGGTCGATAATTCATAATCTAATTTAATACAGAGACTATAAGCAAATGGATCATCCATCACACTCCCCACAATCTGAACCACCATTAGGGACAAATAATGCATTGGTAATGTTAACCATGCGGCAGTTTACAACCTTTATAACAGTCACCCACAAAGTGGCTCCATCTAGTGGCTCCAGGAGCAGTTGTCAATTCAATTTCCCAAAAGAACACTAAGCGGGGGTGGAGCCCTCCCAGCTTAGGCACAAGACCCACCCATGCTCAATGAAGTTGGAGCATCATGATCTCAATTTTCAGGACCATAAAAAAGGCAATTGTTCATTTTGCTACATATTTATATGTTGATGTTGCTTGTATAGATATATAAATATACAATCGTTTAACTGATTGAATGCGCATATATAAGATGAAATGCTGCAACTAAATCTAGCAATTGCTGAATATTAAATAGGGAAAGTTTAAAAAAAATTATATTTACCATTTCTTAATTATATTTGGTTTTGCAAAAGCTGGGTGACATCCACTATGGTCTCCTTTAAAAGTATTGTCTAGGATTAGAAAAAGGAATTTATATATTTTTCTCCCAGGAACAGCACTACCTTTGGGGTGTGTCTAATATTGGTCTGGACTGCAATACCACACACTGTCCATGGACAGAGGTGGCGCTATTTCTGGGGAAAAGATTCCTTTTCCATACTCTTGAATGGCAAGTAAACCTGGTTACAGCATTTGCTTCACCTAAGACAGCCCTTTTACTCTAAGAGATCCCGAGACCCTTGGTAAACAGCTGATTTTGCCAGTGCAAGTTGCAGTCGGATGCTCATTTCCCCTGCAGCGGCCACTACAGGGGAAGTGTAGTATTACATGCTGCCACTCAAATGAATGGCTGTACATGTAATAGATGGACTGTTCAAGAATCGTTGCTTATAGAGAGGGTCTCAACCAGGGGATGCCCCCACTATGCCGTTCATATGCTCTAATAGGGCATATGGATATTAGTGATAGATTTTTTTTCATTGAGATCTAGTTTCTTTTTTTTATATAACATTCCATTTAAATGTAGCCATTAAATCCGACGTGTATTTCCGGGGCAAAAAAACGGGGCTTACCCTCAGAATCCTCGGAAATAAATAGCGTGCTACTTATTTCCGCGGCTAATTATTTTCTGTACAGAAATGTTCTATAGCATGTGAACGGAGCTGTGGAAACTCCATTCACATGTATAGGGTGCGAATTATCATCGAATTCCATGCGTATTCCATGCCGAAATCCGTGTCAAATCCGACGGATGTCGATAACATTTTTATAACCTTATGTTAGGGAACTGGTATTTTAGCAATTTCCCAATATATTTTAATAAGGATCCTGCACTTTACTCTCCATCACATACAGACATATACAGTAGACGGGCATTTATTCATAGATTCCTAGTACAGCGTCAGCACATATTCCAGCAGTAGTCATATTCTAGTGCATTATGGGTAAGATATACGGGTGAATGGTGGGTAAGCCGTCCAGTACTGCCGTTTCTTCTAGTCCACATCTGTTTTTTTAATGCAGCAGTTATACATCCGGTTCTTGCATAATCCTATCCATGTCGAGTTCTCCGGACAGGGTTCAACCTGGCAGCTTCCTGTTTTCTTACCACAATCCAAGGAGTCCTGTGAGAAATATACTGTGAAATAAAAACAAAATCAGATGACAAAGTAATAAAGTGTAACTCTACCCAAAATACAAAGATGGTGCAGAATAGTAATATCCGGAGGCGCCAACAGAGGGGAGCGCTGCCTCCTAGTGCTGGTTCATGACCATGAGGTCCCTCCTCTGTCAAGAGAAGCCGTACTGCAGAGAATGCCTCAGAGTTATAAAGCCGGGGCAAACATAGAGGGGAAAGGGGACAAAGACTTAATTTTTTAAACAAAATTAAAAGAAAAAACCCTTGCTAAAAAAAAGCTGCTTCCCTTTCTTTGTGTATCTATTTAATTGTAATAAATATATATATATAGATATATAAAGATAGAAATAAAGTCACACAGTGCCCAAGTAGTGTCATACAGTGTCCATCTAAACTGTACTATACAGCTCCCAGATAGTGCAACGCAGTGCCCAGATAAATAGTGTCATGCAGCGTCCATACAAATAGGTCATACAGTTCCCATATGAAGTGTGTCATTATGTGTCTATATTATAAGTGTCATATAATGCTCATATACATAGCGCCATACAATGCCCCATTCATGTAATATGAGGTGCCACACAGTGCCCTTTAAATGACCTATCCTCACTCCTTAGTTTAACTCACATCTTCCGGCCTGTGTTGTGTGTGTTCGATATTTAGAGCAATGCATTGGTGGCACAGTCACTTGGGATCTTATTTCTTCAAATTATAACAATTTACATACGTGCCATAGGGGCTGCCCAGTGTGGCGGCTATGGAGCTTATAGAAAAAGGGCCAAAATTAATTTTGGCCCTGTCTCCCATCCCTATGGACACTGTGAACTTGTACCTGGCATGATCTCTCCATCTGTGTCCCAGCATTAGGAAACAAAGGATGAAGGGCCAGGGCTAGGGGTACAATGATCCCGAGACCCCTGGAAAACAGCTGAACAACGATCTCCTACAAGGGTTGGGAAGGAGGAGGCAGACCACCAACACTGAGCCCTTTAATCCCAAGATGGGGAATCAGCAGTAAGAGGTGGGGGCATGTTTGATTAATATTATGGGGCCCCCTCTCCTATAATAATAATAATAATAAATAGACCCTTTATCAAATTTACAATACTCAGGAGCCCCCCATGAAATAGTGATTACTCAATACTAACTGTTATTCTTCTTCTGTAGCTCTGGTTCCTCTGCCTGGTTTCCTGGAAAAACAAAAAAAAAACACTACAAGTTATGAACAAAAAATAATTTTTCATTGGGGCGAAAAAAAAACTGTTGGGCGCATGAAAAACTGGACACTGAAGAGATGAAATATACAGTAAAATCCAGATAATCCGCCTTCCTAGGAATTCCTGAATTATTGATAACCCCAGAAGCAGAATAAATGAAGCCAGAATTATTTAGCGGTATGTGGTGGTATTACTTCGGAGTTGAATTCTAGTATTATGTTGGAACTATATGACAGTATTATTTAAGGGAGAAATATTTGGATACCGCCTTATATTTGAGAACTATGAGGTGGTATCATATGGTCTGTATATAGCAGTGGTGTCTCACCACTATATGGCGGTATCATATGGTCTGTATATAGCAGTGGTGTCTCAGCACTATATGGCGGTATCATATGGTCTGTATATAGCAGTGGTGTCTCACCACTATAAGGTGGTATCATATGGTCTGTATATAGCAGTGGTGTCTCAGCACTATATGGCAGTATTATTTAAGGGAGAAATATTTGGATACCGCATTATATTTGTACACTATAAGGTGGTATCATATGGTCTGTATATGGCAGTCGTGTCTCACCAGTATATGGCGGTATGCCAGTGTTATGAAAAACAAGAATTGACTAAAAAAGGCAAATAGGGAGAGAGGCCCTACTTAGTTGCGGCCTAGAGCTCCATATTTTATAAAACCCGGCCGGTGTGACTGACGTGGTCAGTGCTTGGCTGGAGCGGTCACAGTTTTGGCCGTGTAAACAGAGGCCATTGGGGGACCTTGGACCGGGGGGGGAACAAAAGGTGAGTATGGTCTTTTTTATATTAAATGATGCCATATGCTGCTCAAAGTTATTTTTTAAAGCTTGGAAAACCCTTTTATCTTTATATGGGTTAATAATAATATTCATGTTGGTCCAGGGAGTTAACACATTTTATCCCATGTGATCTATGGGTTTGAAGGAGTAAAGGTCCTTTTGCACGGGCAAATTATCAGGCAAATGAGGGCTCACAAAAAACGGCCGATAAACGAGCTCGTTCCCTGTAACAACCCTGTATTGTTTTAAATGCCGAAACTATTATCGTTGTCAGCATCACATCCGCCTGTGTATATAGGGGGACATGCTGCCGGCGTGACAGAACTGTATGGGGACGAGGGATCGGGGTAACGAGCGTTCTTCCCCATCCATAGCTCCTTGTGAAAGGATCGAACGAGCGTCGATCAACAAGCCGTCTCGTTGATCGGCGCTCGTTTACACGGTCCAGGTCGGGCCGTGTAAGAGGACCCTTAGTAACCATGGTGGTCTAGGATTGTGAAGGATTTATGGCAGCATCCCTGGCTGTCTAGTTTAATGAAGGGATTAAATTCCCGATAGGGCGCTAGACGAGCCGACATCTGGGACTCTTGCTTGAGGTTAAGGGTAGCTTACTTCATATACATATCATTTAGATGATATAAAGCCATGAAACACATATAGAAATCCTATATACCGGACGAGGATATAATAAATGTCCCCTGCCTCGTCACTAGCTGCAGTCACAACCAGTTTAATTAAATTAGCTTCATCGATGATTGTACGTCAAGTTCAGTGAACCAGGGATTCCTTCCTGACCCGAGAATCAGGGGCGCATCCGAAGGATAGGTAAATGCTTTGTGCCAGATGGCGCAACTAGGATGGCACTATGGGCAGTACTGTCAGTATTGTTAGTTTTGTCTTGATGGTATGACCAGGGGTGGTTTAGAAGGTGTAACCTGAGTATTTAAGTCACACATGAAAACACATATCATAGCTCATTGTGCGCGCCCCTGGTACTCATCCCTCTTTACCGCCATACAATTTTTAAAGCGGGCAGAATAAATATCCCTTTCTGCTTCAGGTAGCACATCGACGAGTATTACCCGTGCCCACAAGAGCAGTAAGAAAACGTCTCTGGATGAAATTCCATGTTTCATGCTTCCCTCTTATTAATCCTAGTAATAGTCAGGAGATAATTATCTCATACTTCTCGAAATTCTCTAATTGTTTTGTTTTTGCCATTACTACCTCATGTCATTGAGCTTTTTAAAATATTTCCGCTCTTACTGTAGAGAACCCTTCCTATACTTTTTTTCTCCACATGTACATTATGTCTCCCAGTCCATTGCACAGTTAATAAATTTAGCCATTTTCCTTGTTTATAAGATACATATAATAACATACGTTTTTAAAAATGTATTAAGCCTTTCATTCCATTTCCTTTATATCCTAAATCCTTTTTACAATGCGGAACACGAGGGATAATGGTATATTTGAATCACAAGTTTTTAGCTTTTTAGCTTTTAATGCACCCTAAGCTTTCCTTTGCTTTTGCAGCTGCTACCTGACCTTGAGTATTTCTGATTATCCTACTGTTAAACAGTAAACCCAAGTCTTTCTACTATTCTATTCTATGATATAATGATAGTTTATCATCTATTTATATTTTATTTATAATTCAGATTTATATTATAATATATTCCTATACTAGTAATGTTATTATCATTGCTGAAAAATACCTATAACTGTGGATATTGCATTTTTAATAACATAATAACAGAAGTTATTAAATTCTGAATCCGCAAATCCTAACGTCCTGTTCACACATTGATTTGACACAGATTTTGGCACAGAGCCTAAGGCCCCGTGCACACGGACGTAATTTTGATCCGCAATAACGGACCATAATTGCGGATCAAAGTACGGACCCATTCATTTCTATTGCCCATGGACACCTTCCCGTATATTTACGTGAAGGTGTCCGGGCTGTAGAAAGGCTGCGCTCTCTCCATATGTGCTGGGTACGTTGTGTGGATATCTTATACAAGTGAGGGAAAACAATTTTGAAAAAGATTCCTATTCTCCTCGTCATTGTATGATTCCTTAAAACAAGTCGATATGTTATTGCATTGGTTGTATATAAATAAAACATTTTCCATATTTTTTTATCATAGGGAGGATATTTATTGCATTTGATCACAAATACTTGGGTATATAAACATTTTTTTTTTTTATTTATCCTCGTGATGGTATATTTTTTACTTTTTTACTCTTATCCACTGTACACTTTCCTATGGGTTTATAGTGCAGCAGATTTTTTTCGGATTAATTACGAATTTTGAGACCCCGTTGGTGTTTTTTATTTTTTTAAATTGTTTGTGGAATATTCTATTTAACAAAATGTAAATGTTATCATTATATAGGGTGTGCGTATTTCACGAATGTGTTGTTTTTGTCAGCTTGATTTAATACGACTGTTTGACACCGGACATATTTGGGTGGTGCTTTGCTAAGGGACACCCTAATAATAATGGGGAACCCTGTTTTATAACCGTTTCCCTTTAATGCGTTATCTCTTACCTGAAAAGAGTAAGAAGATGCAGAGAAGACACAGGGCTTGCATGGTGTCCTGAAGCTGGAGGAGATGAGTAGATCTTAGCGGTCGTGTCAGTAATGTCAGTGTTTGGAGGCTCTGGTCTATTTATTGTGGGCGTGGGAGGGGTTAATAAACAGTAAAATGCGTCTTATGGGAACACAATGCACTTTAATGCACCATATAAAATTATATAAATCATGTGTGTAATTAAATCATGCAATTCTATTTACTTTTTACCAGGCAACTAATTAAAATTTTGCATTGGATTTCAGCCTGGGAAGAAATTAATGTGGATCCTTGTTTACCGGTATAGTCGGCGGCTGCTTAACCCTATCAGGACCTGAATGAATTTTACCACCATCATTGCCTAAGATTGCACGTCCATGCCTAATATTAGATATCAGATATGGAGCGGATGGACAGACTGGTGATATCATCGACAATGGTGTAGCTGTAAGAGGCGCAGAGGCTGAAGTCTCACGTGGGCCCAAAAGCCCCTCTGCCACATAAAGGGACAGCAGTACTAATAATAGCATGTAATAGTTGGGGGGCCCAGGAGGTTCAAGTTACACCTCTGGACTGGTTATGGGTCATCCCTCTCAGGACTGCTTGACCTCATACTTTGCTGACTTCTCTTCGCCGGATGTCCATGTCCACTACCATGGCTTCAGAAGGTGTGGGGGACCCCCAGCAGGGAACCCCCCGGGATTAACCCCACTAATATAGACCACCCAAAATCTGACCGTTTAACAGACATAATATATAAAAAAAAGTATTTACTCACCACCCCAGGCTCTTTGTTAGAGGGGTAAACACGAGTGTTAAATAACGTACGTGTAATTGTGTGTGTTTTCTGTTAACAGGTGGTGATTACTTCCCCAGGGGTGCAAATTTTTAATTTTAAGGTAATCCCTTATCGGATAGCCGGCCTGGAACCATGACACATGTGACCAGGGGATAAAGAAGGGTTGCGGCTCGGAGGTCGGAGATTATGAGAGACCTCGGTAGGTCCGGTGCTATTGACTTTGCTAAGGGACATGCTGCGTTAAAGTTATGTTAGGCTACGGGAAGTGTTATTCCCGGCGTCATTTTGAGGGAGGTCCCTAATACACTAGTGCAGAAACATCCGAAACATGCAAGTTTAGCCACGTAGTCGCACATCTTGAGAGGAAAGTGGATCTTCACCAAATGGCAAATTAATCTTGTCTCTGGGGGTTGGGCGTTTTCCTGGTGATCAAAGAGAGACTTGCACTCCCCTCCAGTAACCTAACGGGAGCCTGTTGTTCTTGAGCTAATGGTGGAGTGACCACCAAAGACGCCCACCAGGATTTACAGATTGAAAGGCGTGCAGAGATGATTTGCCAGGCGGGGCGGGTGCCACTGAACAGGTCTACTGTGTGTACAGGGGTTGAATATGGGGGAAGTCATCATCACCGCCAACCATTGTAAAAAGTTTCCACTGATACAGACTGTGTTGAATGCATTTGTAATATAGAAGAATTCTGCCTCTGCAAGAGAAGTCAATTTACAGTAAAGGTTCTAATGTTGTATAACTCGTGTCTGCATAATTTTTACACCGTTAGAAGAGGGCTGGAATGTTCCACGTGCGATCCGGTGCCCCGCTCACATTCTTTTTAAGGCTCGCTACTGACTTCTTCACAAGGTCTGTGCTGCGGTGCATAGAAGATCCTCATCCGAGGCAGAATCAGGACATGGTATGTGCTGCGGGCCTCCTTCTCCTCCGGGCCCTGGGTCCGCTCCCATTGGTTCCTTTCCCAGGCTCCACCCTGTGACCACTACTGGTGAGCTCTGGTTCGTTGATCACTATTCTACACTATTGGAGTATTACTGATCTTGTACTGGTCCCTACATGGTTTTTTTAGGTATTCCCAAGGATTATTATAGAAAAACAAAGATGATCAGTGAAAGTTTTCTAGAGGGACAAAAAAGAAAAAACTTTTATTTTTTATTTTTTACATTTTTAACCCCTTAATGACCGGCCTATTTTAAACCTTAATGACAAGCTATTTTTTGCGTTTTTCCATCGTCGCATTCCAAGAGCTATAACTTTTTTATTTTTCCGTCGACATAGCTGTATAAGGTCTTGTTTTTTTTGCGGGACAAGTTGTAATGTTTAATAGCACGATTTTGGGGTACATAGAATTTATTGATTAACTTTTATTAACTTTTTTGCGGGGGTAGTGGAAAAAACACCATCAATTTTGCCACTCTTTTTTGCGTCTTTTCCATTTACTGTGTGGTATAAATAACATAATAAATTTATTCAGTGGGTCGTTACAATTGTGGTGATAACAAATTTATATAGATTTGTTATGTTTTACTACTTTTACACAGAAAAACACTTTTTTTGTAAATTATTTGTTTTTGTGTTGCCATGTTTTAAGAGCCATAATTGTTTTATTTTTACGCCGATGCAGCTGTATGAGGGTTTTTTTTGCGGGACGACTTCTAGTTTTTATTGGTACCATTTTGGAGTACATGCGACTTTTTTTTATCACTTTTTAGAACATTTTTTGGAAGGCAGGATGAACAGAAAACAGCAATTCTCGCATCGTTTTGTATTTTATTTTTTATGGCGTTCACCGTGCGGGCTAAATAACATAATCGCTTTATAGGTGGGGTCGTTACGGACGCGGCGATACCAAATATGTGTAATGTTTTAATTAGTTTTTTTCATATAAAGGTATTTTATAAGGAAAAAGGTAGGTTTTTCATTTTTTTGATTTGGGATTTTTATTTATTTATTATTAACTTTACTAAACTTTTTGATAACTTTACTTTTGATCGCTTTTATAATATACTGCAATACTTCTGTATTGCAGTGTATTATTGCCTGTCAGTGTAAAACTGACAGGCACCTGCTAGGTCATGCCCCTGGCACGGCTTAGCAGGCATCCACTACACTCAGACCTGGGGGCCTTTGTTAGGCCCCCAGCAGCCATAGAAGCCATTGGCACCCTGCGATTGCCATTGCAGGGTGCCGATGGGGTGAGAGAGTGAGCCCCCTCTCTCCAAAACCACTTGGATGAAATGCTCGCTATTGTGCGCCGCATCTAAGGGGTTAAACGGGTGAGATCGATGTTGAAATCGATCCCGCCCGTTAGTGCAGGTGTACGGCTGTCTTTAGACCGCCCGACACCCGCTTTAGCCGGCACAGGACACCCGTGCCGGGCTTATGTCAGAGCGCCGTGAAAAGGCAGCTCTCTGGCATAAGTACCCTTAACGGCCGCCGTGAAAAGGCGTATTCGCGGTTGTTAAGGTGTTAAAGCTATATTGAGAAATAAAAAGCTTATAAAAACTGTTTTTATTATGATTAGACAAAGAAAAATATACAGAATTGGTATCGCGGGATTCGTAACACTCCTTAGAATACAATTATCATGTCATTTATTTTGTGTTGTGAATGTCATATAAAAATCAATGGTGGAATTGCTCTTTTTATGTACAGTATATACAGTAGAAATACCTATAACTGTGGACATTGCATTTGTAACAACATAATAACAGGAGTTACTAAATTCTGAACAAGCAAATCCCAAGGCCACGTTCACACATGTCGATTTGACATGGATTTTGGCACAGATTCCTTGCCAAAACCCACGTCAAATCCGTAAACTATGCATGTGAAAAAGGTTTCGGCAAACCCTCTCACAAGCAACTGAAAATTTCTACACTAATATTTGTTTGTGTGCTGGAAAACAATCTGCTACGGAATAGTAGCATGCGGATCTGCTACATTCACAGCAGCACATCTGCAGCAAAACTGTGGCAAAAATCCAAGGCTCCATCTGCTGCGGAAATACACATTGGATTTGTGTAAAAGCCTAAATCTATGTTCACACGTCATACAGGGTCCATAAAAACAGTAGATAAATATCCCAGATAGTGCAACACAGTGCTCAGATAAATAGTGTCATACAGTGTCCAGAAAAACAATACATACAACTCCCAGATAGTGCAACACAGTGCCCAGATAAATAGTGTCATACAGTGTCCAGAAAAACAATACATACAACTCCCAGATAGTGCAACACAGTGCCCAGATAAATAGTGTCATACAGTGTCCAGAAAAACAATATATACAACTCCCAGATAGTGCAACACAGTGCCCAGATAAATAGTGTCATAAATTGTCCAGAAAAACAATATATACAACTCCCAGATAGTGCAACACAGTGCCCAGATAAATAGTGTCATACAGTGTCCAGCAAAACAGTACATACAACTCCCAGATAGTGCAACACAGTGCCCAGATAAATAGTGTCATACAGTGTCCAGAAAAACAGTACATACAACTCCTAAATAGTGCAACACAGTGCCCAGATAAATAGTGCCATACACTGTCCAGAAAAATAATATATACAACTCCCAGATAGTGCAACACAGTGCCCAGATAAATAGTGCCATACATTGTCCAGAAAAACAATATATACAGCTCCCAGATAGTGCAACACAGTGCCCAGATAAATAGTGTCATAAAGTGTCCAGAAAAACAGTACATACAACTCCCAGATAGTGCAACACAGTGCCCAGATAAATAGTGCCATACACTGTCCAGAAAAATAATATATACAACTCCCAGATAGTGCAACACAGTGCCCAGATAAATAGTGCCATACATTGTCCAGAAAAACAATATATACAACTCCCAGATAGTGCAACACAGTGCCCAGATAAATAGTGTCATAAAGTGTCCAGAAAAACAATATATACAACTCCCAGATAGTGCAACACAGTGCCCAGATAAATAGTGTCATACAGTGTCCAGAAAAACAATATATACAACTCCCAGATAGTGCAACACAGTGCCCAGATAAATAGTGTCATACAGTGTCCAGCAAAACAGTACATACAACTCCCAGATAGTGCAACACAGTGCCCAGATAAATAGTGTCATACAGTGTCCAGAAAAACAGTACATACAACTCCCAGATAGTGCAACACAGTGCCCAGATAAATAGTGTCATAAAGTGTCCAGAAAAACAATATATACAACTCCTAAATAGTGCAACACAGTGGCCAGATAAATAGTGCCATACACTGTCCAGAAAAATAATATATACAACTCCCAGATAGTGCAACACAGTGCCCAGATAAATAGTGCCATACACTGTCCAGAAAAACAATATATACAACTCCCAGATAGTGCAACACAGTGCCCAGATAAATAGTGTCATACAGTGTCCAGAAAAACAATATATACAACTCCCAGATAGTGCAACACATTGCCCAGATAAATAGTGTCATAAATTGTCCAGAAAAACAATATATACAACTCCCAGATAGTGCAACACAGTGCCCAGATAAATAGTGTCATACAGTGTCCAGAAAAACAGTACATACAACTCCTAAATAGTGCAACACAGTGCCCAGATAAATAGTGCCATACACTGTCCAGAAAAATAATATATACAACTCCCAGATAGTGCAACACAGTGCCCAGATAAATAGTGCCATACACTGTCCAGAAAAACAATATATACAACTCCCAGATAGTGCAACACAGTGCCCAGATAAATAGTGTCATACAGTGTCCAGAAAAACAATATATACAACTCCCAGATAGTGCAACACATTGCCCAGATAAATAGTGTCATAAATTGTCCAGAAAAACAATATATACAACTCCCAGATAGTGCAACACAGTGCCCAGATAAATAGTGTCATACAGTGTCCAGAAAAACAGTACATACAACTCCCAGATAGTGCAACACAGTGCCCAGATAAATAGTGTCATACAGTGTCCAGAAAAACAGTACATACAACTCCTAAATAGTGCAACACAGTGCCCAGATAAATAGTGCCATACACTGTCCAGAAAAATAATATATACAACTCCCAGATAGTGCAACACAGTGCCCAGATAAATAGTGTCATACAGTGTCCAGAAAAACAGTACATACAACTCCTAAATAGTGCAACACAGTGCCCAGATAAATAGTGCCATACACTGTTCAGAAAAATAATATATACAACTCCCAGATAGTGCAACACAGTGCCCAGATAAATAGTGCCATACACTGTCCAGAAAAACAATATATACAACTCCCAGATAGTGCAACACAGTGCCCAGATAAATAGTGTTATACACTGTCCAGAAAAACAATATATACAACTCCCAGATAGTGCAACACAGTGCCCAGATAAATAGTGTCATAAAGTGTCCAGAAAAACAATATATACAACTCCCAGATAGTGCAACACAGTGCCCAGATAAATAGTGTCATACAGTGTCCAGAAAAACAGTACATACAACTCCCAGATAGTGCAACACAGTGCCCAGATAAATAGTGTCATAAAGTGTCCAGAAAAACAATATATACAACTCCCAGATAGTGCAACACAGTGCCAAGATAAATAGTGTCATACAGTGTCCAGCAAAACAGTACATACAACTCCCAGATAGTGCAACACAGAGCCCAGATAAATAGTGTCATACAGTGTCCAGAAAAACAATATATACAACTCCCAGATAGTGCAACACAGTGCCCAGATAAATAGTGTCATACAGTGTCCAGCAAAACAGTACATACAACTCCCAGATAGTGCAACACAGTGCCCAGATAAATAGTGTCATACAGTATCCAGAAAAACAGTACATACAACTCCCAGATAGTGCAACACAGTGCCCAGATAAATAGTGTCATAAAGTGTCCAGAAAAAAAATATATACAACTCCTAAATAGTGCAACACAGTGCCCAGATAAATAGTGTCACACAGTGCCCAGATAAATAGTGCCATACACTGTCCAGAAAAATAATATATACAACTCCCAGATAGTGCAACACAGTGCCCAGATAAATAGTGCCATACACTGTCCAGAAAAACAATATATACAACTCCCAGATAGTGCAACACAGTGCCCAGATAAATAGTGTCATACACTGTCCAGAAAAACAATATATACAACTCCCAGATAGTGCAACACAGTGCCCAGATAAATAGTGTCATACAGTGTCCAGCAAAACAGTACATACAACTCCCAGATAGTGCAACACAGTGCCCAGATAAATAGTGTCACACAGTGTCCAGCAAAACAGGACATACAACTCCCAGATAGTGCAACACAGTGCCCAGATAAATAGTGCCATACAATGTCCAGAAAAACAGTACATACAACTCCCAGATAGTGCAACGCAGTGCCCAGATAAATAGTGCCATACAGTGCCCATATAAATAGTACATACAGTTCCCATATGAAGTTTGTCATTATGTGTCCATATTATAGGTCATATGGTACTCATATAAATAGCATTATTAATTAATTATGAGGTGCCACACAATGCCCTTCTAATGACCTATCCTCACTCCTCAGTTTTGCTCCCATTTTGCGGCCTGTGTTGGGTTTGGTGTTGTTCGATATTTAGAGCAATACATTGGTGGCACAGTGGCTTATGCTCTTATGTCCTTGAATCAATTTACATAGGTGACATAGGGGGCAACCACTTGCAGCGGCTATGGAGCCCATGTTGAGGGGCCCACAATTCAATTTGGCCCATCTCCCTTTAACATGGACACTGTGAACCTGTACAGGGCATGACCTCCCCATCAGTGTCCCAGCATTAGCAAACAAAGGATGAAGGGCCAGGGCTAGGGGTATAATGCCCCTCATCTCCTACAAGGGATGGGAACGAGGAGGCAGACCACCAACACTGAGCCCTTTTATCCCAGGATGGGGAATCAGCATTAAGAGGTGGGGGATGCTTTGTTTGGTAAATATTATGGCGCCCCTTCTCGTTTCTGTAGCCCCCTAAACATCTATATCAATAATTAATAGACTCTTGGTTGGATTTACAAAACTCAGGAGTCCCCCTGAATTGTGGTGATTACTCAATAGTAACGTTCATTCTCCAGTAGATCCAAATCATCTGCCTAGTTTCCTAGAAAAACGAAAAACACGACATGTTATAAACATAGTCCTATTTTTTATTGGGGGGGGGGGGGGGTGTTAATATCATAGGAAAAAGCAACACGGAAAACTGAACACTGAAGACATGAAATATCAAGTAAAATCCAGATAATCCGGCATCCTCCGAATTCCTGAATTATTTATAACCCTAGAAGCAGAATAAAATAACCCGGAATTATTTAGCGGTATGTGGTGGTATTAATTCGGAGTTGAATTCTAGTATTATTTGGGGGAGATATATTTGGATACTACATTATGTTTGTGCACTATAAGGTGGTATCATATGGTCTGTATATAGCAGTGTTGTTTTAGCACTATATGGCGGTATGCCAGTATTATGTTACATGAAATAACAATAAAAAAATGACTAAAAATGGGAAATAGGGTGAGTGGCCCTACTTAGCTTACTGAATGAAATTCCATGTTTCATGCTTCCCTCTTGTTAATGCTACTAATGGGCAGGAGATAATTATCTAATACTTCTGTAATTTTTTGGTTTTGCAATTACTACCTCTTGTCGTTAAGCTTTTCAAAGTTTTTCCGCTCTTACTGTAGAGAACCCTTCCTATACTTTTTTCCACATGTACATTATGTCCCCCAGTCCGTTGCACAGTTAATAATTCATTTACCCGTTCTTATTTACCTTAATATCCTATATCCATTTTATAATGCAGAACATGAGGGACAATAGTATACCTGAATCCCATGTTTTTTTTATCGCTTTATCTTTTAATGCATCCTAAAATTTCCTTTGCCTTTACAGCTGCTACCTGGCATTGAGTATCTTGTTGGTAAACAGTAAACTCATGTCCTTCTGCTGTTCTGTTCTATGATATAATGATTATATATAATCTATTTATATTTTATAAATAATTCAGATTTTATATTCATATACTAGTTATTATCATTGCTGAGAAATACCTATAACTGTGGATGTTGTACTTGTAACAAGATAATAACAGGAATTAGTAAATTTTGAAACAGCAAATTCAAAGACCTTATTCACACATGTCCATCTGACACGCATTTTGGTGCCGAGTCCTTGCAGAAATCCGATGACAATCCACATACCATACATGTGAAAATGGTTTCCGTAACCCCGTTCACATGAAATGGAAAATTTCTACACTAATATTTGTTTCTGTGCTGGAAAAAAAATCTGCCATGGAACATAGTAGCATTCTACTTATTTCAGATGGAAAATCCTCATGCGGATCTTCTTCATTCACAGCAGCACATCTGCAGTAAATCCGTGGTAGAAATCTGAGGATCAGCCTGGATTTCTGCCGGGGAACTACACATTGGATTTTAAGCTGATGTGTGAATAAAGCCTAAGTCTCTTAAATCTATGTTCACACCAGGGCCGGCCTTAGGATAGATGGGACCCGTGCAAAATTTTCTTTGGGCGCCCCACCCCATCATAAAAAAATGCCCCATAAAAAAGTATAATGCCCTTTTTAGTGTCCCCAGATAGTATAATGCCCCCTTTAGTGCCCCCCACGCAGTATATTGTCCCCCAAGTGGCACACACAGTATCTTGCACCCCGTAGTGCCGCTACACAGTATGATGTCCCCCCTCCCCTAGGTGTCACACACAGCCCCCCTTGTAGATAGTGCCCCCTGTAGATCCTGCCGTAGAGCCCCCCTGTAAATTTTGCCATACAGCCCCCCATCTCCCCCTTGTAGACAGTGCCCCCCACTGCCCAATTGTAGATAGTGCCATACAGCCCCACCTCCCTATTGTAAACAGCGACATAGAGCGCCAACCTCTTCCCTGTAGATTCTGCCATACATCCCCCCACCACCCCCTTGTAAACAGTGCCATACAGCCCTCACCTCCCCTTTGTAGATAGTGCCATACAGCCCCCACCTCCTTCTTGTAAACATTGCCATATAGCCCGCACTTCCTCCTTGTAAACAGTGCCATACAGCCGCACACCTCCCCCTTGTAAACTGTGCCATACAGCCCCCACCTCCCCTTTGTAGATCGTGCCATACAGCCCCTCACCTCCCCCTTGTAGATAGTGCCATACAGACCCCTACCTCCCCTTTGTAGATAGTGCCATACAGCCCCCTACCTCCCCCTTGTAGATAGTGCCATATAGCCCCCTACCTCCCTCTTGTAGATAGTGCCATACAGCCCCTCACCGCCCCCTTGTAGATAGTGCCATACAGCCCCCTACCTCCCCTTGTATATAGTGCCATACAGCCCGCATCTCGCCTTTGTAAACAGTAGCCCCCCACCTCCCGCTTGTAGATAGTGCCATACAGCCCCCATCTCGCCTTTGTAAACAGAAGCCCCCACCTCCCCCTTGTAGACAGTGCCATACAGCCCCCCCCCACCTCGCCTTTGTAAACAGTAGCCCCCCCCACCTCCCCCTTGTAGATAGTGCCTCCCAAACAAATAAAACAAAAAAATTGTACTCACCTAGGTCCCGTTCCCGCAACGAACTGAGCTGCTCCACAACGCCAACAGGATCCTAGCGAAGGCCGGCGTGATCCAGTGGCGTCATCACGATCAGTCTGTAGCCTATGGCAGAGCAGGGAGATGTGATTTTTGTTTGTTCACCAATAAGCCATGTTGGGCGAACATTTGAACAGTGGACTTGAGATGAGTGTTCAGAAGACTTTTTGAGGAGGTTTTCACCAACCAGTCATCATAGAAAGAACTGCAGAAAGAAACCACTGCCATCTTTGTAAATTCCCAGGGAGCTAATGACAGACAAAGGGAAGACATTTAAATTGGAAGTTATGGATTTCTGAACCTTTCTTGATTGCTATTCCTAGAAATTTTCAGTGTGATATGAGATTGGCTATATGGCGGTAGGCGTCTCTTAAATGCTATGGAAACCTCTGAAGACTTTTTTTTTTACTATGATAAGGAAAGTTTGAGAGGGATGACCTATAACCAGTCCAGAGGCATAACTTGACCTCCTGGGCTGCACAACTATCATATGCAATTATAAGTACTGCTGTCCTCTTATGTGGCAAAGGGGCATTTGGGCCCCCATCAGGCACCAGGGCACGGGTGAGACTTCAGCCTTTGCGCCTCTTACAGCTACACCATTGTCGATGATATCACCAGTCTGTCCGTCCACTCCATATCTGATATCTAATATTAGGCATGGACGTGCAATCTTAGGCAATGATGGTGATAAAATTCGTTCAGGTCCTGATAGGGTTAAGAAGCCGCCTACTATACCGGTAAACAAGGATCCACATTCATTTCTTCCCAGGCTGAAATCCAACTAAAAAAAAGTTAATGAATTTCTTGGTAGAAGGTAAATATAATTGCATGATTTAATAATACGAGTGATTTATGTTCATTTTTATATGAGGCAGTAAAGTTGATTGTGTTCCCATAGAAGCATTTTGCTGCTTACTAATCCTGCCCCCGCTTACAATAAATACACGAGAGCCTCCTATCAGTGACATTACTGACAAGACCGCTAAGATCTACTCATCTCCTCCAACCTAAGGACACCATGCAAGCCCTGTGTCTTCTCTACAGATATTAAAGGGGTTGTCCACAACCGGATAACTGATGACCTGTCCACAGGATAGGTCATCAGTATATGATCGGTACAGGTTCTACACCTGGACCCCGCACCGATCAGCTGCTCCGGATGTTGTGAACGATATTCAGTAGTCGGAGGCGGAAGCAGATGGTTCCGACCACTGCATAGAACTGCAGCTCGGCCGCTATTCCGTGACTGGAGCCATCTGATTCCAGCATGGACATCCGGACGAAGTATGAGATAATTATCTCCTGATCATGAGTAGGCTTAATAAGAGAGAAGCATAAAACATGGAATTTCATTCAGTAAGCTAAGTAGGGCCTCTCTACTTTTACTCAGTTTGTTTCTTGTTATTTCATGTAACATAATACTGGCATACTGCCACATAGTGCTAAAACAACACTGCTGTATACAGACCATATAATACAACCTTATAGTGCACATATAATATGCAGTGCGGCATAGTAAAGGGAGATGGGGCCAAATTGAATTGTGGCCCCCTAAACATGGGCTCCAGAGCCGCCACAAGAAGCTGCCCCCTATGGCACGTATGTAAATTGATTCAAGAACATAAGAGCATAAGCCACTGTGCCACCAATGCATTGCTTCAAATATCGAACAAAACCAAACCCAACACAGGCCGCAAAATGGGTGCTAACCTGAGGAGTGTGGATAGGTCATTAGAAGGGCATTGTGTGGCACCTTATAATGGATTAATAATCCTATTTATATTAGCACCATATGACCTATAATAGGGACACATAATGACACACTTTATATGGGAACAGTATGCACTATTTATCTGGGCACTGTGTTGCACTATCTGGGAGTTGTATGTACTTGTCACGAAGGGTCTGTGGACCCACTGGGTCGTACCGCCTTGGCCAACAGGGCGCAGGTCAATGTCTATAGTTTGTATAGCGTACCTGTGGCAGCTCGGACAGCAATAAGCAGGCTCGGCTGGGACTAGTAACAAAACCGAAAATGCAGCATGGATCAATATAGCCCACTATATATATAAAGTAGAAAAGACGCCAGACGAAGGCATTTGCGCCGAAACGCGCGTTGGGGTGGACGTTGGCTGTGTGTCTCTCCTGGCATCTCATTATGGGTATGGTTTATCCTCTGTAAAATTGCCACCTTCACTATGCATTCATCGATGTTTTTCTTCCAGGTTGTATTTGTTTACATGCATATAGACCTTACTTTGTACTATATATTGCTGTATCTACTTACATTTGACCATATTTATGGTCTATTTACTCTTGCTATTTGTGCTCATGTAGTTCTCCAATATTCTGTACTTATGGTTTATCGCCATCTTATTTAGGGCTATATTTACATATGGCTTTTTTGATAAACCACCTATTTTTCTGTGGACCTTATTCGGATCCACAAGCTTACTAGATATATAGTTCATATCTCCTGGTCTTTTTATATGCATTATCTATATTATCTCCTGAAAGTCAAATCACAGATACCAATCTGCTATTTATGAGAATTTGACGGATACACAGCCCACTGTCCCCTTTTTAACTGTTGGTCTATGGATTTTTTCTGTTTTTATGCATTGTCTATTGTCCCATACTATGTATGTTAATAAAGTATTTTTCTATTTCCTTATACATTACGTGTCTTTTCAGCATCATTCTTCTTTCGGGTTATATATCGGCTGGGACTAGGCAGCAGGTAGACGTCAGGCAAGGTGAAGCAGGTCAGACGTGGGATACAGTATGACACGACTTTGGCACAGCACAGTGCTCAACCAGGATGGTATGGAATGCAAGGAACAGGAACACACTAGGAGGCCATCACATAGACAAACTTAGGAAACATTAACAACGCTAAGGCATAGAAGCATGGGGCTGGACCCCTCTTATAGTCCAGGGTACTCATGGGTTCAAGTCATCAGAAGTCTGGTGCGCGCGCTGCCCCTTTACGAGCGGGCACGAGCGTGCGCGCCCCCCCCCTATGGTATACGGCTGAGGTGAGTGGACGCGAGCACTGGCGTCTCCTGAGGAGGCGGCTGGGGCCATCGCTTGCCGACTCGTGGCTGCGGCTGTCAGGAGGAGATTGGAGCTGACGGCCCACAGCCACGGACATTACAGTACTGTTTTTCTGGACACTGTGACACTATTTATTTGGGCACTGTGTTGCACAATCTGGGGGTTTTTATGTACTGTTTTTCTGGACACTGTATGGCACTATCTATATGGGCACTGAGTTGCACTATCTGGGAGTTGTATGTACTGTTTTTCTGGACCCTGTGACACTATTTATCTGGGCTCTGTGTTGCATTATCTGGGAGTTGTATGTACTGTTTTTCTGGACGGTGTATGACTATTTATCTGCGCACTGAGTTGCACTATCTGGGAGTTGTATGTACTGTTTTTCTGGACCCTGTGACACTATTTATCTGGGCACTGTGTTGCACTATCTCGGGGGTTTTATGTACTGTTTTTCTGGACACTGTATGACACTATTTATATGGGCACTGAGTTGCACTATCTGGGAGTTGTATGTACTGTTTTTCTGGACACTGTATGACACTATTTATATGGGCACTGTGTTTCACTATCTGGGAGTTGTATGTATTGTTTTTATGGACGGTGTATAACACTATTTATCTGGGCACTGTGTGGCACTATTTATCTGGGCACTGTGTTGCACTCTCTGGGAGTTGTATGTACTGTTTTTATGGACACTTTATGACACTATTTATCTGGGCACTGTGTTGCACTATCTGGGAGTTGTATGTACTGTTTTTATGGATGGTGTATAACACTATTTATCTGGGCACTGTGTTGCACTCTCTGGGAGTTGTATGTACTGTTTTTATGGACACTGTATGACACTATTTATCTGGGCACTGTGTTGCACTCTCTGGGAGTTGTATGTACTGTTTTTATGGACACTTTATGACACTATTTATCTGGGCACTGTGTTGCACTATCTGGGAGTTGTATGTACTGTTTTTATGGATGGTGTATAACACTATTTATCTGGGCACTGTGTTGCACTCTCTGGGAGTTGTATGTACTGTTTTTATGGACACTTTATGACACTATTTATCTGGGCACTGTGTTGCACTATCTGGGAGTTGTATGTACTGTTTTTATGGACACTTTATGACACTATTTATCTGGGCACTGTGTTGCACTATCTGGGAGTTGTATGTACTGTTTTTATGGATGGTGTATAACACTATTTATCTGGGCACTGTGTTGCACTCTCTGGGAGTGGTATGTACTGTTTTTATGGACACTTTATGACACTATTTATCTGGGCACTGTGTTGCACTATCTGGGAGTTGTATGTACTGTTCTTCTGGACACTGTATGACACTTTATCTGGGCACTGTGTTGCACTATCTGGGAGATGTATGTACTGTTCTTCTGGACACTGTATGACACTTTATCTGGGCACTGTGTTGCACTATCTGGGAGATGTATGTACTGTTCTTCTGGACACTGTATGACACTATTTATCTGGGCACTGTGTTGCACTCTCTGGGAGTTGCATTCTCTGCAGTACTGCTTAACTTGACCAAGGAGGGACCCCGATGTCATGAACCAGCACTAGGAGGCAGCGTTCCCCTCTGCTGACGGCCCTGGATATTACTATTCTGCAACTTCTTTGTATTTTGGGTAGAGCTACACTTTATTACATTGTCATCTGATTTTGTTTTTATTTCACAGCATATTCCTCATATTCCGGATGTGTAACTGCTGCGTTCCTGTTTTTTTGAATCAATAAATTGCTATTGAAAGTTTTTTCATTCACATTAAAAGGAGAGAACGGTACAAAACAAGTGTGACAATGAATCATTAAACAAGAATACACAATGCATGTACTTACAGGTGAGATATATAAAACACGGACAGTTCATGTTATACAGATTCAGATAACAGAGCAAATCTCATACGAGTCTACAAGTAATGCAGAGAGTCGCTGAAGAGGGATTCTAACTGCAAGTTAGTGAGAGTGCGCACTTCATAGGAGGACACATTACAGGTACAACTGTCATTAGCACATTGGAGGCGTAGAACGTCATTCTTTCAAATAAGACCTATGAACCCAGGTTCCCCATTTACTTAGAAACTTGGAGTAGTGTAGTGGTCGAGACTAAATCAGTTTTTGATATCTACAGGTAACGTTGACCAGATTAATATCCTCCTGGATATGGGGTTGAGATACAGTTTTCGAGTATCTTGTCAATACCAACATCGTGGCCATAAGAACATGGTGGACAAAAGGACCAGGGAAAGCATCTAGGCCAATGAATAACAGAGATAATCCTGGGTTTAGAGCAGTGATGGGGAAACTTTTTTCTGCCAATGGCCATTTGGATATTTATAACACCATTTGAGGGTCAGTGACGTGAGGTCAGGTGACCCAGGTCAGGTGACCCAGGTCAGGTAACTCCTCTCGCGGGCCTGCACGCACCGACCTCACTCAGACCGCCGCTGCCTCAATCACTAGTGGTGAATGACACTACTTGGCTCCGACCACCCTCCTCCTGATCCTAAATGTGAATAACGTCACTCGTAGGTGGAGGGCGACGGAGCCAATTAGTATTGTGCCGGCGGCCTGGGTGAGGTCAGGGCGTGTCGGCAGGGCCAGAACAAATGATATGCAGGAGAGTTCCTGGAGTTGCACCATTTTTCCAGCAATGAGGGGAGGATGAAGGGAACATCAGATATAATCTAAAAAGGGTAAAGTACCATCTTAAACTGGTCCTAAAGACCGCTTCCAGGAATGAAGTGCAGCAAGAAACTCTATATATACAACAAAATGCAGCTTGCCATTGGGTAGTAGAAAAGCCTTTTCCTATGTAAGTAATCAGCATTTTTAATTCAACTTTAGTTGTCCCCCAAAATATTGTAATGGAAAGAAATACCTTTGTGTTTTAGAGATGGAAAAATAAAATGGTAAAAATATCTTTAGCAATAGAATTAGAAGTAGGAGGAAGTAGGAGGAAATCTCTGATCTGTAGAAATTTAAAGAATTTTCTATGTGGAAGTTGGAATTGGTCTTTGAGGTACTGGAAATGAAGGGGATCACGCTGATCAAAAAAGTTCTCAATCAAAAGTAATCCTCTAGATCGCCAGAGTGAGAGGTCCAAAGAAAGAATGTGATCCTTTAGGAATGGAAGGGATATTAGTTGGGGTGGGATTTGGCATGTTTGCGAAATTGAGTACATAAAATGAAGCCATACATTACGAGATGTATTTATTGAGGTCAGGTCTATACGGGTGTTTTTAAGATGCCAGAGAGTATTAATAAGGTTGGTTTGTAGCGATTTAGTCCCACACATATGTAACTCAATGCTCACCCAGTGTTTGTCCCCAGTATTACACCACCAGTAGGTCAGTTGATCTAGTATGCTGGCTCTATAGTAGTCTTGATTATTAAGTAGTCCTATACCTCCCGCTTTCCGGTGTTTAGTCCAAATCGAGGCAGAACTACGAGGATGTTTATTGCCCCAGATGGAAGTCATGAGCATTTTATGGGCCTGAGAGAAAAAGTAGTTTGGTAGATGGATAGTAGTTTGGAGATATAGCAATTTTGGCAGAAGTAACATCTTATATGCAGCCACTCTACCATACCAGGATATGATGTCTTTGGACTATTGCAAAACGTCCCTACGAAGAGTCTCAAAAATAGGAGGAAAATTTGCCCTATAGGTCTTAGATGATGGGAATTCTAATTTGATGCCCAGGTAAGAAAGTTCTCGCTATGCCAGGAAAGCAAGAATCTTTGTTTCAATAGTTGTAGTGGATGAGGGGGAATATGGATAGGGAGGAATTGGGACTTCTTTCTATTCATTTTGTAATACGGGACTTGACTATATTGGTCCAGTTTATCAAACATTACGGCAAGTGAAATGGAAGGATTAGTACAGACTACTATTACATCGTCTGCAAACACTGCTACATTGTGGGTGAAATCTCCCACTTGATTTCCAGATATATCCGAATTAGTGCGTATCATTTCAACAAAGTGTTCAATGGACATAATAAAGAAAATGGGGGAGAGGGGGCATCCTTGTCTTGTACCATTGCTAAGGACAAATATGTCTGATAGAGTGCCATAAACATATATTCCGACTGCTGGGTTGGAGTAGAGTGCTTGGATGGCTGAGTAGATTGAACCTACAAAGCCAAATTTAGTGAGAACTGAAAAGGAACGCTCCCAGTTGAGTCTATCAAATGTCTTTTCGGCACCGCGTGAGAGAAATGTTGTGGGGAGTAATGAATTTCAGCTATTTGTAGCAATGTAAGAAGCCTTCTGGTATTATGTGGGGCTTGTCTACCTAAAGTGAAGCAAGTTTGGTCACTTTTAACTAGGGAAGGTATGACTGACATTAGTCTATTAGCTAACACTTTGTAATAGACTTTCATGTCTAAGTTTAAGAGGGAAATAAGGAGAAAGTTGGTGTTAGTGTCTGTTAATTTCCCCGGTTTGGGTATCGTAACAATAAGGGGCATTTCTTTAGGGAAAATTCAAGTGGATATGGCTAAAGTAAACATGTTGGCAAACTTTTTATAGTAGCGGTTGGAGAGCCAATCCGGGCCGGGAGATTTGTGGAGGGGAAGGGAGTTTATAACATTACCGATCTCGTCTCGAGTGATTGGTATGGTCAAAGGGGAGAGTTGTCCTGAAGTGAGAGTGGGTAAGTTTATTTTATCTAAAAAGGATTCGATACCATGCAAAGTAGGTTGAGGCGTATTAGTATAATTTTTCAGGTTCTAAAGAAATGTATAATAGTCTATAAATGCATTTGCTATACCTCTAGACTTGGATATAGGTTGTTGAGTAAGGCCCCATGCATCTAGATTTTGTCCGTAATTATGGACTGTAATTACGGTACGTAATTACGGACCTATTTATTTCTATGGCCGACGGACACCATTCCGTATATTTACGGGAAGGTGTCATTGTCGTAGAAAGCCACTGCAAAAGATAGGACTTCTCCTATTTTTTGCTTTTTATAGACTATGCTCCTATACTTTATATGTAAATTGTGCCACTGAAGATACCTCTAGGAGCGGAATTCCCAGCCAGACGCCCACCCTCTGGCTGAGGATTCCGCTCCTAGAGGGAGTCCCTGACGTCTCTGTCGATATGACGTCAGGGGCTCCCTCTAAGAGCGGAATCGCCTACCAGGAGGAGCCCCTGTCGTTCCTGTCCATATATGGTCAATGGTGTCAGAAGCTCCCTCTAGAAGCGAAGACCCCGGCCAGTGCATTGCAAGATCTCTGGCCGGGGATTCCTGTCTTGGGAAAGTCCTTGACGTCACTGTCCATATATAGACAGTGACGTCAGGTGCTCCCTCCAAGAGCGGAATCCCCTGCCAGAGCGTTGGCAATGTCAGAAATTTTTTGAAAGTCTAGTTACTCTTTAATGTTGGTATACACAAGTGACTTGGTTGTTGCTTTCTTGCTTTTTCTATAAGGCTGTCCTTAGTGTGGAAGAAGGTGTATCGAGCAAGGACATCTGTGGGGACAGGGACCGGGAGAATTTTAGACTTGGGAACTCTATATGCTCTCTTGATGCGGACTTTATACTCAGTGCAGGATGGAAGCATGTGTTTAGTAAGTTGCTGTAAGTAAACCTTGAAGTGTAGCTAAACGTTTGACAAACTTCTGACATGTCATAGTGACATGTTGTAATGACGGGGTAGGGAGACAGACAGGTGAGCCCTAATCTACCCGCCACTCAGTCCCTGCCTACTTGCAACGGCCCGTCCTAGGCGACGGCGTACAACTGGGCGACGGTCCCTACGCTCAATAAGTGCATGACAGACAAACAGAAAAGGGTACACAGAAGCTAAGGGAAATGGGGCAGTTGCCCACGGCAACACAGTGAGCAACAAGAGTAGTGAACGAGCCGAGTCAAACCAGGAGAGTACGAGGTAAATCGCAGAGCAGGAGCATAGTCAGTAAAGCCAGGGTCAAAATGAAGCAAGGTCAATAATCATAGCAGCAGCAGCAGAGCCAGGAAACAGGAAAGAATCACAGGCATTGGAGGAGCAGGAAATGCAGGTATAAATAGACAGAGGGCGGGAGCTAGCTCCATCTGGCCAGGCTGTGATAGGCTCTCCCACTCCTCAGCCTCCCAGCCTGACTGGTAGAAGATCGTGTCACTCTCTCAGACTTAGGAGCAGGTGCAGACTGATTACATACGGGCGTCGACACAGAAGCTGTGTCTGGCAGATCCTTTACAGTACCCCCCCCCCCTTTTAAGAGGGGCCACTGGACCCTTTGTAGGTGGACCTGGCTTATTGGGGAAGCGAAGATGGAACCTCCTGAGCAATACCCCAGCGTGAACATCCCGGGCGGGTACCCAAGTCCTCTCCTCAGGCCTGTATCCTCTCCAATGGACCAGGTACTGGAGGGAGCCTTGGACCATCCTGCTATCCACAATCTTGGCCACCTCGAATTCTACCCTTTCAGGGGTAAGAACAGGGACCGGAGGTCTCCTCGAGGGAGCCAAGGACGGGGAGCAGCGTTTAAGGAGGGTGGCATGAAACACGTCGTGTACTCGAAAAGACGGGGGTAACTCCAGTCGGAAGGAGACAGGGTTAAGGACTTCAATGACCTTGTACGGCCCTATATATCGGGGAGCAAATTTTTTGGACGGGACTTTAAGGCGCAAATTTTTAGAAGATAACCACACCAGATCCCCGACCACAAACAAGGGGTTAGCAGAACGTCTTCTATCTGCCTGAGTCTTTTGTATGCTCTGGAACGCCTCTAGGTTCTTCTGAACCTGGGCCCAGACTGTGCACAGTTCCTGATGAACGACATCTACCTCGGGATTGTTGGAACTACCAGGTGAAACGGAGGAGAACCGTGGATTAAACCCAAAATTACAGAAAAAGGGGGAGACCCCTGACGAGTTACTGACCGGTTATTAAGGGAAAATTCGGCGAGGGGAATGAAGGAGACCCAATCATATTGACAGTCAGAGATAAAACACCTTAAATATTGTTCTAGAGACTGATTAGTCCTCTCAGTTTGGCCTTTAGTTTCAGGATGGAAGGCTGAGGAGAAGGACAGATCAATCTCCAACTTTTTACAGAAGGCTCTCCAAAACAATGAAACAAATTGTACCCCTCTGTCAAAAACAATATTGACAGGAACCTCATGGAGACGCAGGATGTGTTTGACAAACAAGGTAGCTAACGTCTTAGCATTGGGTAGTTTCTTGAGGGGCATAAAGTGGCACATCTTACTGAAACGGTCTACTACAACCCACACCACCGACTTGCCTTGAGATGGAGGCAAATCGGTGATAAAATCCATGGAGATATGGGTCTAAGGTCTCTGGGGAATGGGCAAAGAACATAGTAAGCCTGCTGGTCTGGACCTGGGAGTCTTGGACCTAGCACAAATTTCACAAGCGGTGACGTAGGCCTTAACGTCTTTAAGCAACCCAGGCCACCAATAGTTTCTGGCAATGAGATGCTTGGTACCCAGGATGCCTGGATGGCCAGATAGAGCAGAGTCATGATTTTCCCTGAGTACCCTTAGCCGGAATTGCAGGGGAACAAACAGCTTGTTCTCAGGAAGGTTCCCGGGAGCTGAAACTTGATCAGCCGCAATTTCGGAGACGAAGTCAGAATCAACAGAGGAAATGATTATACCTGGAGGCAAAACACAAGCAGGATCTTCCTCCGAAGGAGGGCTGGCCATGAAGCTACGCGACAGTGCATCAGCCTTAATATTTTTAGACCCAGCCCTATAGGTGACCAAAAAGTTGAATCTAGTTGTAAAGGATCTGCCAGGTACTACGTCTGTGTATACTCCCGGGATTAATCAGTCGACACCTGAGGCCAGACCTCTTAGACTGACACCGGCTCCCACCAACCAGGGTGGCAGGCTCAGGAGTGGGAGAGCCTATCGCGGCCTGGTCAGTCGGAGTTAGCTCCGCCCCCTGTCCATTTATACCTGCCGTGTTCTCTTCCTCAGTGCTTGTTATTCTTCTTGGATTCCTGGCCCCACTGCTGCCTTGCTCCAGCCTGCTTCTGCCGTGCTTCTGCCTTGCTTCAGTTCCACTTATCCTACTTCGCTTTGCCCCTGGCTTGCTTCCTGCTCCGTGCTCTCGTTGGTATACTCCACTACATCCTGATCCTGACTGACTCATTCACTGCTCCGTTTCCTCGCGGCGTTCCGTGGGCTACTGCCCCTTCCCTTGCGTGTTCCCTGTTTGTACTCCCTTGCACTTAGACAGCGTAGGGACCGCCGCCAAGTTGTACCCCGTCGCCTAGGGCGGGTCGTTGCAAGTAGGCAGGGACAGGGCGGTGGGTAGATTAGGGCTCACATGTTCCCTTCACCTCCTTCCTGCCGTTACACTAGTAAAAAATAACGCCCATCGAGCTTGTCTCGGGTTTAGCCTCCGGGCAGATTCTAGGAAAACCAGATTCTTGTGGTCGGTAAGAACCGTTACCTGGTGCCTAGCCCCCTCCAGGAAGTGGCGCCACTCTTCAAATGCCCATTTAATGGCTAAGAGTTCGCGGTTGCCAATATCATAGTTACTCTCAGTGGGCGAGAACTTCCTGGAGAAGTAGGCACAGGGACGGAGATGGGTGACGGACCTGGTACCCTGGGACAAGACAGCACCCACTCCCACCTCGGAGGCATCAACCTCCACGGTGAATGGCTCCATTTGGTTAGGCTGAATCAGCACAGGGGCCGAGATAAATCACTTCTTAAGGACCTCAAAAGCCTGGACCGCCTCTGGAGGCCAGTGGAGATCAGCACCTTTGCGAGTAAGATCCGTAAGAGGCTTAGCGATGACCGAGAAGTTAGCAATAAATCTCCTGTAATAATTAGCAAACCCCAGGAAGCACTGTAACGCCTTCAGGGAGGCAGGTTGGACCCATTCAGCCACACAGCCTGAACCTTGGCAGGTTCCATGCGGAATTCATGAGGAGTGAGGATTTGACCCAAAAGTTGTATCTCCTGCACCCCAAACACACATTTTTCGGTTTTAGCAAACAGTTTGTTTCCCCGAAGGGCCTGGAGCACCTTCTTTACATGCTCAATGTGGGAGGACCAGTCCTTGGAAAACACAAGTATGTCATCAAGGTACACTACAAGAAATACGCCCAGGTAGTCTATTAAAATCTCATTTATGAAATTCTGGAAGACAGCGGGAGCATTACACAACCCAAAGGGCATGACGAGGTATTCGAAATGACCTTCTGGCGTGTTAAACGCAGTTTTCCACTCATCCCCCTCTTTGATGCGGATAAGGTTATAAGCCCCCCGTAGATCAAACTTAGAGAACCATTGGGCCCCCTGAACCTGATTGAAGAGATCAGGAATCAAAGGAAGGGGATACTGGTTCCTTACAGTGACCTTATTCAAGTTTCGGTAGTCAATGCACGGCCTAAGACCACCATCCTTCTTCCCTACGAAGAAGAAGCCAGCACCTACCGGAGAAGTAGAGGGGCGAATGTAACCCTTGGCCAGGCACTCCTGCATATACTCTCTCATGGCTTCACGTTCGGGACAAGAGAGATTAAATATCCTACCCTTAGGGAGCTTAGCTCCTGGTACCAAATCGATTGCGCAATCGAATTCTCTATGAGGAGGCAACACTTCGGAGGCCTTTTTAGAAAAAACATCAGCGAAGTCCTGAATAAACTCAGGTAGAGTGTTCACCTCCTCACGGAGAGAGATAAAATTAACAGAAAAACATGACGTCATGCATTCATTACCCCATTTGGTAAGATCCCCAGTATTCCAGTTAAACGTGGGATTATGCATCTGCAACCAGGGAAGGCCTAAAACCAAATCGGACGATAATCCCTGCATCACCAGTACAGAGCACTGCTCCAAATGCATGGAGCCAACAAGGAGTTCAAAAACAGGGGTATGCTGTGTAAAATAACCATTAGCAAGAGGAGTGGAGTCGATACCCACTACCGGGACAGGTTTAGGCAAGTCAATCAATGGCATAGCTAGAGACATAGCAAATTCCACAGACATAATATTAGCAGAAGACCCTGAATCCACGAAGGCACTGCCGGTGGCAGACCTACCCTCAAAAGAGACCTGAAAGGGAAGCAAGATCTTATTAGGTTTCATATATACGGGAAATACCTGTGCGCCCAAATGACCTCCCCGATGGTCACTTAGGTGCGGAAGTTCTTCTGCTGCTTATTCTTACGCCTAGGACAGTTGTTCACTTGATGCTTGTTATCCCCACAGTAGAAGCAGAGACCATTCTTCCTGCGGAACTCTCTACGTTGTTGGGGAGACACGGAGGCACCGAGTTGCATAGGTTCATCCGAGTTTTCTGTGGAAGAATGAAGCAACGGAACCTCGGGAGCCATCATAGAGGGGTCAGAGGGGAAGGCACAAAAACGTTCCAGTCGTCGTTCCCTGAGACGTCGGTCAAGACGTACCGCTAAAGCCATAACCTGATCTAGGGAGTCAGAAGAGGGATAGCTAACTAACAGGTCTTTCAGGGCGTTCGACAGACCCAATCTAAACTGGCACCTCAAGGCAGGGTCATTCCACCGAGAAGCTACACACCACTTCCTAAAGTCAGAACAGTACTCCTCAACGGGTCTCTTACCCTGACGTAAGGTCACCAGCTGACTCTCGGCAAAGGCAGTCTTATCAGTCTCGTCATATATGAGCCCGAGAGTAGAAAAGAAAAGATCAACAGAGGAAAGTTCAGGGGCGTCAGGAGCCAAGGAGAAGGTCCATTCTTGGGGCCCGTCCTGGAGCCGGGACATAATTATACCCACTCGCTGGCTCTCAGAACCTGAGGAGTGGGGCTTTAAACGGAAATAGAGCCTACAACTCTCCCGAAAGGAGAAAAAAGTATTCCGGTCCCCTGAGAACCGGTCAGGCAGCTTGAGGTGGGGTTCAAGAGATGAGGTGGGGGGCACTACCAGGGTAGAAAAGGTATATGGGCCTGTGATTATGTAATGACGGGGTAGGGAGACAGACAGGTGAGCCCTAATCTACCCGCCACTCAGTCCCTGCCTACTTGCAACGGCCCATCCTAGGCGACGGCGTACAACTGGGCGATGGTCCCTACGATCAATAAGTGCATGACAGACAAACAGACAAGGGTACACAGAAGCTAAGGGAAATGGGGCAGTTGCCCACGGCAACACAGTGAGCAACAAGAGTAGTGAACGAGCCGAGTAAAACCAGGAGAGTACGAGGTACAAATCGCAGAGCAGGAGCGTAGTCAGTAAAGCCAGGGTCAAAATGAAGAAAGGTCAATAATCATAGCAGCAGCAGCAGAGCCAGGAAACAGGAAAGAATCACAGGCACTGGAGGAGCAGGAAATGCAGGTATAAATAGACAGAGGGCGGGAGCTAGCTCCGTCTGGCCAGGCTGTGATAGGCTCTCCCACTCCTCAGCCTCCCAGCCTGACTGGTAGAAGATCGTGTCCTCATTCTAAGCCATGAATAAGGACGGAGACACCATCCGAAACGCGTAGGCTACCTACCTTCAAATTTTTCATTGCAAGATATACCATATACGCTAATGAATACCCTCTTTTAATCAAGAACGAATAAATACTTGGAAAAAGTTTCCTTTTACTTCTGCCAGCGCTGGATCCAAACACTCCTTCCTACAAAACATCGTGTCACTCTCTCAGACTTAGGAGCAGGTGCAGACTGATTACCCACGGGCGTCGACACAGAAGCTGTGTCTGGCAGATCCTTTACCCATGTCATAAGTTTGTATTGGTGGTGGTTCGAGCACGGAGACCCCCACCAATCGCTAGAACGAAGCAGCTGAAGCGTTCGTGGGAGCGCTCAGGTGCTTCATTTCTGTTCGGCTTTTTCCGAAAAGCCGACGTATCGGAGTATGGGCTCATAGGCTTTGTATTGAGTCCGTACACCAATACATTTATTTCCAGAAAAAGCCGAACAGACACGAAGCAGCTGAGTGCTCACATGAGTGCTTCAGCTACTTCGTTCTAGCGATTGGTGGGGGTCTCAGTGCTCGGACCCAGGTGCGTAGCTAGGGGGGGAGGCAGGTGGTGCATTCTGCCCAGCCAATCAGCGCCTTTCATAGATGCTTCGTTCAACCCCAGGAGACCTGCGCAGCAGAGAGCAGGTCTCCATTGCTGCCGGCCGGCGTGGGAACGGGATTAAGGTGAGTTTGAATAGTTTGTTATTTTATTGTAAAAAAAAAAGTGTGTGGCTTTATCTACGGGGGTGGCTTTATCTACAGGGAGCTTTATCTAAAGGTGGGGCTTTATCTATGGGGGGACTTTATCTACAGGGGGGCTTTATCTACAGGGGGGCTATATACTGGTGTGGGCTATCTATGGAGCACCATATACAGGGGTGGGCTATATCTACAGGGGGGCTATATACAGGGGTGGGCTATCTGTGGAGCACTATATACAGCGGTGGACTATATGTGGAGCACTATATACAGGGGTGGACTATATGTGGAGCACTATATACAGGGGTGGGCTATCTGTGGAGCACTATAGGGGGAGCTATTTGTGGGACACTATATACAGGGGTGGGCTATATGGGGGCACTATCTACAGGGGTACAGGGGGCTCTATTGCAGGCACTATCTATAGGGGGCATGGTGTGTGTGTGTGTGTGTGTGTGTGTGTGTGTGTGTGTGTGTGTGTGTGTGTAAGATACAGTGTATGGTGCTATTATAATTAGAGGTGCAGTGTATGGCGCTAATATATTTAGGGGCGTAGTGTGTGGTATAATGAAAACATCTGAGCAGCAAACTGCAGAAAGGGTCTGTGACCGGGATAAGTCATCATAGAGGTCTGGACCAGATGGAGAAAAAGAACTAGAATCTGAGACGTCACTGGTGAGTCACTTAATGTAAATGTTTATTCTGCCTCTAATCAGCACTGTAGTCACTGTATGATCTGCAGTGAGATGATGGTGGTATGACTATGATATGATTTTTTTTTTGTGAAACAGCATCTCCCAGCATATCCTCACAATTGTTCGGGCAATGCTGGGAGCTGTAGTTTCACGCCGTACATACCTATACGCCAGGGTTTGCACTAAATTGAGCTGTATTTGTGCTGGTGTTGTATTTATGTACTGAGCTTGGTTCTGGTGCTGTATATATGTACTGAGCTTTGTTCTGGTGTTGTGTATAGAACTACATTGCTTGTAAAATGTACAAATGATTTTGGTAGAGAGAACAAACACGGCGAGGGGGCAGGAGATGTTGGGAAAGGAGGTTGGGGGGGGCCAAACTGAATCTTTGCCCCGGGTGCTGGAGTACCTAGCTACGCCTCTGCTCGGACCCCACCAATCCAAACTTCTGACATGTCACTATGACATGTCAGAAGTTTGTCGTACGTTTAGCTACACTTTAAGGTCTGTCTGCGTTGTGAGCGGATGCAAAAGAGTACATTTTGTCTTAGACGTGGGTAACTCCCCTCAGTTCCAATGTTGCTTGAAAAGGCAAAATGATCTTTGTAAAATCTGTTTGAAGGGAACTTCTGAGTGCAAGAAGCATGGGTTTAAAGGAAGGGAGTCGCGAAAAAATTTTTTTTATATCAATTTGCTTTTAGTGTTTTATTTAAAAATGTTTTATTTATTTGTGTGTTTGTGTTTTACTTTTTTTTATTTTTGAACTTTTTCTTGTCTATGGGGGCTGCCATTTTTTTTTTCATCTCTGTATGTGTCGATTAACGACACATACAGACATGGAATACGACACATACAGCCCCATAGAGAATGCGAACGGGACCAGTTCCATTCACTATGCTGTACGCCGTCTGTGTGGGAACGGCGCATGCGCCGCTCCCACACAGTCCAAATGGAAGGTCTTCGGCCGAGCGACATCCGGCGCCATTTTCTTGTGGACCGGAAGCCGCGGCCGGACAGTAAGATGACTACTTCCGGTCGCGGCTTCCGGACATGTGATTAGAAGCAAGCACTAGGAGTGGAGGGAGCGGAGGCAGCGGCGGGTGTGTAACACAGAGGAGGTTGTATTATGTATGGCATTAATACTTGCAGTTACTTCCGCCGTCTGGGTAACAGGAGAAGCCCCTTCGTGTACGGTTTGGCAAATGAAGTTTAATGTAGATAAATGTAAAGTTATGCACTTGGGCTGAGCAAACAAATTGTACAAATATGCATTAAATGGTAAAACATGGCGTAATATTGGTGGACAGTGCATCTACCTTTAGCAACCAGTGCCAGGCAGCTGCTGCCAATGCAAATTAAATCATGAGATACATCAAAAGAGGCCTAGATGATCATGACAAGAACAAAGTTTTGCCTCTGTACAAATCACTAGTCAGGCCACACATGGAATATTGTAGACAATTTCCGCACCTGTCTATAAGAAGGACATGGCTGAACTAGAACGGGCGCAAAAAAGAGCTAAGAAGGTAATTAAGAGAATGGGCAGGTTGCAGTACCATGAAAGGTTATCAAACTTGGGGCTATTCAGTTTAGAAAAAAAGACGGCTTAGGGGACGATCTAATTACAATGTACAGATATATAACTGGACAGTACAGAGGTCTGTCTAATGATCTTTTTACACCTAGGCTTGGAACAAGGACAAGGGGCCATCCTCTATGTCTAGAGGAGAAAAGGTTTCACCACCGTCACAGACCAGGATTCTTTACTGTAAGAGCAGTGAGACTATGGGACTCTCTGCCACACAATGTTGTTGTTAAGGATCTGCCAGGCACAGCTTCTGTATTCACGCCCATAGGTAATCAGTCTGCACCTGCTTCTATGTCTGTGAGACTGACTCCATCTTCCACCACTCAGGATGGCAGGCTTAGGAGTGGGAGAGCCTATCACAGCCTGGCCAGACGGAGCTAGGTCCCGCCCTCTGTCTATTTATACCTGCCTTTCCTGTTCCTCCTTGCTTGTGTTTCTTCTCTGTTGGTTTACTGGCCCTGCTGCAGCTTCTTGAACTACTTGTCCCTGCTTCGTATTGACCCTGGCTTACTGACTAGTCTTCTGCTCTGCGTTTGGTACCTCGTACACTCCTGGTTTGACTCGGCTTGTTCACTACTCTCCTGTTCTGCGTTTGGCACCTCGTACTCTCCTGGTTTGACTGCCCCGTTTCCCTTTGTTCTGTGTTTCCTTGTCTGGTTGTCTGTCGTTCACTTACTGAGTGTAGGGACCGTCGCCCAGTTGTACCCCGTCGCCTAGGGCGGGTCGTTGCAAGTAGGCAGGGACTGAGTGGCGGGTAGATTAGGGCTCACTTGTCTGTTTTCCTATCCCTGTCATTACAGTTGTGATGGTTGATTCTTTGAACAAGTTCACGAAGGGCCTCGATGTTTTTCTTGAAAAATATAATATTACAGGTTATGAGCACTAGATTCTGGAGATTGGACGTTGATCCAGGGATTTATTCTGTTTGCCCTATTTGGACTCGGGGAGGAATTTTTCCCCTAATGAGGCAATTGCCATCCACCTCATGGGCGTTTTGCCTTCCTCTGGATGAACACGGTAGGATTATAGGCTGGACTTAATGGACCTGTGTCTTTTTTGAACTTTATCAATTATATAACTATGTAACGGTGAGCTGGCGGCACCATGTTGCCATCAGAGAAAAATAAAGATTCTAGCGACCTGTCGCCTCTAGATGTCAGTGATTTCTTCCTGCCCATCGCCGCTAGAAATATTCCCTTAGTCTGGGAGAGAAGTAAGTTTGCTTCGATGTGCCAGAGCTCTGAGTCTATGTGGTCATCCAGTTTGATGGCCAAGCCATGTCCCCCATAACTGCTGCGTTTTGAAATCAAATGTGGTCTAAAAGAAACGGCAGTACTGGACCACCTACCCACCATTCACCAGTCTTACCCATAATGCACTGGAATATGACTACTGCTGGAATATGTGCTGACGCTGTACTAGGAATCTATGAATAAATGCCTGTCTACTGTATATGTCTGTATGTGATGGAGAGTAAAGTGTAGGGTCCTTATTCGGGCATGACCACACATGGCGGAATTCCTCCGCAACTGTCCGCATCAATGCCGCACCTAATCCGGGTTGCGGATTACGGCTGCGGATCTGCACAAAATGTGCAGAAAATTGATGCGGACTAGCTGCTGCGGACTGCGGGAAAAGTGCTTCCCTTCTCCCTATCAGTGCAGGATAGAGAGAAGGGACAGCACTTTCCCTAGTGAAAGTAAAAGAAATTCATACTTACCGCCCGTTGTCTTTATGACGCGTCCCTCCTTCGGCATCCAGCCCGACCTCCCTGGATGACGTGCCAGTCCATGTGACCGCTGCAGCCTGTGCTTGGCCTGTGATTGGCTGCAGCCGTCACTTACACTGAAACGTCATCCTGGGAGGCCGGACTGGAGACAGACGCAGGGAGTTCTCGGTAAGTACGAACTTCATTTTTTTTTACAGATACATGTATATTGAGATCGGTAGTCACTGTCCCGGGTGCAGAAACAGTTACTGCCGATCGCTTAACTCTTTCAGCACCCTGGACAGTGACTATTTACTGACGTCTCCTAGCAACGCTCCCGTCATTACGGGAGCCCCATTGACTTCCTCAGTCTGGCTGTAGACCTAGAAATACATAGGTCCAGCCAGAATGAAGAAATGTCAAGTTAAAAAAGCAAGACGCATCCGCAGCACACATGACATGTGCATGACAGCTGCGGACTTCATTGCGGAACTTTGAATCTCCATTGAAGTCAATGGAGAAATTCCGCCATGAGTCCGCCACTGCTCCGCAACAGACAGAGCATGCTGCGGACACCAAATTCCGCTCCGCAGCCTATGCTCCGCAGCGGAATTGTACGCATCGTGTAAACGAACACTGCTAAATTAAAGTGAAAGTCAATGGAGAAACGGCTCCGCTGCGGATTAACGCTGCGGAGTGTCCGCAGCGGAATTTAAGTGAAATTCCGCCATGTGTGAACCCGCCCTTCAAATATATTGGGAAATTGCTTACATATTAATTTCCTAATCTAAGGTTATGAAAATCTTATAGACATCCGCATCGTATTTGACACTGATTTTGGCCCGGATTCCACACCAAAATACGTGTGGAACCCAATGACAATTTGCATCTCATACATGTGAAAAGGGTTTCCACAACCCCAAATAAATGCTATAGAAAATTACCACATGGAAATAAATTAGACACGGAAATAAGTAGCATGCTTTTTTTTTTTGCAGATTCCACATGGAAAAGCTGAGGTTTAGCCCCATTGAATGACAATGCGGCTCGTCTTCGTGCGGATCTGCTGTACACCCGCAGCACATCTGTGGCAAAAATCTGAAGGTCAGTCTCGGATCTCTGCCACAAATGTACAAATCAGATTTAATGGCGACATTTGAACGGAGCTTTATATATTGGGAGGTTCACACCAGAGGAATCCTACACCTTGAAGAGCATTTCTAAAAGGAGATTAATAAAAACAAAGTAAGGCGGCACGTATTTAGTTAGTTGCATGTACAGCTCCGATCTTGGGTTCTCGGACTGATCGTCTTTCCTCGGGGTCGACAAGGAATTTTTTCCCTAGTGCACAAATTGGCCAAAAAGTGCGCAGGGTTGTTGCCTTCTTCTGGATCAGCAGCTGAGAGTAGGAATTGTATTTATTGTACAAAATAAAGAGCTTTGTCTGCTCCTCATTTCTCCATGTTATCCTGCAGTCATGTATTATTATAGATTATGGGGGGGGGGGGTTATTATGGGTGTTTTGCTTCTGGTTATGCAATATACCATATACAATGTACCCATGATGCATTGGATAATATACACATACAGAGATAAAAAGGAAACTAAAAAGGTAAAAAATACAACAAAAAGAAAAACAGAAAAATTATTCTGTATGCGTCCTCGATCAGCTATTTTTCCCTCCTCCTCCTCACAATCCTGTGTCCGGCTGTATATAGTGGTATTATATGTGTGCAGTGTATATAGAGGTATTATATGTGAGTACAGTATATAGTGGTATTATATGTGTGCAGTGTATATAGTAGAAAATACAGGAAGAAAAAACGGGATGCACGGCGCTGCTTAATAAGAAAGGTTTTAATGACGATAAATGCTACGCGTTTCGATACCGGACCGGCATCTTCATCAGGCATATCATGAGAGTAGTAAAAAAACACACATATATATACACAAAAGTACAAGTGAAAAGTAAGATCATTGGACCAGTTCAGACCAGCCTCCTGGCCAAAAACCGCCAAAACCTGCAGGTCAAAGTTCAGAAATGTCAGAAAAAATTAAAACAGTAAACAGTAAAAATGAGGTGAATAAAAGTCACAAATGGGTTGCTAGCAGATAATGCAGGGGTCAGGAACCTTTTTGGCTAAGAGAGCCGTAAACGCCACATATTTTGAAATATAATTCCGCGAGAGCCGTACAATATGTTTAAAGGGCCATTGACAGATCAATCGCTCCAATGTTCACTTAGTACAGCAAGGAATGCTCCTCCCTGCTGTATAAAGCCACAACTGGACTGAAACAATGGTAATTAGCAGTAAAAAAATTAAATAAATAACTTACATTGTGAGCTTGCGATGCATGACATCAGTCCAGCAGTCTGGCTTCTTCTTTTTCCTGCGCATGACTGGAAGCTGGCATTCTTCCCACCTGATGTTGAGAGAATGCCAGCTTTGAGGCATTCGCAGAAGAAAGAAGCTGGAATGTTGGACATGTCACACAACGCATTGTCAGTTATGTCAATTATCTATTTTATTATTTTACAGCAAATTATTGTTTAGGTCCAGCGGTGGCTTAGTGCAGCAGAGAGGAACACTCCTTTGTGTACTAAGTGACCGCTGGAGCAATTGTATCTGTCAGTGGCCCTTTTAAAAGTGTTGGTTGGTATCACAGAAAATGAACAAAAAAGAGAGGCTCAGACCCATCTGGGAGACCTCCAGAGCTGTAATAAAGCGCTCAGAACAGATTTTTGCCCTGATAGTGGTCCTTTAAATCAGTTTCTTATGCCCACAAGAGATTAATTTAAAGCCCCCAAGAGTGTAATATGGGTGGCAGATGTTTTTTAAGGCCATATTTTTATTTTTTTGGGGGGGGGGGGGGCTATATTATGGATTATGTGGGATTATTTTCAGGGGTGAAGTGGGAAGGGGGGGTTGGTGGGACACACTGTATTACACAGCCCCTTTATTGATGCAGCTCACTGCTGCTGACCATGAGGCTGTGTAACAATTTCCATGTTATAATGTTCACCTTCAAAGCAGCAGCACAGCCAGGGGTTTCTGGAACGTCCAAGGGAGACACAAGGGAGGAGGCAGATGCCGCTTCACTAGGGGACGCAGGTGCGTGCTTGCAGACGGCGCGGCTATGCAGGGAGTTATGGGAAATGTAGTCCATGCTCCCTGCCGCTCACCACTGCCGCCAATGCTTATCAGGCCATCAAAGAACTACCGTATATGTCGGCGTATAAGACGACTGGGCGTATAAGACGACCCCCAACTTTTACCCTTAAAATATAGAATTTAAGATATACTCACCATTTCGTGCAGGAGCGCTTCACTATGGCCATCGGCGGCAGGACCCAGGACTCTCTGTCTCTTTGAACTCGCGCATGCGCAGATAGGCTGCTTCATCGCGCGAGATCTGAGAGGCAGGGAATGAGAGGAAAGGGCGGGCCAGAGCATCTTACAGAGATGTTCCCTGGCGGCTAATACCGGCTTCCCTCAGATCCGTGGCGGATTCCGTGCATCCCGGGAGCCTGTGTACCGGACTGCAGGCTCACAAGGTAACACACAACCTGTGTGTAGACAATATGTAGACTAGGGATGTCACGATACCAGAATTTGGACTTCGATACCGATACTTCGTTTAGTATTGCGATTTCGATACCACTTTCGATACTTTTGCCAACAGTAATAAAAAAAAAATTCTTCCGTTTTCTGATGTGAGGCGCGACGTGTGATGAATTTTGAACGCGCCTCACATTAATAGTAATTAATCCCATCATGTTTCTCAGTCATATTGGGTTCATGTGTAAGGTACATGATGGGGTTAATTACTATTAATGTGAGGAACATGGAGGGTAAATTCATCGCACCTCGCGCCTCACATTAATAAGTGAATGAAAGCCGTGTTTATTTCATTTTTTTACAGCGTACACATCATAAATGATGCAAAAACATTGTTGTGCGCGCCATTACTGAATGTGTGTATTTTATGTATTGAGACTTATTTTAATGTTTATTGTAAAAAAGGTGAAGGTGTATTTTTTTAAAAATGTAACCATACTTTGTTTTTACTTTATTTTTAAACTTTAATGTACTGACATATATCAGATATGTACCAGTACATTAGCCTGTGGACAGATAGCACACAGGCTGTTGTTAGGACATACTTGGGTATATCCTAACAACAAGAGATATGGTCAGACAGCCCTGGGGTCCGTCAATAGACCCTGGGCTGTCTGCCCATATATGGTATGGCCCTCGATCGCGTCACAGGAATTCCCTGTGATGCGATCCAGGGGCATCCCCCCTTCTCACTTTCCCCTGAATGCTGCAGTCAGCTGTGATCGCAGCATTCACGGGAATAACGGCGGAGATGAGAGGTTCTCTGATCTCCGGCGTTATAGAGCGGGGCTGCGGCTGTGTAATACAGCCATTGCCCCGCTCCTGACAGGAAGTGCGCGCGCGGTCAGCATGAGGAGATGCGGCCGGCGCTGCACTAATGAGCGGCAGTTCAGGCACTGAAGACAACATGGGGGTGCTTTGTAGCGCGCCCGCCATGTTCTGTCTTCAATGCCGCAGATCATTAGTGCAGCGCCGGCCGCATCACATGATGCTGACCCCGCGCGCATATGTCAGGACTCAGGAGCGGGGCTGTGGCTGAATTACACAGCCGCAGCCCCGCTCTCATAGTCATGTGTACTATACTGAGCTGTGCGGCTGCAACGTGCATCCCTCCCATAGACAGGTAGGAGCCCTGTCTGCGAGCCAGATACGGCCATCAAAAGAGCCATATCTGGCTCGCGAGCCATAGGTTCCCGACCCCTGAGATAATGCATGACATAAAATGACACACAGGGCCACATTTGTTACAGTATATAGACGAACAGTCACAGAGCAGCAGGGAAATGCTGCACTCAATGCAAATAGTATGTTGTACATAAGGAAGTTTTATTTGTGGTATGTGGAAGGGATACGTAGTCTGAAGTTGTCATGGGGATAGTGAGATACTACAATGTCAGAAAAAACTGTACGAGATCATTCATAACGCGCATACTGGCGCGTTGTCATGGCAACCATAAACAAATGCATGCCGGAAGAGAGGGGAAATGTGTTGGAACGCATGATGAAGCGCAAAGATCGCAGGGGGGAAGTTGTACACAAGGGTAAATTGAGCCAGCAAATAGCTGGAGCATATATGCTAATTATATCAAAAATACAGCTAATAGACATACTTGTAATTGTGTATGCTGTATATATTTGTAAGAAATGATGGAATAAAACTAATAAAATAATGCAATATGAGGAATATGTATAACCTCGACATCGGATAGCTCTGGAAATATTAGTGCATATATAAATAACAATATGGATAGTACGATGCGAAAAATGGAAGAAATATATGAAAATTTAAAAATAGGTTAGTATAGACTTTAGGAAACACCATATCAAAATAAAATTAATAATTAATACACCATCGAAGAAATTAGTAATTAATAAAAAATCAATAGAATTAATAATTAAGAGGCTGTCCGTAGAATACAACACAAAAAAATGTTTGACATTAATCCAAAGCGGACTCCGTAATATCATTAAGGCCATTAGGAAATAAGGTCGCCAATTTATATATCCAAAAATTTTCTCTTTGTTTTAATCTAATAAATCTATTAGATATATCAAGGGGTATTTTTTCAATGGGAGTCACAGTGATAGAATCAAAATTGCATTTATGTTCAATGGCACAGTGGCGGGACACGCTATGTTTTTCGAACCCAGTCCTAACATTAAATCTGTGTTTATTGACTCTACATCTGAGGGTTTGGGTGGTACGACCCACATATTGTCGATTGCACGCGCATTGTAACAGGTAGATAACATAGTCACTACCACAGTTGAGAAAACTTTTAATCGGGAAACTTTCATTCGTGATTATGGAAGTGAAGTGTGTTTTTTTGTTTGAAATATTTAGACAACAGAGACATCTGGATTTGCCACAACGATAAGACCCGTTAATGATTAATGAAGTTTTTGGAGGGTCTTGGGTAATTTTATGCAGTTTGCTCGGCGCTATCATGTTTCTTAAAGTTTTTGCCCTTCTATAAGTGATCCTAGGCCTCATGGGAAGGATACTTTTCATGTATTGGTCATTTTTTAGGATGTGCCAGTGCTTTAGAAGTATAGAATTAATTAATTTACTCCCTTTATTAAAGGTAGTGATAAAATTACAATTAAAATCAGTTGGTTTCACAACTGCCCGGGATGTGGGGTTGATACATTCAATTTGTGTTAGCGCTTTTGCTCTAGACTCTGCTCCCTTGATCAATCTAGTTGGAAAGTTTTTTTGTTTAAATCTTTTTTTCAAAATATTACATTCAGCGGAGAAATCTTTGTCGCTAGTGCAATTTTTTCTTATTCGTTTGAATTGGCCAAACGGTACATTTTTTAGCCATGGACGGTAATGTGCACTTTTAAAATTTAGATAGCTGTTAACATCAACTCCTTTAAAATGTGTCTTAGTACTTAAGAGGCGGCCATTTTTTTCAATTGTTAAGTCTAAAAAATCTATTCGTTCAAGAGACGAAGTATGCGTAAGTGTAATCCCAAAGTTGTTATTATTGAGGTGGCTTACCCAATCTAAAATTACAGTTGAATTGCCTTTAATGATGAAAAAAAGGTCATCTATATAAAATATAGAAAATAATATTATCCTTGAAATTATGGTCACCGTATATATAGAAATCTTCAAAGGCCCCCATGTACAGGTTAGCGTACGATGGGGCAAATCTTGACCCCATCGCACAGCCCTTTACTTGTCTGTAAAATTTGCCCTCAAAAGTAAATACATTGTGTTTAAGTATAAAATCAATACAGTCCATTAAAAAATTGATCTGATTATTCGGGAAAAGGGGGTTAGAGGTTAAATAAGTTAAAGACGCTTGCATGCCGAGATCATGTGGGATATTTGTGTAAAGTGATGTCACATCTGCAGTAAAAAACCATAGATCCGTAAAATCGTGGGCGGTTTGCAGTTTATAGAGTTCTCTGATTAGATGGGTAGAATCTTTAAGGTAAGACGGTAGTTTAACCACATGTGATTGGAGGTGAATATCTATAAAATGTGATAGGTTGCTGGTTAAGGACCCTATCCCTGAGATAATGGGTCTGCCCGGGGGATTTTCTAGGGATTTGTGAATCTTTGGTAAATGATAAAGAAATGGAATGGTGGGAAAAGGAACGGTTAAAAATGTTTTCTCTTTTTTATTTATAGTCTGATCGGTATAGGCCGTTTCAATGAGTGATTTATATTCAAGTAGAAATGTTGGTATTGGGTTGTGCTGCAGTTTCTCGTAAAAGTTTGTATCGGACAGTAGTCTGTAGGCCTCATTGGTATAGTCATCACGATCCTGTATTATAATCCCGCCACCCTTGTCGGCAGATCGTATCACTATTTGGTGATTATTTTGTAAACTTTTTAGTGCAATGCGTTCAAACTTAGTGAGGTTGTCTATGGAGTAAATCGGTTGCTCTATTGTCTTGAAGTCATTACTGACCAAATTGTAAAACGTTTCTAGTGCCGGTCCACGATGGTGGAGGGGATAGAATGAAGATCTAGGGTGGACATCCACACTAACAGATTTGGGAATGTGAGTAGATGAGGTCAAATTTTGTGTGGACTCTGGTGATGTCATTACTGGAGATAATGCGAAATGACGTAGAAGTGTGAGTCTACGCATAAACCTATTCAGGTCCATAAAGACCTCAAAACCATCCGGTGCGGTGGTGGGACAAAAAGAGAGCCCCTTGGAGAGTAAACTAGTCTCGTTAACATTTAGGATATATTTAGATAGATTAAAAAGCTTTATAGTTTCTGCTTGTATTTCTTTGGGAGGAGGGGGAGGTTTGTGTCTGCCCCCTCTGCATCCTCTGACTCTTCCTCCAATTTTCTTTTTGATGTGATCTTTTGTATTTTTGGGAAGAAGGATGTAATTGTTTGAGATTTTGGACTTTTTAAAATGGGCAGAAGGATATCTCGTGATTGGGAGATCGGGGTAATTGGAGGTCTGGTGAACTGTGGTGGAAGTCCTAAAAAAGACACTGTTGCCAGAGTGTTGTCAAAAATGGGCTCAGGGCCATCCGTGGTGATGTTATGTAGAAATGACACAGCATGTGGACTAATAACCTGAACCAGATCGTCATGTGTGGTTAAATTCAACATGGATGATGGAGGTGGTGATGTAATATCAATTTCTATAGAGTCATTAAACAAGGGGGATTCAAATGACTGTTCGAAGGGAGTGTCTGGAACAAGATTAAAAAGTTTCAAATGTGCCTCTAAATTGGCGGATTTAAAAGCGTATTGGGGTATTGGTCCCAAATGATTGGTGCATGTAATATTCGTCAAATATGAATTTATTGGATTTTGAGGGTCTGTGCCATTGGAATGTATGGATTGTTGGTGATGTAAATGGTTAATTGGGATGGAGAGAGGTTTGGGAATGTGGAGAGGGGTAACTGGCCCAGTGTTGGAACCAATAATATTGGATATACTGGTGTTTATGTTTTTGTTCATATGGACAGATGGGGTTGGTACATTCATAATTGTATTTTTTATTTTGCTAGTGTCGGTCCTAGATGTTGAATCACAATTGTCAACTTGTTTGGATTTAGAGCGCTTGAATGAATAGGATGATTTACCGAAAGGAGTATTTATCTTATTTGCATGGGAGTCCATATGCGGACGCTTGATAGGGAGGGGTTTGGAGGTCCAATCACCCAATTTGTTATCCATGTAATCCGCTCTATCTCGTTTTAGTTTTTTCATTTTTTTACCAATGATATCTCTTTCAAACGCATGCAAGCGATCAATGGTTGACAATTCCAATTTTTTGTAATCAGGAATATCAGAGAAGCGGCACAACTGCTCGCTTAGCTCATCAATCTTGTTAGATAATTCAGCACAAATACTTGTTCTCTTTTTGTGCAAACAATTAATAAACCCAGCATTGCTATGTTCCAAAGCCTTGAGCCATTCAGTGCAAAACATGCTATCATCCAGGTATGGGGTATTGAAGCAGACCCTGAGGCCCCTAGGGGCTATTTTTTCAGACAGGTAAACGTCTAAGAAACGACAGTCAATGTTGAGGAAGGCTTCCTCTTTCAATGTGTCTTCCAATATCAGAAATAAATCCGTCATTTTCTTTACATCCTCAATATTAGTGGTAGTATTACTCACTGGTGTGGCACGATCATCTAGGAAGTCCATTGTCGTAAGCTGTGCGATGAGACAATCCCGTGTGGTTGCTCTTTCATTAATAAAGTTCATCATGATTGCAGTGGAAAATGGAAACCGAAGGCAGCCAGTGTCAGAGGGTCTCCGGAACGAAAGCCCCAAAAATCCTCAATGGCGGGATCCAAGCCACCCAAATAGGGTATGAGCAATGGCCCGAACGTGGTACTGAAGTGAAACAAAAAAGGACACGGCGCCAAACTTGCGGTATCAATATGTAATGGGCGGAGAAAAAACAATATATGCTCACCTCCAAGGTTGTGAATTACCGGCATGTAATTCGTAGTAGAGAAGCTGCTGCCAATCCCAACGCAAAACTCCCAAGGGGTTGCCAAAATAGTAGAAAATACAGGAAGAAAAAACGGGATGCACGGCGCTGCTTAATAAGAAAGGTTTTAATGACGATAAATGCTACGCGTTTCGATACCGGACCGGCATCTTCATCAGGCATATCATGAGAGTAGTAAAAAAACACACATATATATACACAAAAGTACAAGTGAAAAGTAAGATCATTGGACCAGTTCAGACCAGCCTCCTGGCCAAAAACCGCCAAAACCTGCAGGTCAAAGTTCAGAAATGTCAGAAAAAATTAAAACAGTAAACAGTAAAAATGAGGTGAATAAAAGTCACAAATGGGTTGCTAGCAGATAATGCATGACATAAAATGACACACAGGGCCACATTTGTTACAGTATATAGACGAACAGTCACAGAGCAGCAGGGAAATGCTGCACTCAATGCAAATAGTATGTTGTACATAAGGAAGTTTTATTTGTGGTATGTGGAAGGGATACGTAGTCTGAAGTTGTCATGGGGATAGTGAGATACTACAATGTCAGAAAAAACTGTACGAGATCATTCATAACGCGCATACTGGCGCGTTGTCATGGCAACCATAAACAAATGCATGCCGGAAGAGAGGGGAAATGTGTTGGAACGCATGATGAAGCGCAAAGATCGCAGGGGGGAAGTTGTACACAAGGGTAAATTGAGCCAGCAAATAGCTGGAGCATATATGCTAATTATATCAAAAATACAGCTAATAGACATACTTGTAATTGTGTATGCTGTATATATTTGTAAGAAATGATGGAATAAAACTAATAAAATAATGCAATATGAGGAATATGTATAACCTCGACATCGGATAGCTCTGGAAATATTAGTGCATATATAAATAACAATATGGATAGTACGATGCGAAAAATGGAAGAAATATATGAAAATTTAAAAATAGGTTAGTATAGACTTTAGGAAACACCATATCAAAATAAAATTAATAATTAATACACCATCGAAGAAATTAGTAATTAATAAAAAATCAAAAGAATTAATAATTAAGAGGCTGTCCGTAGAATACAACACAAAAAAATGTTTGACATTAATCCAAAGCGGACTCCGTAATATCATTAAGGCCATTAGGAAATAAGGTCGCCAATTTATATATCCAAAAATTTTCTCTTTGTTTTAATCTAATAAATCTATTAGATATATCAAGGGGTATTTTTTCAATGGGAGTCACAGTGATAGAATCAAAATTGCATTTATGTTCAATGGCACAGTGGCGGGACACGCTATGTTTTTCGAACCCAGTCCTAACATTAAATCTGTGTTTATTGACTCTACATCTGAGGGTTTGGGTGGTACGACCCACATATTGTCGATTGCACGCGCATTGTAACAGGTAGATAACATAGTCACTACCACAGTTGAGAAAACTTTTAATCGGGAAACTTTCATTCGTGATTATGGAAGTGAAGTGTGTTTTTTTGTTTGAAATATTTAGACAACAGAGACATCTGGATTTGCCACAACGATAAGACCCGTTAATGATTAATGAAGTTTTTGGAGGGTCTTGGGTAATTTTATGCAGTTTGCTCGGCGCTATCATGTTTCTTAAAGTTTTTGCCCTTCTATAAGTGATCCTAGGCCTCATGGGAAGGATACTTTTCATGTATTGGTCATTTTTTAGGATGTGCCAGTGCTTTAGAAGTATAGAATTAATTAATTTACTCCCTTTATTAAAGGTAGTGATAAAATTACAATTAAAATCAGTTGGTTTCACAACTGCCCGGGATGTGGGGTTGATACATTCAATTTGTGTTAGCGCTTTTGCTCTAGACTCTGCTCCCTTGATCAATCTAGTTGGAAAGTTTTTTTGTTTAAATCTTTTTTTCAAAATATTACATTCAGCGGAGAAATCTTTGTCGCTAGTGCAATTTTTTCTTATTCGTTTGAATTGGCCAAACGGTACATTTTTTAGCCATGGACGGTAATGTGCACTTTTAAAATTTAGATAGCTGTTAACATCAACTCCTTTAAAATGTGTCTTAGTACTTAAGAGGCGGCCATTTTTTTCAATTGTTAAGTCTAAAAAATCTATTCGTTCAAGAGACGAAGTATGCGTAAGTGTAATCCCAAAGTTGTTATTATTGAGGTGGCTTACCCAATCTAAAATTACAGTTGAATTGCCTTTAATGATGAAAAAAAGGTAATCTATATAGCGTTTATAGAAAATAATATTATCCTTGAAATTATGGTCACCGTATATATAGAAATCTTCAAAGGCCCCCATGTACAGGTTAGCGTACGATGGGGCAAATCTTGACCCCATCGCACAGCCCTTTACTTGTCTGTAAAATTTGCCCTCAAAAGTAAATACATTGTGTTTAAGTATAAAATCAATACAGTCCATTAAAAAATTGATCTGATTATTCGGGAAAAGGGGGTTAGAGGTTAAATAAGTTAAAGACGCTTGCATGCCGAGATCATGTGGGATATTTGTGTAAAGTGATGTCACATCTGCAGTAAAAAACCATAGATCCGTAAAATCGTGGGCGGTTTGCAGTTTATAGAGTTCTCTGATTAGATGGGTAGAATCTTTAAGGTAAGACGGTAGTTTAACCACATGTGATTGGAGGTGAATATCTATAAAATGTGATAGGTTGCTGGTTAAGGACCCTATCCCTGAGATAATGGGTCTGCCCGGGGGATTTTCTAGGGATTTGTGAATCTTTGGTAAATGATAAAGAAATGGAATGGTGGGAAAAGGAACGGTTAAAAATGTTTTCTCTTTTTTATTTATAGTCTGATCGGTATAGGCCGTTTCAATGAGTGATTTATATTCAAGTAGAAATGTTGGTATTGGGTTGTGCTGCAGTTTCTCGTAAAAGTTTGTATCGGACAGTAGTCTGTAGGCCTCATTGGTATAGTCATCACGATCCTGTATTATAATCCCGCCACCCTTGTCGGCAGATCGTATCACTATTTGGTGATTTGACCTCATCTACTCACATTCCCAAATCTGTTAGTGTGGATGTCCACCCTAGATCTTCATTCTATCCCCTCCACCATCGTGGACCGGCACTAGAAACGTTTTACAATTTGGTCAGTAATGACTTCAAGACAATAGAGCAACCGATTTACTCCATAGACAACCTCACTAAGTTTGAACGCATTGCACTAAAAAGTTTACAAATAAATCACCAAATAGTGATACGATCTGCCGACAAGGGTGGCGGGATTATAATACAGGATCGTGATGACTATACCAATGAGGCCTACAGACTACTGTCCGATACAAACTTTTACGAGAAACTGCAGCACAACCCAATACCAACATTTCTACTTGAATATAAATCACTCATTGAAACGGCCTATACCGATCAGACTATAAATAAAAAAGAGAAAACATTTTTAACCGTTCCTTTTCCCACCATTCCATTTCTTTATCATTTACCAAAGATTCACAAATCCCTAGAAAATCCCCCGGGCAGACCCATTATCTCAGGGATAGGGTCCTTAACCAGCAACCTATCACATTTTATAGATATTCACCTCCAATCACATGTGGTTAAACTACCGTCTTACCTTAAAGATTCTACCCATCTAATCAGAGAACTCTATAAACTGCAAACCGCCCACGATTTTACGGATCTATGGTTTTTTACTGCAGATGTGACATCACTTTACACAAATATCCCACATGATCTCGGCATGCAAGCGTCTTTAACTTATTTAACCTCTAACCCCCTTTTCCCGAATAATCAGATCAATTTTTTAATGGACTGTATTGATTTTATACTTAAACACAATGTATTTACTTTTGAGGGCAAATTTTACAGACAAGTAAAGGGCTGTGCGATGGGGTCAAGATTTGCCCCATCGTACGCTAACCTGTACATGGGGGCCTTTGAAGATTTCTATATATACGGTGACCATAATTTCATTTTCTATAAACGCTATATAGATGACCTTTTTTTCATCATTAAAGGCAATTCAACTGTAATTTTAGATTGGGTAAGCCACCTCAATAATAACAACTTTGGGATTACACTTACGCATACTTCGTCTCTTGAACGAATAGATTTTTTAGACTTAACAATTGAAAAAAATGGCCGCCTCTTAAGTACTAAGACACATTTTAAAGGAGTTGATGTTAACAGCTATCTAAATTTTAAAAGTGCACATTACCGTCCATGGCTAAAAAATGTACCGTTTGGCCAATTCAAACGAATAAGAAAAAATTGCACTAGCGACAAAGATTTCTCCGCTGAATGTAATATTTTGAAAAAAAGATTTAAACAAAAAAACTTTCCAACTAGTTTGATCAAGGGAGCAGAGTCTAGAGCAAAAGCGCTAACACAAATTGAATGTATCAACCCCACATCCCGGGCAGTTGTGAAACCAACTGATTTTAATTGTAATTTTATCACTACCTTTAATAAAGGGAGTAAATTAATTAATTCTATACTTCTAAAGCACTGGCACATCCTAAAAAATGACCAATACATGAAAAGTATCCTTCCCATGAGGCCTAGGATCACTTATAGAAGGGCAAAAACTTTAAGAAACATGATAGCGCCGAGCAAACTGCATAAAATTACCCAAGACCCTCCAAAAACTTCATTAATCATTAACGGGTCTTATCGTTGTGGCAAATCCAGATGTCTCTGTTGTCTAAATATTTCAAACAAAAAAACACACTTCACTTCCATAATCACGAATGAAAGTTTCCCGATTAAAAGTTTTCTCAACTGTGGTAGTGACTATGTTATCTACCTGTTACAATGCGCGTGCAATCGACAATATGTGGGTCGTACCACCCAAACCCTCAGATGTAGAGTCAATAAACACAGATTTAATGTTAGGACTGGGTTCGAAAAACATAGCGTGTCCCGCCACTGTGCCATTGAACATAAATGCAATTTTGATTCTATCACTGTGACTCCCATTGAAAAAATACCCCTTGATATATCTAATAGATTTATTAGATTAAAACAAAGAGAAAATTTTTGGATATATAAATTGGCGACCTTATTTCCTAATGGCCTTAATGATATTACGGAGTCCGCTTTGGATTAATGTCAAACATTTTTTTGTGTTGTATTCTACGGACAGCCTCTTAATTATTAATTCTTTTGATTTTTTATTAATTACTAATTTCTTCGATGGTGTATTAATTATTAATTTTATTTTGATATGGTGTTTCCTAAAGTCTATACTAACCTATTTTTAAATTTTCATATATTTCTTCCATTTTTCGCATCGTACTATCCATATTGTTATTTATATATGCACTAATATTTCCAGAGCTATCCGATGTCGAGGTTATACATATTCCTCATATTGCATTATTTTATTCGTTTTATTCCATCATTTCTTACAAATATATACAGCATACACAATTACAAGTATGTCTATTAGCTGTATTTTTGATATAATTAGCATATATGCTCCAGCTATTTGCTGGCTCAATTTACCCTTGTGTACAACTTCCCCCCTGCGATCTTTGCGCTTCATCATGCGTTCCAACACATTTCCCCTCTCTTCCGGCATGCATTTGTTTATGGTTGCCTTGACAACGCGCCAGTATGCGCGTTATGAATGATCTCGTACAGTTTTTTCTGACATTGTAGTATCTCACTATCCCCATGACAACTTCAGACTACGTTTTCCTTCCACATACCACAAATAAAACTTCCTTATGTACAACATACTATTTGCATTGAGTGCAGCATTTCCCTGCTGCTCTGTGACTGTTCGTCTATATACTGTAACAAATGTGGCCCTGTGTGTCATTTTATGTCATGCATTATCTGCTAACAACCCATTTGTGACTTTTATTCACCTCATTTTTACTGTTTACTGTTTTAATTTTTTCTGACATTTCTGAACTTTGACCTGCAGGTTTTGGCGGTTTTTGGCCAGGAGGCTGGTCTGAACTGGTCCAATGATCTTACTTTTCACTTGTACTTTTGTGTATATATATGTGTGTTTTTTTACTACTCTCATGATATGCCTGATGAAGATGCCGGTCCGGTATCGAAACGCGTAGCATTTATCGTCATTAAAACCTTTCTTATTAAGCAGCGCCGTGCATCCCGTTTTTTCTTCCTGTATTTTCTACTATTTTGGCAACCCCTTGGGAGTTTTGCGTTGGGATTGGCAGCAGCTTCTCTACTACGAATTACATGCCGGTAATTCACAACCTTGGAGGTGAGCATATATTGTTTTTTCTCCGCCCATTACATATTGATACCGCAAGTTTGGCGCCGTGTCCTTTTTTGTTTCACTTCAGTACCACGTTCGGGCCATTGCTCATACCCTATTTGGGTGGCTTGGATCCCGCCATTGAGGATTTTTGGGGCTTTCGTTCCGGAGACCCTCTGACACTGGCTGCCTTCGGTTTCCATTTTCCACTGCAATCATGATGAACTTTATTAATGAAAGAGCAACCACACGGGATTGTCTCATCGCACAGCTTACGACAATGGACTTCCTAGATGATCGTGCCACACCAGTGAGTAATACTACCACTAATATTGAGGATGTAAAGAAAATGACGGATTTATTTCTGATATTGGAAGACACATTGAAAGAGGAAGCCTTCCTCAACATTGACTGTCGTTTCTTAGACATTTACCTGTCCGAAAAAATAGCCCCTAGGGGCCTCAGGGTCTGCTTCAATACCCCATACCTGGATGATAGCATGTTTTGCACTGAATGGCTCAAGGCTTTGGAACATAGCAATGCTGGGTTTATTAATTGTTTGCACAAAAAGAGAACAAGTATTTGTGCTGAATTATCTAACAAGATTGATGAGCTAAGCGAGCAGTTGTGCCGCTTCTCTGATATTCCTGATTACAAAAAATTGGAATTGTCAACCATTGATCGCTTGCATGCGTTTGAAAGAGATATCATTGGTAAAAAAATGAAAAAACTAAAACGAGATAGAGCGGATTACATGGATAACAAATTGGGTGATTGGACCTCCAAACCCCTCCCTATCAAGCGTCCGCATATGGACTCCCATGCAAATAAGATAAATACTCCTTTCGGTAAATCATCCTATTCATTCAAGCGCTCTAAATCCAAACAAGTTGACAATTGTGATTCAACATCTAGGACCGACACTAGCAAAATAAAAAATACAATTATGAATGTACCAACCCCATCTGTCCATATGAACAAAAACATAAACACCAGTATATCCAATATTATTGGTTCCAACACTGGGCCAGTTACCCCTCTCCACATTCCCAAACCTCTCTCCATCCCAATTAACCATTTACATCACCAACAATCCATACATTCCAATGGCACAGACCCTCAAAATCCAATAAATTCATATTTGACGAATATTACATGCACCAATCATTTGGGACCAATACCCCAATACGCTTTTAAATCCGCCAATTTAGAGGCACATTTGAAACTTTTTAATCTTGTTCCAGACACTCCCTTCGAACAGTCATTTGAATCCCCCTTGTTTAATGACTCTATAGAAATTGATATTACATCACCACCTCCATCATCCATGTTGAATTTAACCACACATGACGATCTGGTTCAGGTTATTAGTCCACATGCTGTGTCATTTCTACATAACATCACCACGGATGGCCCTGAGCCCATTTTTGACAACACTCTGGCAACAGTGTCTTTTTTAGGACTTCCACCACAGTTCACCAGACCTCCAATTACCCCGATCTCCCAATCACGAGATATCCTTCTGCCCATTTTAAAAAGTCCAAAATCTCAAACAATTACATCCTTCTTCCCAAAAATACAAAAGATCACATCAAAAAGAAAATTGGAGGAAGAGTCAGAGGATGCAGAGGGGGCAGACACAAACCTCCCCCTCCTCCCAAAGAAATACAAGCAGAAACTATAAAGCTTTTTAATCTATCTAAATATATCCTAAATGTTAACGAGACTAGTTTACTCTCCAAGGGGCTCTCTTTTTGTCCCACCACCGCACCGGATGGTTTTGAGGTCTTTATGGACCTGAATAGGTTTATGCGTAGACTCACACTTCTACGTCATTTCGCATTATCTCCAGTAATGACATCACCAGAGTCCACACAAAATTTGACCTCATCTACTCACATTCCCAAATCTGTTAGTGTGGATGTCCACCCTAGATCTTCATTCTATCCCCTCCACCATCGTGGACCGGCACTAGAAACGTTTTACAATTTGGTCAGTAATGACTTCAAGACAATAGAGCAACCGATTTACTCCATAGACAACCTCACTAAGTTTGAACGCATTGCACTAAAAAGTTTACAAAAAAATCACCAAATAGTGATACGATCTGCCGACAAGGGTGGCGGGATTATAATACAGGATCGTGATGACTATACCAATGAGGCCTACAGACTACTGTCCGATACAAACTTTTACGAGAAACTGCAGCACAACCCAATACCAACATTTCTACTTGAATATAAATCACTCATTGAAACGGCCTATACCGATCAGACTATAAATAAAAAAGAGAAAACAATTTTAACCGTTCCTTTTCCCACCATTCCATTTCTTTATCATTTACCAAAGATTCACAAATCCCTAGAAAATCCCCCGGGCAGACCCATTATCTCAGGGATAGGGTCCTTAACCAGCAACCTATCACATTTTATAGATATTCACCTCCAATCACATGTGGTTAAACTACCGTCTTACCTTAAAGATTCTACCCATCTAATCAGAGAACTCTATAAACTGCAAACCGCCCACGATTTTACGGATCTATGGTTTTTTACTGCAGATGTGACATCACTTTACACAAATATCCCACATGATCTCGGCATGCAAGCGTCTTTAACTTATTTAACCTCTAACCCCCTTTTCCCGAATAATCAGATCAATTTTTTAATGGACTGTATTGATTTTATACTTAAACACAATGTATTTACTTTTGAGGGCAAATTTTACAGACAAGTAAAGGGCTGTGCGATGGGGTCAAGATTTGCCCCATCGTACGCTAACCTGTACATGGGGGCCTTTGAAGATTTCTATATATACGGTGACCATAATTTCAAGGATAATATTATTTTCTATAAACGCTATATAGATGACCTTTTTTTCATCATTAAAGGCAATTCAACTGTAATTTTAGATTGGGTAAGCCACCTCAATAATAACAACTTTGGGATTACACTTACGCATACTTCGTCTCTTGAACGAATAGATTTTTTAGACTTAACAATTGAAAAAAATGGCCGCCTCTTAAGTACTAAGACACATTTTAAAGGAGTTGATGTTAACAGCTATCTAAATTTTAAAAGTGCACATTACCGTCCATGGCTAAAAAATGTACCGTTTGGCCAATTCAAACGAATAAGAAAAAATTGCACTAGCGACAAAGATTTCTCCGCTGAATGTAATATTTTGAAAAAAAGATTTAAACAAAAAAACTTTCGAACTAGTTTGATCAAGGGAGCAGAGTCTAGAGCAAAAGCGCTAACACAAATTGAATGTATCAACCCCACATCCCGGGCAGTTGTGAAACCAACTGATTTTAATTGTAATTTTATCACTACCTTTAATAAAGGGAGTAAATTAATTAATTCTATACTTCTAAAGCACTGGCACATCCTAAAAAATGACCAATACATGAAAAGTATCCTTCCCATGAGGCCTAGGATCACTTATAGAAGGGCAAAAACTTTAAGAAACATGATAGCGCCGAGCAAACTGCATAAAATTACCCAAGACCCTCCAAAAACTTCATTAATCATTAACGGGTCTTATCGTTGTGGCAAATCCAGATGTCTCTGTTGTCTAAATATTTCAAACAAAAAAACACACTTCACTTCCATAATCACGAATGAAAGTTTCCCGATTAAAAGTTTTCTCAACTGTGGTAGTGACTATGTTATCTACCTGTTACAATGCGCGTGCAATCGACAATATGTGGGTCGTACCACCCAAACCCTCAGATGTAGAGTCAATAAACACAGATTTAATGTTAGGACTGGGTTCGAAAAACATAGCGTGTCCCGCCACTGTGCCATTGAACATAAATGCAATTTTGATTCTATCACTGTGACTCCCATTGAAAAAATACCCCTTGATATATCTAATAGATTTATTAGATTAAAACAAAGAGAAAATTTTTGGATATATAAATTGGCGACCTTATTTCCTAATGGCCTTAATGATATTACGGAGTCCGCTTTGGATTAATGTCAAACATTTTTTTGTGTTGTATTCTACGGACAGCCTCTTAATTATTAATTCTTTTGATTTTTTATTAATTACTAATTTCTTCGATGGTGTATTAATTATTAATTTTATTTTGATATGGTGTTTCCTAAAGTCTATACTAACCTATTTTTAAATTTTCATATATTTCTTCCATTTTTCGCATCGTACTATCCATATTGTTATTTATATATGCACTAATATTTCCAGAGCTATCCGATGTCGAGGTTATACATATTCCTCATATTGCATTATTTTATTAGTTTTATTCCATCATTTCTTACAAATATATACAGCATACACAATTACAAGTATGTCTATTAGCTGTATTTTTGATATAATTAGCATATATGCTCCAGCTATTTGCTGGCTCAATTTACCCTTGTGTACAACTTCCCCCCTGCGATCTTTGCGCTTCATCATGCGTTCCAACACATTTCCCCTCTCTTCCGGCATGCATTTGTTTATGGTTGCCATGACAACGCGCCAGTATGCGCGTTATGAATGATCTCGTACAGTTTTTTCTGACATTGTAGTATCTCACTATCCCCATGACAACTTCAGACTACGTATCCCTTCCACATACCACAAATAAAACTTCCTTATGTACAACATACTATTTGCATTGAGTGCAGCATTTCCCTGCTGCTCTGTGACTGTTCGTCTATATACTGTAACAAATGTGGCCCTGTGTGTCATTTTATGTCATGCATTATCTGCTAGCAACCCATTTGTGACTTTTATTCACCTCATTTTTACTGTTTACTGTTTTAATTTTTTCTGACATTTCTGAACTTTGACCTGCAGGTTTTGGCGGTTTTTGGCCAGGAGGCTGGTCTGAACTGGTCCAATGATCTTACTTTTCACTTGTACTTTTGTGTATATATATGTGTGTTTTTTTACTACTCTCATGATATGCCTGATGAAGATGCCGGTCCGGTATCGAAACGCGTAGCATTTATCGTCATTAAAACCTTTCTTATTAAGCAGCGCCGTGCATCCCGTTTTTTCTTCCTGTATTTTCTACTATTTTGGCAACCCCTTGGGAGTTTTGCGTTGGGATTGGCAGCAGCTTCTCTACTACGAATTACATGCCGGTAATTCACAACCTTGGAGGTGAGCATATATTGTTTTTTCTCCGCCCATTACATATTGATACCGCAAGTTTGGCGCCGTGTCCTTTTTTGTTTCACTTCAGTGTATATAGTGGTATTATAGGTGTGCAGTGTATATAGAGGTATTATATGTGAGTACAGTATATATCGGTATTATATGTGAGTACAGTATATAGAGGTATTATATGTGTGCAGTGTATATAGAGGTATTATATGTGTGCAGTGTATATAGTGGTATTATAGGTGTGCAGTGTATATAGAGGTATTATATGTGAGTACAGTATATAGCGGTATTATATGTGTGCAGTGTATATAGTGGTATTATAGGTGTGCAGTGTATATAGAGGTATTATATGTGAGTACAGTATATAGTGGTATTATATGTGTGCAGTGTATATAGTGGTATTATATGTGTGCAGTGTATATAGTGGTATTATATGTGTGCAGTGTATATAGAGGTATTATATGTGAGTACAGTATATAGCGGTATTATATGTGAGTACAGTATATAGAGGTATTATATGTGTGCAGTGTATATAGAGGTATTATATGTGTGCAGTGTATATAGTGGTATTATAGGTGTGCAGTGTATATAGAGGTATTATATGTGAGTACAGTATATAGCGGTATTATATGTGTGCAGTGTATATAGCGGTATTATATGTGTGCAGTGTATATAGTGGTATTATAGGTGTGCAGTGTATATAGAGGTATTATATGTGAGTAAAGTATATAGTGGTATTATATGTGTGCAGTGTATATAGCGGTATTATATGTGAGTACAGTATATAGTGGTATTATATGTGTGCAGTGTATATAGAGGTATTATATGTGTGCAGTGTATATAGTGGTATTATAGGTGTGCAGTGTATATAGAGGTATTATATGTGAGTACAGTATATAGTGGTATTATATGTGTGCAGTGTATATAGAGGTATTATATGTGTGCAGTGTATATAGAGGTATTATATGTGAGTACAGTATATAGTGGTATTATATGTGTGCAGTGTATATAGTGGTATTATAGGTGTGCAGTGTATATAGAGGTATTATATGTGAGTACAGTATATAGTGGTATTATATGTGTGCAGTGTATATAGTGGTATTATAGGTGTGCAGTGTATATAGAGGTATTATATGTGAGTACAGAATATAGTGGTGTTATATGTGTGCAGTGTATATAGTGGTATTATATGTGTGCAGTGTATATAGTGGTATTATATGTGTGCAGTGTATATAGAGGTATTATATGTGAGTACAGTATATAGCAGTATTATATGTCTGCAGTGTATATAGAGGTATTATATGTGAGTACAGTATATAGCGGTATTATAGGAGTACAGTATATAGTGTTATTATATGTGTGTAGTGTATATAGAGGTATTATATGTGAGTACAGTATATAGTGGTATTATATGTGTGTAGTGTATATAGAGGTATTATATGTGAGTACAGTATATAGCGGTATTATATGAGTAGAGTATATAGTGGTATTATATGTGTGCAGTGTATATAGAGGTATATGTGAGTACAGCATATAGTGGTATTATATGTGTGCAGTGTATATAGTGGTATTATATGTGTGTAGGGTATATAGAGGTATTATATGTGTGCAGTGTATATAGTGGTATTATATGTGAGTACAGTATATAGAGGTATTATATGTGAGTACAGTATATAGTGGTATTATAGGAGTACAGTATATAGTGGTATTATATGTCTGCAGTGTATATAGTGGTATTATAGGTGTGCAGTGTATATAGAGGTATTATATGTGTGCAGTGTATATAGTGGTATTATATGTGAGTACAGTATATAGAGGTATTATATGTGAGTACAGTATATAGTGGTATTATAGGTGTGCAGTGTATATAGGTGTGCAGAGGTATTATATGTGAGTAAAGTATATAGTGGTATTATATGTGTGCAGTGTATATAGAGGTATTATATGTGTGCAGTGTATATAGTGGTATTATATGTGAGTACAGTATATAGTGGTATTATATGTGAGTACAGTATATAGTGGTATTATATGTGTGCAGTGTATATAGAGGTATTATATGTGTGCAGTGTATATAGTGGTATTATAGGTGTGCAGTGTATATAGAGGTATTATATGTGAGTACAGTACATAGTGGTATTATATGTGTGCAGTGTATATAGAGGTATTATATGTGTGCAGTGTATATAGTGGTATTATAGGTGTGCAGTGTATATAGAGGTATTATATGTGAGTACAGTATATAGTGGTATTATATGTGTGCAGTGTATATAGTGGTATTATATGTGTGCAGTGTATATAGTGGTATTATAGGTGTGCAGTGTATATAGAGGTATTATATGTGAGTACAGTATATAGTGGTATTATATGTGTGCAGTGTATATAGTGGTATTATATGTGTGCAGTGTATATAGTGGTATTATATGTGTGCAGTGTATATAGAGGTATTATATGTGTGCAGTGTATATAGAGGTATTATATGTGTGCAGTGTATATAGAGGTATTATATGTGAGTACAGTATATAGTGGTATTATATGTGTGCAGTGTATATAGTGGTATTATATGTATGCAGTGTATATAGTGGTATTATAGGTGTGCAGTGTATATAGAGGTATTATATGTGAGTACAGTATATAGCGGTATTATAGGAGTACAGTATATAGTGGTATTATATGTGTGCAGTGTATATAGAGGTATTACATGAGTACAGTATATAGTGTTATTATATGTGTGTAGTGTATATAGAGGTATTATATGTGAGTACAGTATATAGTGGTATTATATGTGTGTAGTGTATATAGAGGTATTATATGTGAGTACAGTATATAGCGGTATTATATGAGTAGAGTATATAGTGGTATTATATGTGTGCAGTGTATATAGTGGTATTATATGTGTGCAGGGTATATAGAGGTATTATATGTGTGCAGTGTATATAGAGGTATTATATGTGAGTACAGTATATAGTGGTATTATAGGAGTACAGTATATAGTGGTATTATAGGTCTGCAGTGTATATAGTGGTATTATAGGTGTGCAGTGTATATAGAGGTATTATATGTGAGTACAGTATATAGAGGTATTATATCTGTGCAGTGTATATAGTGGTATATGTGTGCAGTGTATATAGCGGTATTATATGTGTGCAGTGTATATAGAGGTATTATATGTGATTACAGTATATAGCAGTATTTTATGTCTGCAGTGTATATAGAGGTATATGTGAGTACAGTATATAGTGGTATTATAGGAGTACAGTATATAGTGGTATTATATGTGTGCAGTGTATATAGAGGTATTATATGTGAGTACAGTATATAGTGGTATTATATGTGTGCAGTGTATATAGTGGTATTATATGTGTGCAGTGTATATAGTGGTATTATATGTGAGTACAGTATATAGCGGTATATGTGAGTACAGTATATAGCGGTATTATATGTGTGCAGTGTATATAGAGGTATTATATGTGAGTACAGTATATAGTGGTATTATATGTGTGCAGTGCATATAGAGGTATTATAGGAGTACAGTATATAGTGGTATTATATGTGTGCAGTGTATATAGAGGTATTATATGTGAGTACAGTATATAGCGGTATTATATGTGTGCAGTGTATATAGAGGTATTATATGTGTGCAGTGTATATAGAGGTATTATATGTGTGCAGTGTATATAGAGGTATTATATGTGTGCAGTGTATATAGTGGTATTATAGGTGTGCAGTGTATATAGTGGTATTATATGTGAGTACAGTATATAGTGGTATTATGTGTGCAGTGTATATAGTGGTATTATATGTGTGCAGTGTATATAGAGGTATTATATGTGAGTACAGTATATAGTGGTATTATATGTCTGCAGTGTATATAGTGGTATTATAGGTGTGCAGTGTATATAGAGGTATTATATGTGAGCACAGTATATAGCGGTATTATAGGAGTACAGTATATAGTGGTATTATATGTGTGCAGTGTATATAGAGGTATTACATGAGTACAGTATATAGTGTTATTATATGTGTGTAGTGTAGAGGTATTATAAGTGAGTACAGTATATAGTGGTATTATAGGTGTGCAGTGTATATAGCGGTATTATATGTGTGCAGTGTATATAGTGGTATTATATGTGTGCAGTGTATATAGAGGTATTATATGTGAGTACAGTATATAGTGGTATTATATGTCTGCAGTGTATAAAGTGGTATTATAGGTGTGCAGTGTATATAGAGGTATTATATGTGTGCAGTGTATATAGAGGTATTATATGTGAGTACAGTATATAGCGGTATTATAGGAGTACAGTATATAGTGGTATTATATGTGTGCAGTGTATATAGAGGTATTACATGAGTACAGTATATAGTGTTATTATATGTGTGTAGTGTATATAGAGGTATTATATGTGAGTACAGTATATAGTGGTATTATATGTGTGTAGTGTATATAGAGGTATTATATGTGAGTACAGTATATAGCGGTATTATATGAGTAGAGTATATAGTGGTATTATATGTGTGCAGTGTATATAGAGGTATATGTGAGTACAGCATATAGTGGTATTATATGTGTGCAGTGTATATAGTGGTATTATATGTGTGTAGGGTATATAGTGGTATTATATGTGTGCAGTGTATATAGTGGTATTATATGTGTGCAGTGTATATAGCAGTATTATATGAGTACAGTATATAGCGGTATTATATGTGTGCAGTGTATATAGTGGTATTATATGTGTGCAGTGTATATAGTGGTATTATATGTGTGCAGTGTATATAAAGGTATTATATGTGTGCAGTGTATATAGTGGTATTATATGTGTGCAGTGTATATAGTGGTATTATATGTGAGTACAGTATATAGCGGTATTATATGTGTGCAGTGTATATAAAGGTATTATATGTGTGCAGTATATATAGTGGTATTATATGTGTGCAGTGTATATAGTGGTATTATATGTGTGCAGTGTATATAGTGGTATTATATGTGTGCAGTGTATATAGTGGTATAGGTGTGCAGTGTATATAGAGGTATTATATGTGAGTACAGTATATAGCGGTATTATATGTGTGCAGTGTATATAGTGGTATTATATGTGTGAAGTATATAGTGGTATTATAGGTGTGCAGTGTATATAGAGATATTATATGTGAGTACAGTATATAGTGGTATTATATGTGTGCAGTGTATATAGAGGTATTATATGCGAGTACAGTATATAGTGGTATTATATGTGTGCAGTGTATATAGTGGTATTATAGGTGTGCAGTGTATATAGTGGTATTATAGGTGTGCAGTGTATATAGAGGTATTATATGTGAGTACAGTACATAGTGGTATTATATGTGTGCAGTGTATATAGTGGTATTATATGTGTGCAGTGTATATAGTGGTATTATAGGTGTGCAGTGTATATAGAGGTATTATATGTGAGTACAGTATATAGCGGTATTATATGTGTGCAGTGTATATAGTGGTATTATATGTGTGCAGTGTATATAGTGGTATTATATGTGAGTACAGTATATAGTGGTATTATATCTGTGCAGTGTATATAGTGGTATTATATGTGTGCAGTGTATATAGCGGTATTATATGTGTGCAGTGTATATAGAGGTATAATATGTGAGTACAGTATATAGTGGTATTATATGTGTGCAGTGTATATAGTGGTATTATATGTGTGCAGTGTATATAGAGGTATAATATGTGAGTACAGTATATAGCGGTATTATATGTGTGCAGTGTATATAGAGGTATAATATGTGAGTACAGTATATAGCGGTATTATATGTGTGCAGTGTATATAGTGGTATTATATGTGAGTACAGTATATAGCGGTATATGTGAGTACAGTATATAGCGGTATTATATGTGTGCAGTGTATATAGAGGTATTATATGTGAGTACAGTATATAGCAGTATTATAGGTGTGCAGTGTATATAGAGGTATTATATGTGAGTACAGTATATAGTGGTATTATATGTGTGCAGTGTATATAGAGGTATTATATGTGAGTACAGTATATAGCGGTATATGTGAGTACAGTATATAGCGGTATTATATGTGTGCAGTGTATATAGAGGTATTATATGTGAGTACAGTATATAGCAGTATTATAGGTGTGCAGTGTATATAGAGGTATTATATGTGAGTACAGTATATAGTGGTATTATATGTGTGCAGTGTATATAGTGGTATTATATGTGAGTACAGTATATAGCGGTATATGTGAGTACAGTATATAGCGGTATTATATGTGTGCAGTGTATATAGAGGTATTATATGTGAGTACAGTATATAGTGGTATTATATGTGTGCAGTGCATATAGAGGTATTATAGGAGTACAGTATATAGTGGTATTATATGTGTGCAGTGTATATAGAGGTATTATATGTGAGTACAGTATATAGCGGTATTATATGTGTGCAGTGTATATAGTGGTATTATATGTGTGCAGTGTATATAGTGGTATTATAGGTGTGCAGTGTATATAGTGGTATTATATGTGAGTACAGTATATAGCGGTATTATATGTGTGCAGTGTATATAGTGGTATTATATGTGTGCAGTGTATATAGAGGTATTATATGTGAGTACAGTATATAGTGGTATTATATGTCTGCAGTGTATATAGTGGTATTATAGGTGTGCAGTGTATATAGAGGTATTATATGTGTGCAGTGTATATAGTGGTATTATATGTGAGTACAGTATATAGAGGTATTATATGTGAGTACAGTATATAGTGGTATTATAGGAGTACAGTATATAGTGGTATTATATGTCTGCAGTGTATATAGTGGTATTATAGGTGTGCAGTGTATATAGAGGTATTATATGTGTGCAGTGTATATAGTGGTATTATATGTGAGTACAGTATATAGAGGTATTATATGTGAGTACAGTATATAGTGGTATTATAGGAGTACAGTATATAGTGGTATTATATGTCTGCAGTGTATATAGTGGTATTATAGGTGTGCAGTGTATATAGAGGTATTATATGTGTGCAGTGTATATAGTGGTATTATATGTGTGCAGTGTATATAGTGGTATTATATGTGACTACAGTATATAGTGGTATTATATCTGTGCAGTGTATATAGTGGTATTATATGTGTGCAGTGTATATAGCGGTATTATATGTGTGCAGTGTATATAGAGGTATTATATGTGAGTACAGTATATAGAAGTATTATATGTCTGCAGTGTATATAGAGGTATATGTGAGTACAGTATATAGTGGTATTATAGGAGTACAGTATATAGTGGTATTATATGTGTGCAGTGTATATAGAGGTATTATATGTGAGTACAGTATATAGCGGTATTATATGTGTGCAGTGTATATAGAGGTATATGTGAGTACAGTATATAGCGGTATTATATGTGTGCAGTGTATATAGAGGTATTATATGTGAGAACAGTATATAGCGGTATTATATGTGTGCAGTGTATATAGTGGTATTATATGTGTGCAGTGTATATAGAGGTATTATATGTGAGTACAGTATATAGTAGTATTATATGTCTGCAGTGTATATAGTGGTATTATAGGTGTGCAGTGTATATAGAGGTATTATATGTGTGCAGTGTATATAGCGGTATTATATGTGTGCAGTGTATATAGTGGTATTTATGTGTGCAGTGAATATAGAGGTATTATATGTGTGCAGTGTATATAGCAGTATTATATGAGTACAGTATATAGTGGTATTATATGTGTGCAGTGTATATAGAGGTATTATATGTGAGTACAGTAGATAGTGGTATTATATGTGTGCAGTGTATATAGCGGTATTATATGTGTGCAGTGTATATAGTGGTATTATATGTGTGCAGTGTATATAGAGGTATTATATATGAGTACAGTATATAGCGTTATTATATGTGTGCAGCGTATATAGAGGTATTATATGTGAGTACAGTATATAGCGGTATTATATGTGAGTACAGTATATAGTGGTATTATAGGAGTACAGTATATAGCGGTATTATATGTGTGCAGTGTATATAGAGGTATTATATGTGTGCAGTGTATATAGTGGTATTATATGTGTGCAGTGTATATAGAGGTATTATATGTGAGTACAGTATATAGAGGTATTATATGTGATTACAGTATATAGCGGTATTATATGTGTGCAGTGTATATAGAGGTATTATATGTGAGTACAGTATATAGCGGTATTATATGTGTGCAGTGTATATAGTGGTATTATAGGAGTACAGTATATAGTCGTATTATATGTGTGCAGTGTATATAGTGGTATTATATGTGTGCAGTGTATATAGTGGTTTTATAGGAGTACAGTATATAGTGGTATTATATGTGTGCAGTGTATATAGAGGTATTATATGAGTACAGTATATAGTGGTATTATATGTGTGCAGTGTATATAGAGGTATTATATGTGAGTACAGTATATAGAGGTATTATATGTGAGTACAGTATATAGTGGTATTATATGTGTACAGTGTATATAGAGGTATTATATGAGTACAGTATATAGTGTTATTATATGTGTGCAGTGTATATAGTGGTATTATATGTGAGTACAGTATATACCGGTATTATATGTGAGTACAGTATATAGTGGTATTATATGTGTACAGTGTATATAGAGGTATTATATGTGTGCAGTGTATATAGAGGTATTATATGTGAGTACAGTATATAGCGGTATTATATGTGTGCAGTGTATATAGTGGTATTATAGGAGTACAGTATATAGTGGTATTATATGTGTGCAGTGTATATAGTGGTATTATATGAGTAGAGTATATAGTGGTATTATATGTGTGCAGCGTATATAGAGGTATTATATGTGAGTACAGTATATAGCGGTATTATATGTGTGCAGTGTATATAGTGGTATTATAGGAGTACAGTATATAGTGGTATTATATGTGTGCAGTGTATATAGAGGTATTATATGAGTAGAGTATATAGTGGTATTATATGTGTGCAGTTTATATAGTGGTATTATATGAGTACAGTATATAGCGGTATTATATGTGTGCAGTGTATATAGAGGTATTACATGAGTACAGTATATAGTGTTATTATATGTGTGTAGTGTATATAGTGGTATTATATGTGAGTACAGTATATACCGGTATTATATGTGAGTACAGTATATAGTGGTATTATATGTGTACAGTGTATATAGAGGTATTATATGTGAGTACAGTATATAGTGGTTGTAGCATCCATGGCCGCATGCTGTCGGGTTCACTCACCTCCCGACGCCCGCAGCCATGGATCCGTGAGCGCTGGTCGCAGTCTCCCTCCTAGGAGACGCCAGCGCTCACTTCCGCTCCGTTCGGCTGTGTCCCGTAGGGTGCGCGCGCACGCTCGCGCCCGGCCTTAAAGGGCCAGCGCGCGCAAATAGGAAATCGTCATCATCATCAACTGCCCTGATTTCCTGGTCTATAAGAAGGCCCCAGGCCTTCTGATCCTTGCCTGAGCGTTCTTAGTCCATCCCAGTCTGTCTCGCAAATGGTCCCTTAGTGTTTCCCCGTTCCAGCTGTTACCCGTACCCTGTTACCCGTTCCTGTATTCTGTATTGTTCCAGTTCCTGTGCCTACCAGCGTTGGAGTCGTGTCATCTGCCACGTCCAGTGTCGTTTGCCACGTCCAGTGTTTTCTGCCACGTCCAGTGTAGTTTGCCACGTCCAGTGTCGTTTGCCACGTCCAGTGTCCAGTGTCTTCTGCTTCATCGGATACTGCCCGCCACGTCTGGCGCCACCTGCCGCACCAGCCTCCATCCGTGCTGAAGCCACAGCCACCGTCCGGACTATTTCAGGTAACCAAGCGTTACTGTCTGCCATTGACTTTCGCATAGACTGTGACCTGGTCAGCTGCCTCCCCGCTACAGCGGAGCGGCCTAGTGGGTCCAGATACCCTGTGTCCGTGACAGTACGCTCAGGCCATGGAACCCGCTGGCCAGCCCAAGACCGCAGTCCAGAAGATACAGACAGAGATGCATGACCTACGCACACGTCAGGATCAACTCCTTGAGGCGGTGAATTCTATCCTGGTCCGCCTGGATCTACTCAGTTCCACCTCCGGTTCTTCCTCCTGAAGCTGTTGCTGTGTCACTGCCCGTTGCTCCTCCTGTTTGTTCTGGATCCACAGTTCCTCTGCCTCTTCCTCCTCGCTACGACGGTGACCCCAGAGCATGTAGAGGATTTCTCAATCAATGCACGGTGCATTTTAGGCTACGGCCTCATCTCTTCCCCTCCGAGGAGGCCAAAGTGGCGTTTATTATCTCCCTCCTCGCTGGCAAGGCCCTCGCATGGGCGAACCCAATCTTGGAGCAACAAGGACCTGTATCCGCGGACCTAGCCTAGCTCCTGCAGTCCTTTCGTGCCGTGTTCGAGGAGCCGGGTCGAACATCCTCTGCTGCAGCCACTCTGTTGACCCTCAAGCAAGAAGTCTCCACAGTAGAGGAGTATGCTCTCTCCTTCCGTACCCTAGCAGCCGAGCTGGCATGGAACAATGAGGCACTGGTGGCGACCTTCTGGCAGGGACTGTCCTCTCACATCAAGGACGAACTGGCAGCCCGCGACCATCCTTCTACCTTGGATGCCCTCATCCTGTTAGCCACCCGGGTTGATATGAGAATCCGGGAGCGCTCTCAAGAGGTTCGACAGGAGAGCCGGGTCCACAGACCAGCACCATCAGTCCAGAGACCACTATTGTCCACTCCTAGTGCGCTACCTGAAGAACCCATGCAGGTAGACAGAGTCCGGTTATCTGAACAGGAGAAGCAGCGCAGACGCTCCTCTGGACTTTGTATGTATTGTGGCCTCAAGGGTCATTTTGTGCGCCAATGCCCACAGAAACCGGGAAACTCCAGTACCTAGGGTTGATTGGAGAGGCAACTCTAGGTGGAACGTCTCCAAACGTTAAAACCTCTTCCAGATTATCGATTCCTCTGGCCATCGTCACCGGAGAGACATCACATCCTTCCTCCGCCTATCTTGACTCTGGAGCGGCTGCTAATTTCATCCAGCAGGATCTAGTGGATCATTTTCGTCTACCCACAGTCCGTCTGGAGAGACCCCTGGCTGTTGCCTCTGTGAATGGTCTACCATTGCCTGATCCGATCATGCTCATCACAGAGCCATTGACACTACGGGTCGGAGCTCTTCACTCAGAACAGATTACCTTCCTGGTACTACCCAAGGCTATCAATCCTATCATGCTGGGTCTGCCATGGCTCCGTCTACACGCCCCGACCCTTGACTGGAATTCTGGAGAGGTTCTTTAATGGGGTCCCAGATGCCATAGCCATTGCCTGTCACAAGTCCGTCCTGTTGTGCCCCCTCTGCCTCAGTCCCTTTCCGGTCTACCATCTCAGTATGCCAGTTTTGCGGATGTCTTTTGCAAATGGGAGGCTGAGACGTTGCCTCCACATCGGAATTATGACTGTCCCATTGAACTGGTTCCCAATGCTTCTCTTCCCCGTGGACGAGTATATCCTCTCTCCTTGCCAGAGACTTTATCGATGTCAGCCTATATCAAGGAGAACTTGGAGAGGGGTTTTATTCGAAAATCTTCCTCCCCGGCCGGGGCAGGCTTCTTCTTCGTTAAAAAGAGAGATGGATCTCTTTGACCCTGCATTGACTACCGTGGTCTCAATCAGATCACGATCAAGAGCAAATACCCGTTGCCATTTATTTGCGAGCTCTTCGATCGCATACGAGGAGCCAAATTTTTTTCTAAGCTAGATCTGTGGGGGGCTTAAAATCTAATCCGGATTCACCAGGGTGACGAATGGAAGACGGCATTTAACACCCGCGATGGGCACTACGAATACCTAGTGATGCCCTTCGGACTGTGTAAAGCTCCAGCAGTATTTCAGGAGTTTGTTAATGATATCTTCCGAGATCTATATGTGTGTTGTAGTTTATCTCGATGATATTTTAATTTTCTCCCCAGATCTGATGACCCATCGGAGGCATGTTCGTCAAGTTCTTCTGCGACTAAGAGAGAATCGCTTGTATGCCAAGTTGGAGAAGTGCACCTTTGAAAAGAGGTCTTTGCCCTTCCTGGGCTACGTCATCTCGGATCAAGGCCTTAAGATGGACCCTGAGAAACGAAAGTCTGTCCTGGAATGGCCACGTCCTCAAGGCCCAAGGGCCATACAACGGTTCCTGGGATTCGCCAATTTCTACCGGCAGTTTATTCCGAACTTTTCTTCTCTGACGGCTCCGATCTCTACCCTTACCAAGAAGGGTGTGAACGACAAGGTGTGGACTCCAGAGGCAGAGTCCGAATTCATTAGCCTCAAGAAAGTCTTCACTTCAGCTTTAAATCCTCCATCACCCTGACGTATCTCGGCAGTTCTCACTAGAAGTGGACGCTTCCTCTGTTGGTGCAGGTGCACTTCTGTTCCATAGGAGCTCCAAAGGAAAGGCAGTAGTATGTGGCTACTACTCAAGACTGTTTTCTTCTGCTGAGCGCAATTACTCCATTGGAGATCGGGAGCTACTGGCTATCAAATTGGCCCTGGAGGAGTGGAGACATCTTCTAGAAGGCGCAGCTCACCCTATCTTGATCTACACCGACCACAAGAACCTCACCTACCTTCAGTCCGCTCAGAGACTGAATCCTCGTCAAGCCAGGTGGTCACTGTTCTTCACCCGTTTCCAATTTCTGCTCCACTACCGTCCCGCTGACAAGAATGTGAGGGCCGATGCCCTGTCCAGATCATTTGAGACGGAAGACACGGTGGAGTCCCTTCAGACTATCATAGACCCATCCTGCGCTGTCACCACTAATCCTCTGCAGCTTAGAAATATCCCTCCGGGGAGAACTTTTGTTCGGTTGACAGACAGAAAAAGAATTCTCCGCTGGGGACACAGTTCTAAACTAGCTGGGCACGCTGGTGTCCGTAAAAGCCAAGACCTGATTGCTCATCACTTTTGGTGGCCCACGCTACCTAAAGATGTTCGGGACTTTGTTAGAGGCACACACCGTGCAAGCAGAGACAAAGTGACTCACTCCAAGCCTGCCGGCCTGCTTCAACCTCTGCCTGTACTCAGTGCCCCCTGGCAGCACATCGCCATGGACTTCGTCACAGACCTTCCTCCCTCAGCAGGATGTAACACCATCTGGGTGGTGGTGGACCGGTTCTCTAAGATGGCACATTTTATCCTGCTGACCGGCCTACCTTCTGCTCCCCGACTGACGAGTCTCTTCATTCAGCACATCTTTCGCTTGCATGGCTCGCCTCTTCACATTGTGTCCGACCGGGGGGGTTCAGTTTACCTCTAAGTTCTGTAGAGTCCTCTGTAAACTCCTGGATGTGAGTTTGGACTTTTCCTCTGCCTATCACCCCCAATCCAATGGGCAAGTTGAGAGGATCAACCAGATCATGGAAAATTATCTCCGCCACTTCATCTCTTCACAGCACGATAACTGGGTACAGCTTCTTTCATGGGCCGAGTTTTCATACAACCACACAAGTGAGTCCACCACTTCCACTCCGTTTCACATCGTGTACAGTCAACATCCCAGAGTCCCTCTTCCTGTGTCAACTTCATCTCAGGTACCCGCTGCTGACTCTGCATATGGGGACTTCCTGCAAATCTGGCAACAGACCCGGTCCTCTATTTTGCTGGCAGTAGATCGCATGAAGCGAAAGGCAGATACTAAGAGAAGAGAGTATCTTCCGGGGACTAAAGTTTGGCTGTCCTCTCGGAACATTCGCTTGAAGGTACCCTCATACAAGTGCGCTCCCAGGTTCCTTGGTCCTTTCGAGATCCTGCAACAGATCAACCCTGTCTCCTATAAACTGCGGCTGCCTCCTACCCTCAGAATCCCTAACTCCTTCCATGTGTCCCTCCTGAAACCAGTGGTCCTGAACAGCTACAGCATGACTTCTAGTTCCACAGTTGCCCCCAGCGGTCCTTCTGATGTATTCGAGGTAAAAGAGATCCTGGACTGCAAAAGGGTAGGAGGAAGTACTTTCTATTTGGTGGACTGGAGAGGGTTTGGTCCTGAGGAGAGGTCCTGGGAGCCAGAAGAGAAACTCAGCGTTGCTGCTCTTATTAAAAAAACTTCCTCTCTCGCTCTGGCCCCAAGAGGAGGGGGTGTAAGAGGGGGGATACTGTAGCGTCCATGGCCGCAGGTCGTCGGGTTCACTCACCTCCCGACGCCTGAAGCCATGGATCCGTGAGCGCTGGTCCCAGTCTCCCTCCTAGGAGACGCCAGCGCTCACTTCCGCTCTGTTCGGCTGTGTCCCGTAGGGTGCGCGCGCATGAACGAGCCGAGTCAAACCAGGAGTGTACGAGGTACCAAACGCAGAGCAAAAGAGTAGTCAGTAAGCCAGGGTCGATATGAAGCAGCGTCAAATAGTTCAGAAGCTGCAGCAGGGCCAGGAAACCAAACGAGAAGAATCACAAGCAAGGAGGAACAGGAAAGGCAGGTATAAATAGACAGAGGGCGGGAGCTAGCTCCGTCTGGCCAGGCTGTGATAGGCTCTACCACTCCTAAGCCTGCCATCCTGAGTGGTGGAAGATGGAGTCAGTCTCACAGATATAGAAGCAGGTGCAGACTGATTACCTATGGGCGTTGACACAGAAGCTGTGCCTGGCAGATCCTTTACAATATAGTGGTATCATAGGTGTGCAGTGTATATAGTGGTATTATATGTGAGTACAGTATATAGTGGTATTATAGGTGTGTAGTGTATATATTAGTATTCAGTGGCAAAGCTATAGAGGTTGCAACGGTCGCAGTTGCGACCGAGCCCCCATGCCTGGGGGGCCCACGGGGCCACTCAGCGCTGGTCATGTTTCCAACTGTATTGCGTCTTCAGGACGCAATTAAAGTTCAGTGCAATGCTGAAGCCTCGCTCCAGCATTCACTGTGCCGCAAGCGGCTCGGTGCAGGCAGGCGCGGTGTGGTGACATCATCGTGCCTGTCTGCTCCGAGTCACTCACAGCCCAGACCGGAGGAGAAGGATCCTCCACCCGTCGTGGGAATGGGGATAGGTAAGTAATTATGGGATTATTTTTCTATTAGGTACATATACTAAGTATGGCAGGGGGGCACATATGATAGATGCTGAGGGGGCATTATACCTTATGGGGGCACTATACTGTATGGGGCAGCTATGGGGGCATTATACTGTATGGGTTATTATAGTGTATGGGGCTTCTATGGGGGCATTATATTGTATGGGGGCATTACATAGTATGGGTGCATTATACTGTATGGGGGCATTTTAGTGTATGGGGTATTATAGTGTATGGGGCTTCTATGGGGGAATTATATAGTATGGGGTGTATTATACTCTTTGGGGCATTATACTGTATGTGGCAGCTATGGGGGCATTATATTGTGGGGGCAGCTATGGGGGCATTATACTGTGGAGGCATTCATGGGGTTTGTCGGACAAGGCGGCAGGGCATAGGCGTGCGCAGGGGTCTGGTGGTGTTGGGGAGGGGATGGGGGGCCCAAGCTGAATTCTTGAACCCAGGCCCATGAGCCTTTAGCTACGCCCCTGTATATATATATATATATATATATATATATATATAGTACACCGTACTATTATAACATTATATATATAGTGTACTATCTTATTATAACATGACATATATATAGTGTACTGTCCTTTTGTAACATGTGATATATATATATATATAGTGTACTGTCCTATTATAACATGAGATATATATATATATACATATATATATAGTGTACAGTACTAATATTACATGATATATATAGTGTACTGTCTTAGTATAACATAAGATATATATAGTGTACAGTGCTATTATAACATGAGATATATATAGTGTACATTACTATTATAACATGAGATATATAATGTACAGTACTATTATAACATGAGATATATATAGTGTACAGTACTATTATAACATGAGATATATAGTGTACTGTCCTATTATAACATGATATGTATATAGTGTACTGTCCTATTATAACATGATATATATAGTGTACTGTCCTATTATAACATGATATATATAGTGTACTGTCCTATTATAACATGATATATATAGTGTACTGTCCTATTATAACATGAGATATATAGTGTACTGTTCTCATAACATATGTATATAGTGTACTTTCCTATTATAACATGAGATATATATAATGTACAGTACTATTATAACATGAGATATATATAATGTACAGTGCTATTATAACATGAGATATATATAATGTACAGTACTATTATAACATGGGATATATATAATGTACAGTACTATTATAACATGAGATATATATAATGTACAGTACTATTATAACATGGGATATATATAATGTACAGTACTATTATAACATGAGATATATAATGTACAGTACTATTATAACATGGGATATATATAATGTACAGTACTATTATAACATGAGATATATAATGTACAGTACTATTATAACATGAGATATATAATGTACAGTACTATTATAACATGAGATATATATAATGTACAGTACTATTATAACATGAGATATATATAATGTACAGTGCTATTATAACATGAGATATATATATATATAATGTACAGTACTATTATAACATGAGATATATATAATGTACAGTACTATTATAACATGAGATATATAATGTACAGTACTATTATAACATGATATATAATGTACAGTACTATTATAACATGAGATATATAATGTACAGTACTATTATAACATGAGAGATATATAATGTACAGTGCTATTATAACATGAGATATATATAATGTACAGTACTATTATAACATGAGATATATATAATGTACAGTACTATTATAACATGAGATATATATAATGTACAGTGCTATTATAACATGACATATATATAATGTACAGTACTATTATAACATGGGATATATATAATGTACAGTACTATTATAACATGATATATATATATAATGTACAGTGCTATTATAACATGAGATATATATAATGTACAGTACTATTAGAACATGAGATATATATAATGTACAGTACTATTATAACATGAGATATATATAATGTACAGTACTATTATAACATGAGATATATATAATGTACAGTACTATTATAACATGGGATATATATAATGTACAGTACTATTATAACATGATATATATATAATGTACAGTGCTATTATAACATGAGATATATAATGTACAGTACTATTATAACATGAGATATATATAATGTACAGTACTATTATAACATGAGAGATATAATGTACAGTGCTATTATAACATGAAATATATAATGTACAGTGCTATTATAACATGAGATATATATAATGTACAGTACTATTATAACATGATATATATATATAATGTACAGTACTATTATAACATGAGATATATAATGTACAGTGCTATTATAACATGAGATATATATATAATGTACAGCGCTATTATAACATGAGATATATATAATGTACAGTACTATTATAACATGAGATATATATAATGTACAGTACTATTATAACATGAGATATATAATGTACAGTACTATTATAACATGAGATATATATAAGGTACAGTACTATTATAACATGAGAGATATAATGTACAGTGCTATTATAACATGATATATATATAATGTACAGTGCTATTATAACATGAGATATATATAATGTACAGTGCTATTATAACATGAGATATATATATAATGTACAGTACTATTATAACATGGGATATATATAATGTACAGTACTATTATAACATGGGATATATATAATGTACAGTGCTATTATAACATGAGATATATATATAATGTACAGTACTATTATAACATGAGATATATATATATAATGTACAGTGCTATTATAACATGAGATATATATATAATGTACAGTACTATTATAACATGGGATATATATAATGTACAGTACTATTATAACATGAGATATATAATGTACAGTACTATTATAACATGAGATATATAATGTACAGTACTATTATAACATGAGATATATATAATGTACAGTGCTATTATAACATGAGATATATAATGTACAGTACTATTATAACATGAGATATATAATGTACAGTACTATTATAACATGAGATATATAATGTACAGTACTATTATAACATGAGATATATATAATGTACAGTACTATTATAACATGAGATATATATAATGTACAGTACTATTATAACATGAGATATATATAATGTACAGTACTATTATAACATGAGATATATAATGTACAGTACTATTATAACATGAGAGATATATAATGTACAGTGCTATTATAACATGAGATATATATAATGTACAGTACTATTATAACATGATATATATAATGTACAGTGCTATTATAACATGAGATATATATAATGTACAGTACTATTATAACATGGGATATATAATGTACAGTACTATTATAACATGAGATATATAATGTACAGTACTATTATAACATGAGATATATAATGTACAGTACTATTATAACATGAGATATATATAATGTACAGTGCTATTATAACATGAGATATATAATGTACAGTACTATTATAACATGAGATATATAATGTACAGTACTATTATAACATGAGATATATAATGTACAGTACTATTATAACATGAGATATATATAATGTACAGTACTATTATAACATGAGATATATATAATGTACAGTACTATTATAACATGAGATATATATAATGTACAGTACTATTATAACATGAGATATATAATGTACAGTACTATTATAACATGAGAGATATATAATGTACAGTACTATTATAACATGAGAGATATATAATGTACAGTGCTATTATAACATGAGATATATATAATGTACAGTACTATTATAACATGATATATATAATGTACAGTGCTATTATAACATGAGATATATATAATGTACAGTACTATTATAACATGGGATATATATAATGTACAGTACCATTATAACATGAGATATATATAATGTACAGTACTATTATAACATGAGATATATAATGTACAGTACTATTATAACATGGGATATATATAATGTACAGTACTATTATAACGTGAGATATATAATGTACAGTACTATTATAACATGAGATATATAATGTACAGTACTATTATAACATGAGATATATATAATGTACAGTGCTATTATAACATGAGATATATATAATGTACAGTGCTATTATAACATGAGATATATAATGTACAGTGCTATTATAACATGAGATATATATAATGTACAGTACTATTATAACATGAGATATATATATAATGTACAGTACTATTATAACATGAGATATATAATGTACAGTACTATTATAACATGAGATATATAATGTACAGTACTATTATAACATGAGATATATATAATGTACAGTGCTATTATAACATGAGATATATATAATGTACAGTGCTATTATAACATGAGATATATAATGTACAGTACTATTATAACATGAGATATATAATGTACAGTACTATTATAACATGAGATATATATAATGTACAGTATTATTATAACATGAGATATATATAATGTACAGTACTATTATAACATGAGATATATATAATGTACAGTACTATTATAACATGAGATATATAATGTACAGTACTATTATAACATGAGAGATATATAATGTACAGTGCTATTATAACATGAGATATATATAATGTACAGTACTATTATAACATGATATATATAATGTACAGTACTATTATAACATGAGATATATAATGTACAGTACTATTATAACATGAGATATATATAATGTACAGTACTATTATAACATGATATATATATAATGTACAGTGCTATTATAACATGAGATATATATAATGTACAGTACTATTATAACATGGGATATATATAATGTACAGTACCATTATAACATGAGATATATATAATGTACAGTACTATTATAACATGAGATATATAATGTACAGTACTATTATAACATGGGATATATATAATGTACAGTGCTATTATAACATGAGATATATATAATGTACAGTACTATTATAACATGAGATATATATAATGTACAGTGCTATTATAACATGAGATATATATATATAATGTACAGTACTATTATAACATGGGATATATATAATGTACAGTACTATTATAACGTGAGATATATAATGTACAGTACTATTATAACATGAGATATATATCATGTACAGTACTATTATAACATGAGATATATATAATGTACAGTGCTATTATAACATGAGATATATATATATAATGTACAGTACTATTATAACATGGGATATATATAATGTACAGTACTATTATAACATGAGATATATATAATGTACAGTACTATTATAACATGAGATATATAATGTACAGTACTATTATAACATGAGATATATATAATGTACAGTGCTATTATAACATGAGATATATATATAATGTACAGTACTATTATAACATGGGATATATATAATGTACAGTACTATTATAACGTGAGATATATAATGTACAGTACTATTATAACATGAGATATATATCATGTACAGTACTATTATAACATGAGATATATATAATGTACAGTACTATTATAACATGGGATATATATAATGTACAGTACTATTATAACGTGAGATATATAATGTACAGTACTATTATAACATGAGATATATATCATGTACAGTACTATTATAACATGAGATATATATAATGTACAGTACTATTATAACATGGGATATATATAATGTACAGTGCTATTATAACATGAGATATATATATATATATATAATGTACAGTACTATTATAACATGGGATATATATAATGTACAGTACTATTATAACATGAGATATATATAATGTACAGTACTATTATAACATGAGATATATAATGTACAGTACTATTATAACATGAGATATATAATGTACAGTACTATTATAACATGAGAGATATATAATGTACAGTGCTATTATAACATGAGATATATATAATGTACAGTACTATTATAACATGATATATATATAATGTACAGTGCTATTATAACATGAGATATATATAATGTACAGTACTATTATAACATGGGATATATATAATGTACAGTACTATTATAACATGGGATATATATAATGTACAGTGCTATTATAACATGAGATATATATATAATGTACAGTACTATTATAACATGAGATATATATATAATGTACAGTGCTATTATAACATGAGATATATATAATGTACAGTACTATTATAACATGGGATATATATAATGTACAGTACTATTATAACATGAGATATATAATGTACAGTACTATTATAACATGAGATATATAATGTACAGTACTATTATAACATGAGATATATATAATGTACAGTGCTATTATAACATGAGATATATAATGTACAGTACTATTATAACATGAGATATATAATGTACAGTACTATTATAACATGAGATATATAATGTACAGTACTATTATAACATGAGATATATATATAATGTACAGTACTATTATAACATGAGATATATATAATGTACAGTACTATTATAACATGAGATATATATAATGTACAGTACTATTATAACATGAGATATATAATGTACAGTACTATTATAACACGAGAGATATATAATGTACAGTGCTATTATAACATGAGATATATATAATGTACAGTACTATTATAACATGATATATATATAATGTATAGTGCTATTATAACATGAGATATATATAATGTACAGTACTATTATAACATGGGATATATATAATGTACAGTACCATTATAACATGAGATATATATAATGTACAGTACTATTATAACATGAGATATATAATGTACAGTACTATTATAACATGGGATATATATAATGTACAGTGCTATTATAACATGAGATATATATAATGTACAGTACTATTATAACATGAGATATATATAATGTACAGTGCTATTATAACATGAGATATATATATAATGTACAGTACTATTATAACATGGGATATATATAATGTACAGTACTATTATAACGTGAGATATATAATGTACAGTACTATTATAACATGAGATATATATCATGTACAGTACTATTATAACATGAGATATATATAATGTACAGTGCTATTATAACATGAGATATATATATATAATGTACAGTACTATTATAACATGAGATATATATATATAATGTACAGTACTATTATAACATGAGATATATATAATGTACAGTACTATTATAACATGAGATATATAATGTACAGTACTATTATAACATGAGATATATAATGTACAGTACTATTATAACATGAGAGATATATAATGTACAGTGCTATTATAACAAGAGATATATATAATGTACAGTACTATTATAACATGATATATATATAATGTACAGTGCTATTATAACATGAGATATATATATAATGTACAGTACTATTATAACATGGGATATATATAATGTACAGTGCTATTATAACATGAGATATATATATATATAATGTACAGTACTATTATAACATGAGATATATATAATGTACAGTGTTATTATAACATGAGATATATAATGTACAGTACTATTATAACATGAGATATATAATGTACAGTACTATTATAACATGAGATATATATAATGTACAGTACTATTATAACATGAGATATATATAATGTACAGTGTTATTATAACATGAGATATATATAATGTACAGTACTATTATAACATGAGATATATATAATGTACAGTACTATTATAACATGAGATATATAATGTACAGTACTATTATAACATGGGATATATATAATGTACAGTACTATTATAACATGAGATATATAATGTACAGTACTATTATAACATGAGATATATAATGTACAGTACTATTATAACATGAGATATATATAATGTACAGTGCTATTATAACATGAGATATATAATGTACAGTACTATTATAACATGAGATATATAATGTACAGTACTATTATAACATGAGATATATAATGTACAGTACTATTATAACATGAGATATATATAATGTACAGTACTATTATAACATGAGATATATATAATGTACAGTACTATTATAACATGAGATATATAATGTACAGTACTATTATAACATAATAATAATAATAATAATCTTTATTTATATAGCGCCAACATATTACGCAGCACTTTACAATTTAGAGGGAACATGAAACAAACAATATCAGACATTACATAGTGACAAAGTTCATTTACAATTCAAACCTGGGTAGTGAGGACCCTGCTCGCAAGAGCTTACAATCTATGAGGACATAAGGGAGACACAAAGTGTAACAGTGTTTGTTCTGTACAATAGTCCGGCCATTTTTATACACATGCGGTGGTAACATAAAGCTGCATGAGCCGGTCACCAGCCAGTGTCAGTGTATGACGGACATGAAGAGAAGGAGTGTGAGGGAATCTTATTCTGATGACTAATCTAAATGGAGGGCCATGAAAAGGAGTCAGATTAGGGAATGTTAGGGCGGGTTCACACATGGCGGATTTTCACTTAAATTCCGCTGCGGACACTCCGCAGCGTTAATCCGCAGCGGAGCCGTTTCTCCATTGACTTTCACTTTAATTTAGCAGTGTTCGTTTACACGATGCGTACAATTCCGCTGCGGAGCATAGGCTGCGGAGCGGAATTTGGTGTCCGCAGCATGCAAGGGATGTTGCGGAGCAGTGGCGGACTGGTTGCGGACTCATGGCGGAATTTCTCCATTGACTTCAATGGAGATTCTAAGTTCCGCAATGAAGTCCGCAGCTGTCATGCACATGTTATGTGTGGTGCGGAGCGTATTGGTTTTTTAACATGACATTTCTTCATTCTGGCTGGACCTATGTATTTCTAGGTCTACAGCCAGACTGAGGAAGTCAATGGGGCTCCCGTAATGACGGGAGCGTTGCTAGGAGACGTCAGTAAATAGTCACTGTCCAGGGTGCTGAAAGAGTTAAGCGATCGGCAGTAACTGTTTCTGCACCCGGGACAGTGACTACCGATCTCAATATACATGTATCTGTAAAAAAACATATAAGTTCATACTTACCGAGAACTCCCTGTTTCTGTCTCCAGTCCGGCCTCCCAGGATGACGTTTCAGTGTAAGTGACGGCTGCAGCCAATCACAGGCCAAGCACAGGCTGCAGCGGTCACATGGACTGGCGCGTCATCCAGGGAGGTCGGGCTGGATGCCGAAGGAGGGACGCGTCATCAAGACAACGGGCGGTAAGTATGAATTTCTTTTACTTTCACTAGGGAAAGTGCTGTCCCTTCTCTCTATCCTGCACTGATAGGGAGAAGGGAAGCACTTTTCCCGCAGTCCGCAGCAGCTAGTCCGCATCAATTTTCTGCACATTTTGTGCAGATCCGCAGCCGTAATCCGCAACCCGGATTAGGTGCGGCATTGATGCGGACAGTTGCGGAGGAATTCCGCCATGTGTGGTCATGCCCTTATAGGCCTGTCTAAATAGATGTGTTTTCAGGGCACGTTTAAAACTGTGGATATTGGGAATTAATCTGATTGTCTGGGGTAGCACATTCCAGAGGACGGGTGCAGCACGAGAGAAATCCTGGAGACGGGAGTGGGAGGTTCGGATTATGGAGGATTTTAATCTAAGGTCGTTGGCAGAACGTAGAGTCCGAGTAGGGTGGTAGACAGAGATGAGGGAGGAGATGTAAGGAGGTGCAGCACTGTGGAGAGCTTTGTGGGTGAGAGTAATAAGTTTGAATTTTATTCGGAAGGGGATGGGCAACCAGTGCAGTGACTGGCACAGATTAGAGGCGTTGGTGTAGCGGTTGGTCATAAAGATGAGCCTGGCTGCTGCATTGAGGATAGATTGGAGAGGGGAGAGTTTAGTGAGGGGAAGACCGACTAGTAATGAGTTACAGTAGTCAAGACGAGAGTGAATCAGAGCAACAATGAGAGTTTTGGCAGTTTCCTCCGTAAGAAAAGAGCGGATTCTGGAGATGTTTTTGAGGTGAAAATGACAGGAGCGTGAAAGTGATTGTATGTGAGGAGTAAAGGAAAGATCTGAGTCAAAAATAACCCCGAGACAGCGGGCGTGCTGCTTAGGAGTTATGATAGTGCCACACACAGAGATGGAGACATCAGGTTTAGGGAGGTTAGTAGATGGTGGGAACACAAGGAGCTCAGTTTTAGAAAGATTCAGTTTCAGATAGAGAGAGGACATGATGTTAGAGACAGCGGACAGACAATCACTGGTGTTCTGTATTAGAGCAGGGGTGATGTCACGGGAAGAGGTATATAATTGGGTGTCATCAGCGTAGAGATGGTACTGGAAGCCAAATCTGCTGATGGTTTGTCCAATAGGAGCTGTGTAGAGAGAAAAGAGGAGCGGACCTAGGACTGATCCCTGAGGAACCCCGATATCAAGGGGAAGAGGAGAAGAGGTGGAACCAGCAAATGACACACTGAACGAGCGGTCAGAGAGATAGGAGGAAAACCAAGAGAGAGCCGCGTCCTTGAGGCCAATAGAGTGGAGCATGTTAAGTAGGAGTTTGTGGTCTACAGTGTCAAAGGCTGCAGAGAGATCCAAAAATCAGGAGAGAGGATTTACCGTCCGATTTAGCCGCCAAGAGATCATTTGAGACTTTAGTAAGGGCAGTTTCTGTGGAGTGTAGAGTGCGGAAACCAGATTGTAAGGGGTCAAGAATGGAGTTAGCAGAGAGATAGCGGATAAGGCGAGAGTAGACCAAGCGTTCCAGGAGTTTAGAGATGAAGGGCAAATTAGAGACTGGTCGGTAGTTGGCAGCGCTGGATGGGTCAAGTGTTGGTTTTTTCAATAATGGGTTTATAATGGCATGTTTAAAAGCGGAGGGAAACATACCAGAGGAAAGAGAGAGGTTAAATATTTTAGTGAGGTGACCAGTGACAGCTGGGGAGAGGGACTGGAGGAGGTGTGAGGGGACAGGATCACTAGGGCAGGTAGTAGGACGAGAAGAAGAGAGGAGCCTCGAGACTTCTTCTTCAGTTATTGGGTCAAATGCTGAGAGTGAAGAAGAGGGAGTGCGGGAGGGAAGGGGATTGATGTTACTAGGGGACTGGGAGAGAATATCATGCCGGATGTTGTCAATTTTAACTTTAAAATAAGTGGCCATGTCTTCAGCACTGAGATCTGTGATTGGCGTCTGCACTTTAGGACTAAGGAGGGAGTGAAAAGTATCAAAGAGGCGTTTTGGATTATTAGATAGTGTGGAGATGAGAGAAGTGAAGTAGACTTGTTTGGCGCGGTGAAGGGCAGAGTTGTACGTTTTGAGCATAAATTTGTAATGGAGGAAATCTGCATCCAAATGCGATTTTCTCCACAGTCGTTCGGCACATCTCAAGCACCGGTGAAGAAAGCGGGATTGAGGCGTGTGCCAGGGTTGTCGTCGTCTTTGTCGGGTGGTTCGGAGTGTAGTGGGGGCTGCTTCATCCAATGCATTTTTGAGAGTGTTGTTATAAAGTTTGGCAGCCAGATTGGGACAGGAGAGGGAAGAGATAGGGGACAATGAGGACTGTAGACTGTCTATGAGTTTCACAGTGTTAATGGCATGTAGATTTCTGTATGTCTGATACGTAGGGATGACCTGAGGAGGCAGAGAATATTTGATAGTAAAGGAGAGAAGATTGTGGTCAGAAAGTGGGAGAGGAGAGTTAATAAAGTCAGAAACTGAGCAGAGCCGGAAGAAGACCAGGTCAAGTGAATGCCCGTCTTCATGTGTAGGAGAGTTAGTAAGTTGTGACAGACCGAGGGACGAGGTTAAAGATAGAAACTGGGAGGCAGATGAGGAGATTGGGTTATCAATGGGGATGTTGAAGTCACCCATGATGAGAGTGGGTGTTTCAGAGGATAGAAATTGTGGAAGCCAGGCAGCAAAATGATCCAGGAATTGGCGGGGTGAGCCCGGTGGGCGGTAGACAACTGCCACTCGGAGGGGAAAAGGGTGATAGAGTCTGAGGGTGTGGACTTCAAAAGAGGGAAATGTGAGTGAGGGGACCGGGGGAATGACCTGGAAAATGCAGTGTGGGGAAAGAAGTATACCTACTCCTCCACCCTGCCTGTTCTCAGGTCTGGGGGCATGAGAGAACTGGAGACCACCATAAGATAGAGCAGCAGGGGAAGCCGTGTCAGACAGGTGTAGCCATGTTTCTGTAAGAGCCAGAAGGTTGAGAGAGTTAGAAAGGAATAAGTCATGAATAAAGGTGAGTTTGTTGCACACGGACCGAGAGTTCCAGAGAGCACAGTTAAAAGAGACAGGAGAAGACGTACAAGGAATGGTAAGAAGATTTGCAGGGTTTCTATGTGTGGCAGGTAAGTGGTTGAGCTTGGCAGAAGAAAAGGGAGGCCCAGGGTTGGGAGAGATGTCCCCTGCAGCTAATAGCAGGAGAATGGAGAGTGACAGCATATGGTTCTGTGATTTATGAGAGCGTTTTTTATGTTGGGCAGTGGGATGAGATGGGTTAAGTTGACTGAGGAAAGTGAATAGTGAATGGGAGCTGTACATGGGCGAGGCAAGGAGAGAGGGACTGATGTAGACTGTTTTTGGGCAAGTCTTAAATGGGCGATAGGATTGAAAACCAAGAGCAGCTATAATGCTGAGAGCGGTGGCAAACATGTTTGTTTACAGATAGTTAGAAATCTAATATTGAGAGCGTGGGCTAGTTTGTCTGGTTTGGTAATGCAGCTTACCTGTCACTGACCTGTGCAACTGCCATGTATAACTGCCAGGACACTTTGACAGTATGACACTTAGGGCGGGTTCACACATAGCGGAATTTCACTTAAATTCCGCTGCGGACACTCCGCAGCGTTAATCCGCAGCGGAGCCGTTTCTCCATTGACTTTCACTTTAATTTAGCAGTGTTCGTTTACACGATGCGTACAATTCCGCTGCGGAGCATAGGCTGCGGAGCGGAATTTGGTGTCCGCAGCATGCTCTGTCTGTTGCGGAGCAGTGGCGGACTGGTTGCGGACTCATGGCGGAATTTCTCCATTGACTTCAATGGAGAGTCAAAATTCCGCAATGAAGTCCGCAGATATTATGTGTGCTGCGGAGCGTATTGGTTTTACTACCATGACATTTCTTCATTCTGGCTGGACCTATGTATTTCTAGGTCTACAGCCAGACTGAGGAAGTCAATGGGGCTCCCGTAATGACGGGAGCGTTGCTAGGAGACGTCTGTAAATAGTCACTGTCCAGGGTGCTGAAAGAGTTAAGCGATCGGCAGTAACTGTTTCTGCACCCGGGACAGTGACTACCGATCTCAATATACATGTATCTGTAAAAAAAAAATATAAGTTCATACTTACCGAGAACTCCCTGCGTCTGTCTCCAGTCCGGCCTCCCAGGATGACGTTTCAGTGTAAGTGACGGCTGCAGCCAATCACAGGCCAAGCACAGGCTGCAGCGGTCACATGGACTGGTGCGTCATCCAGGGAGGTCGGGCCGGATGCCGAAAGAGGGACGAGTCACCAAGACAACGGGCGGTAAGTATGAATTTCTTTGACTTTCACTAGGGAAAGTGCTGTCCCTTCTCTCTATCCTGCACTGAATAGGGAGAAGAGAAGCACTTTTCCTGCAGTCCGCAGCGGCCAGTCCGCATCAATTTTCTGCACATTTTGTGCAGATCCGCTGCAGAATCTGCAACGCAGATTCTGTGCGGCATTGATGCGGACAGTTGCGGAGGAATTCCGCCATGTGTGGTCATGCCCTTACACAGAGATGACTTCTGCCGTCGTGCCCCCCTGTGTGAGTGCCTTCCCCATATGCTACATCTAAATTTATAGGGGAGTAGATGCTCAGATCTAGGCCTAATTAAGCTCGTTCAGCTATTAATCAAATCAACTAGACACATGAGGTGAAAAGCTATGCAGAGATAAACAAACAAACTAGCAGGTCTGGATGATCATAAAACTTAACGACGATCAAACACTTTGACAAAACTTTGAGATAACATTAGACTATATAGCAAGACAGGAAAGCAGAGTACCATAAAATAAAAGTTTCAGCTTTTTGAAATGCAGCTACAGCAGGGATGAGGTTCATGCATGAGATATATAATGTACAGTACTATTATAACATGAGATATATAATGTACAGTACTATTATAACATGAGATATATAATGTACAGTACTATTATAACATGAGAGATATATAATGTACAGTACTATTATAACATGAGATATATAATGTACAGTACTATTATAACATGAGATATATATAATGTACAGTGCTATTATAACATGAGATATATAATGTACAGTACTATTATAACATGAGATATATATAATGTACAGTACTATTATAACATGAGATATATAATGTACAGTACTATTATAACATGAGATATATATAATGTACAGTACTATTATAACATGAGATATATATAATGTACAGTACTATTATAACATGAGATATATATAATGTACAGTACTATTATAACATGAGATATATATAATGTACAGTGCTATTATAACATGAGATATATATAATGTACAGTACTATTATAACATGAGATATATATAATCTACAGTACTATTATAACATGAGATATATATAATGTACAGTACTATTATAACATGAGATATATAATGTACAGTACTATTATAACATGAGATATATATAATGTACAGTACTATTATAACATGAGATATATATAATGTACAGTACTATTATAACATGAGATATATATAATGTACAGTACTATTATAACATGAGATATATATAATGTACAGTACTATTATAACATGAGATATATAATGTACAGTGCTATTATAACATGAGATATATATAATGTACAGTGCTATTATAACATGAGATATATATAATGTACAGTACTATTATAACATGAGATATATATAATGTACAGTGCTATTATAACATGAGATATATATAATGTACAGTACTATTATAACATGAGATATATATAATGTACAGTACTATTATAACATGGGATATGTATATAATGTACAGTGCTATTATAACATGACATATATATATAATGTACAGTACTATTATAACATGAGATATATAATGTACAATGCTATTATAACATGAGATATATATATATAATGTACAGCGCTATTATAACATGAGATATATATAATGTACAGTACTATTATAACATGAGATATATAATGTACAGTACTATTATAACATGAGAAATATATAATGTACAGTGCTATTATAACATGAGATATATATAATGTACAGTACTATTATAACATGGGATATATATATAATGTACAGTACTATTATAACATGAGATATATATATAATGTACAGTACTATTATAACATGAGATATATAATGTACAGTGCTATTATAACATGAGATATATATATAATGTACAGTGCTATTATAACATGAGATATATAATGTACAGTACTATTATAACATGAGATATATAATGTACAGTACTATTATAACAAGAGATATATATAATGTACAGTACTATTAGAACATGAGATATATAATGTACAGTGCTATTATAACATGAGATATATATATATAATGTACAGTACTATTATAACATGGGATATATATAATGTACAGTACTATTATAACGTGAGATATATAATGTACAGTACCATTATAACATGAGATATATATATATAATGTACAGTACTATTATAACATGGGATATATATAATATACAGTACTATTATAACATGAGATATATATCATGTACAGTACTATTATAACATGAGATATATATCATGTACAGTACTATTATAACATGAGATATATAGTGTACTGTTATAACATGAGATATATATAATGTACAGTACTATTAGAACATGAGATATATATAATGTACAGTAACATTATAACATGAGATATATATAATGTACAGTACTATTATAACATGGGATATATATAATGTACAGTACTATTATAACATGAGATATATATAATGTACAGTACTATTATAAATGTACAGTACTATTATAACATGGGATATATATAATGTACAGTGCTATTATAACATGAGATATATATATATAATGTACAGTACTATTATAACATGAGATATATATATAATGTACAGTACTATTATAACATGGGATATATATAATGTACAGTACTATTATAACATGAGATATATAATGTACAGTACTATTATAACATGAGATATATAATGTACAGTACTATTATAACATGAGATATATATAATGTACAGTGCTATTATAACATGAGATATATAATGTACAGTACTATTATAACATGAGATATATAATGTACAGTACTATTATAACATGAGATATATAATGTACAGTACTATTATAACATGAGATATATATAATGTACAGTACTATTATAACATGAGATATATATAATGTACAGTACTATTATAACATGAGATATATAATGTACAGTACTATTATAACATGAGATATATATAATGTACAGTACTATTATAACATGAGATATATAATGTACAGTACTATTATAACATGAGATATATAATGTACAGTGCTATTATAACATGAGATATATATAATGTACAGTACTATTATAACATGAGATATATCTATAATGTACAGTACTATTATAACATGAGATATATATAATGTACAGTGCTATTATAACATGAGATATATATAATGTACAGTACTATTATAACATGAGATATATATAATGTACAGTACTATTATAACATGGGATATATATATAATGTACAGTGCTATTATAACATGACATATATATAATGTACAGTACTATTATAACATGAGATATATATAATGTACAGTACTATTATAACATGAGATATATAATGTACAGTGCTATTATAACATGAGATATATATATATATAATGTACAGCGCTATTATAACATGAGATATATATAATGTACAGTACTATTATAACATGAGATATATAATGTACAGTACTATTATAACATGAGAAATATATAATGTACAGTGCTATTATAACATGAGATATATATAATGTACAGTACTATTATAACATGGGATATATATATAATGTACAGTACTATTATAACATGAGATATATATATAATGTACAGTACTATTATAACATGAGATATATAATGTACAGTGCTATTATAACATGAGATATATATAATGTACAGTGCTATTATAACATGAGATATATAATGTACAGTACTATTATAACATGAGATATATAATGTACAGTACTATTATAACATGAGATATATATAATGTACAGTACTATTAGAACATGAGATATATAATGTACAGTGCTATTATAACATGAGATATATATATATAATGTACAGTACTATTATAACATGGGATATATATAATGTACAGTACCATTATAACATGATATATATATATATATAATGTACAGTACTATTATAACATGGGATATATATAATGTACAGTACTATTATAACATGAGATATATATCATGTACAGTACTATTATAACATGAGATATATATCATGTACAGTACTATTATAACATGAGATATATAATGTACAGTACTATTATAACATGAGATATATAGTGTACTGTTATAACATGAGATATATATAATGTACAGTACTATTAGAACATGGGATATATATAATGTACAGTACTATTATAACATGAGATATATATAATGTACAGTACTATTATAACATGAGATATATATAATGTACAGTGCTATTATAACATGAGATATATATAATGTACAGTGCTATTATAACATGAGATCTATATAATGTACAGTACTATTATACCATGACATATATATAATGTACAGTACTATTATAACATGAGATATATATAATGTACAGTGCTATTATAACATGAGATATATATAATGTACAGTGCTATTATAACATGAGATATATATAATGTACAGTACTATTATAACATGAGATATATATATATAATGTACAGTACTATTATAACATGAGATATATATATAATGTACAGTACTATTATAACATGAGATATATATAATGTACAGTGCTATTATAACATGAGATATATATATAATGTACAGTACTATTATAACATGATATATATAATGTACAGTACTATTATAACATGAGAGATATATAATGTACAGTGCTATTATAACATGAGATATATATAATGTACAGTACTATTATAACATGAGATATATAATGTACAGTACTATTATAACATGAGATATATATATAATGTACAGTACTATTATAACATGAGATATATATATAATGTACAGTGCTATTATAACATGAGATATATATAATGTACAGTGCTATTATAACATGAGATATATATAATGTACAGTACTATTATAACATGAGATATATATATAATGTACAGTACTATTATAGCATGAGATATATATATATAATGTACAGTACTATTATAACATGAGATATATATAATGTACAGTGCTATTATAACATGAGATATATATATAATGTACAGTACTATTATAACATGAGATATATATAATGTACAGTACTATTATAACATGAGAGATATATAATGTACAGTGCTATTATAACATGAGATATATATAATGTACAGTACTATTATAACATGAGATATATAATGTACAGTACTATTATAACATGAGATATATATATAATGTACAGTACTATTATAACATGAGATATATATAATGTACAGTACTATTATAACATGAGATATATAATGTACAGTACTATTATAACATGGGATATATATAATGTACAGTACTATTATAACATGAGAGATATATAATGTACAGTACTATTATAACATGAGATATATAATGTACAGTACTATTATAACATGAGATATATAATGTACAGTACTATTATAACATGAGATATATAATGTACAGTACTATTATAACATGAGAGATATATAATGTACAGTACTATTATAACATGGGATATATATAATGTACAGTACTATTATAACATGAGATATATATATAATGTACAGTACTATTATAACATGAGATATATATAATGTACAGTACTATTATAACATGAGATATATAATGTACAGTACTATTATAACATGAGATATATAATGTACAGTACTATTATAACATGAGATATATATATAATGTATAGTACTATTATAACATGAGATATATATATATAATGTACAGTACTATTATAACATGAGATATATATAATGTACAGTACTATTATAACATGAGATATATAATGTACAGTACTATTATAACATGGGATATATATAATGTACAGTACTATTATAACATGAGAGATATATAATGTACAGTACTATTATAACATGAGATATATAATGTACAGTACTATTATAACATGAGATATATAATGTACAGTACTATTATAACATGAGATATATAATGTACAGTACTATTATAACATGAGAGATATATAATGTACAGTACTATTATAACATGAGATATATATAATGTACAGTACTATTATAACATGAGATATATAATGTACAGTACTATTATAACATGAGATATATAATGTACAGTACTATTATAACATGAGAGATATATAATGTACAGTACTATTATAACATGAGAGATATATAATGTACAGTACTATTATAACATGATATATATATATATAATGTACAGTACTATTATAACATGAGAGATATCGTGTACTATCACTGAGAAAACACTGTAGAACGCGCTTTATAGGCGGGTTCTACACCTGAGAGGCGGAGCTAAGCACAATGACTGGCTGCGGGGAGGACATGGGGGGGGGGTTTGTTACAGAGGGCGGGATCAGCGCCTGGAGTGACGGTGAGAGTCCATGAATTATGCTTGGGAGGGGCGGGGTCAGTGCAGTGAGTGGCAGGCTGAATAAACAGTTCAGCGTGTTAGGGGCGGGGCGCTCGCTGTGAGGAGGGGCGGAGTCAGCAGCGTGAGTGGCGGGATAGCGGGAAAGCGGTAAATACGGATCCCGACTCCGGTTCCAGGGCCCGGCGGGAGAAGGATGGTGGCGGCCGGGGGTATAGGCTGGTTCGCGGCAGTCTCTCTCCTCCTGTACTTGGCAGAGCGGGCGGCGGGTGAGTACATTACTTGTCTCTGCTGCTCTTAGTCGGTTCATGGCATTCTGCACCCGGTGATTTCGTGTTTATCACTCCGCTTTACGACCCCCTCTACTGCCCCAGCATACCGCCCCCTGGTGCTTCTCGCCTGCCACCGTGCTCACACCCATCCCCCGAGCTGGTACTGAATCTGCTCATGTCCGTCCATAGCTGGGTGATATCCTAGACAGAATCCCGTGTCATGCCCCGCCCCTTATTACCGTGGGTCGTGTCATGCCCCGCCCCTTATTATTCTCGGACGTCTCATGCCCGCCCCTTATTACCCTGGGTCATGGAGAGAGGTGGCCAGGTCACCGTGTGTAGACAGGGCGGGCAGCAACAGGTTGGGTATAAAACATACATATCTCTGATACAGAACACTTCAGTTTTGCCTGGGTTACCCTGTAACATGGAGCTTCATGATGGAGATGCCCTTTAAGTGACCTACCTGCCAGCAGGGGGTGCTGCGGTGACAGATGGCATCAGTTAAAGTTATATTTTACCTGTTATGTCCAATCACTAAATAATAGGCACCCAATGATCTGTAGCTCACATTTTAAAGTCAAATGCAAAATCTCTGTTTGCCAACAGTGAATGGGTACATTGTTCTTTACATCCATAGGATGGAAAAAGTGTACAGGCCTAACACATCTCACAGCTGAGGGTTTGTTACCATTGTATCCAGTCTAGACAATCTCTGCCCACCAATCTCCTGTCCTGGTAGTTTGTTACAATGTATCAGTCTGTTCACTTCTGGATACAAATGTAACAAACTTAATATTCGCTCTTTATTGGATTTTAACCTCGGAATATAAAGCACAAAGTTCCAATTCACTGACAGCAAGCAGGTAATATACGGAAACATAATGCAGAACTTATTATACAGCGATTACAGGGTAGAGATGATAATATCGGCTAGAACTACTTATGATTGATGAGTCTCTAGTTATATCGGCACCTGGGAAAGCTGGGTGACCGGCAATGGATTGTTATCCAGACTCCTGTGTAGCCATAACTTCCCTGCTGCACCAGCACTGGAGCGCCCCCGGATGATAATAGAAGTGTATTGCATGTTCCATTGTCCCCATCTCTCCATGCAGCAGTTTCCAGGCGTCATCGCTCGTCCCTCTCCACTTTCATGGACTCCGCAGCAGTCATTGTGATCCGGATCTCTGACCTCTCCCTGCTGCCGAGCTGCCCATACATTATAGATGAACCCGGCCATATAATCTCCAGACAGCAGGATAAAGTGACAGCCTGAGGTCACAAGAGGACGCTCTAATCCTGACTGTCACTCATAGCGAGACCTACAAGCCTGGGGGCAGCATTATAGTAGTTATATTCTTGTATATAGGGGGCAGTATTATAGTAGATATATTCTTGTATATAGGGGCAGTATTATAGTAGTTATATTCTTGTATATAGGAGCAGTATTATAGTAGTTATATTCTTGTATATAGGGGCAGTATTATAGTAGTTATATTCTTGTATATAGGGGGCAGTATTATAGTAGTTATATTCTTGTATATAGGAGGCAGTATTATAGTAGTTATATTCTTGTATATAGGAGCAGTATTATAGTAGTTATATTCTTGTACATAGAGGGCAGTATTATAGTAGTTATATTCTTGTATATAGGGGGCAGTATTATAGTAGTTATATTCTTGTATATAGGAGGCAGTATTATAGTAGTTATATTCTTGAATATAGGGGTAGTATTATAGTAGTTATATTCTTGTATATAGGGGGCAGCATTATAGTAGTTATATTCTTGTACATAGGGGCAGTATTATAGTAGTTATATTCTTGTATATAGGGGCAGTATTATAGTAGTTATATTCTTGTGTATAGGGGACAGTAATATAGTAGTTATATTCTTGTATATAGGGGCAGTATTATAGTAGTTATATTCTTGTATATAGGATCAGTATTATAGTAGTTATATTCTTGTATATAGGAGCAGTGTTATAGTAGTTATATTATTGTATATAGGGCGCAGTATTATAGTAGTTATATTCTTGTATATGGCGGGCAGTAATATAGTAGTTATATTCTTGTATATAGGGGCAGTATTATAGTAGTTATATTCTTGTATATAGGATCAGTATTATAGTAGTTATATTCTTGTGTATAGGAGGCAGTATTATAGTAGTTATATTCTTGTATATAGGAGGCAGTATTATAGTAGTTATATTCTTGCATATACGGGGCAGTATTATAGTAGTTATAGTCTTGTATATATGGCAGTATTATAGTAGTTATATTCTTATATATAGGAGCAGTATTATAGTAGTTATATTCTTGTATATAGGAGCAGTATTATAGTAGTTATAGTCTTGTATATAGGAGCAGTATTATAGTAGCTGTATTCTTGTATATAGGGGCAGTATTATAGTAGTTATATTATTGTATATAGGAGGCAGTATTATAGTAGTTATATTCTTGTATATAGAAGGCAGTATTATAGTAGTTATATTCTTTTAGATAGGAGGCAGTATTATAGTAGTTATATTCTTGTATATAGAGGGCAGTATTATAGTAGTTATATTCTTTTATATAGGGATCAGTATTATAGTAGTTATATTCCTGTATATAGGAGCAGTATTATAGTAGCTATATTCTTGTATATAGGAGACAGTATTATAGTAGTTATATTCTTGTATATAGGGGCAGTATTATAGTAGTTATATTCTTGTATATAGGGACAGTATTATAGTAGTTATATTCTTGTATATAGGGGCAGTATTATAGTAGTTATATTCTTGTATATAAGGAGCAGTATTATAGTAGTTATATTCTTGTATATAGGGGCAGTATTATAGTAGTTATATTCTTGTAGATAGGAGGCAGTATTATAGTAGTTATGTTCTTGTATATAAGGGCAGTATTATAGTAGTTATATTCTTGTAGATAGGAGGCAGTATTATAGTAGTTATGTTCTTGTATATAAGGGCAGTATTATAGTAGTTATATTCTTGTATATAGGAGCAGTATTATAGTAGTTATATTCTTGTATATAGGGGCAGTATTATAGTAGTTACATTCTTGTATATAGGGGCAGTATTATAGTAGTTATATTCTTGTATATAGGAGCAGTATTATAGTAGTTATATTCTTGTATATAGGAGCAGTATTATAGTAGTTATATTCTTGTATATAGAGGGCAGTATTATAGTAGTTATATTCTTGTATATAGGAGCAGTATTCTATTAGCTATATTCTTGTATATAGGAGACAGTATTATAGTAGTTATATTCTTGTATATAGGGGCAGTATTATAGTAGTTATATTCTTGTATATAGGGACAGTATTATAGTAGTTATATTCTTGTATATAGGGGCAGTATTATAGTAGTTATATTCTTGTATATAAGGAGCAGTATTATAGTAGTTATATTCTTGTATATAGGGGCAGTATTATAGTAGTTATATTCTTGTAGATAGGAGGCAGTATTATAGTAGTTATGTTCTTGTATATAAGGGCAGTATTATAGTAGTTATATTCTTGTATATAGGAGCAGTATGATAGTAGTTATATTCTTGTATATAGGGGCAGTATTATAGTAGTTATATTCTTGTATATAGGGGGGCAGTGTTATAGTAGTTATATTCTTGTATATAGGGGGCAGTATTATAGTAGTTATATTCTTGTATATAGGGGCAGCATTATAGTAGTTACATTCTTGTATATAGGGGCAGTATTATAGTAGTTATATTCTTGTATATAGGAGCAGTATTATAGTAGTTATATTCTTGTATATAGGAGCAGTATTATAGTAGTTATATTCTTGTATATGGGGGGCAGTATTATAGTAGTTATGTTCTTGTATATAGGGGGCAGTATTATAGTAGTTATATTCTTGTATATAGGGGCAGTATTATAGTAGTTATATTGTATATGGGGGCAGTATTATAGTTGTTATATTCTTGTATATAGGAGGCAGTATTATAGTTGTTATATTCTTGTATATAGGAGCAGTGTTATAGTAGTTATATTATTGTATATAGGGCGCAGTATTATAGTAGTTATATTCTTGTATATGGGGTGCAGTATTATAGTAGTTATGTTCTTGTATATAGGAGGCAGTATTATAGTAGTTATATTCTTGTATATAGGAGCAGTATTATAGTAGTTACATTCTTGTATATAGGGGCAGTATTATAGTAGTTACATTCTTGTATATAGGGACAGTATTATAGTAGTTATATTCTTGTAT